>NW_024544728.1:2900000-3372334 GCF_018167655.1 Microtus oregoni | reverse complement strand
GGTACACAGATAGATATACGTGCAGCACAATTCATGCATACACTTAAGATAGAAAGTAATATTTTGAAAAGTGTTTTTTTGAGTTGTCGAAACAGTTTAGGAAGAAGGAAAGCGCATTCCAGGGACACGGTCGCCAAGAGACAAGTTTCTGGAAGGTATAGGCCATGTCCTGACGGGAGTGTCAGCTACACTCAGCTTTCACTAGCAGCCTGGAGCATGGGTCAGAAGGAACCCCCTGCTCTCGTGATACCGACGCATCCAGGCAGGGTCCACAGTGATGTCCTTGCCATTTCTATGTATGACCGAAATATCTGTGACTGAGGCATCCTGAGATTTGGGATAATCAGCCTGAGGCAGGAACGGCTGCCACAGATGTCTAACAGGAAGCATCGTCCCTGGTCTACGGAAGCATTCATGCCTGTGTGGTGGGTGCCGAGCAGAGTGAGCACACCCAAGCAGCTTCCGGGCATACCTGGTTAGCATGTGGCTCATCACAGGACCCACGATTTAACTCCAGCCTCTCTTGGCGTATACTTGTTGAGTCAAGACTAGGTTTTGCCATGACGAGCTGCTGGCAGAAGGTGTGGTCATGTGCTCTTACCCCCGTCACCATTTCATCAGTGAGTCATTAGGATCTTGGCAAGAGAGGACCTGGAGTGCTTATCTTAGCAGGCAGGTGACACACTGTGGCAGACAGAAGAGGCTTTTCAAACATCATTCTTGGCTTCTAGAGGGAGACTTGCCCTCCTCCCATTTCTGCTCTTAGGATGTCTCTAACACTTCGAATTGAAAAATATATTGTGGGAGCCTAGGCAGTTTGGATGCTCAACTTACTAGACCTGGATGGAGGTGGGTGGTCCTTGGACTTCCCACAGGGCAGGGAACCCTGATTGCTCTTCAGGCTGACAAGGAGGGGGACTTGATTGGGGGAAGGGGAGGGAAATGGGAGGTGGTGGCAGGGAGGAGGCAGAAATCTTTAATAAATAAATTAATTAATTTTTAAAAAAACAAAAAAAAGAAAAACACATTCTAGTCACCGTGACCTTATTATGCTAAAGATGACTCAAGAGCGAGGCACTCCTGAGTCCCACCCAGCACTCAAGACTACAGCAGGTTCTCAAGTTTGAGGCCAAACAAATGCTGAACTCCAGGCTAGCCTGAACCACACAGCAACACCTTATCTTAAAAGAAAGAAAGAAAAACTGGTAAAGAAGTGATAATATAGCCAAATGTGTGTTCACATATTGTAAGTGTGGAAACGGATAGCAAGAAATTAAAAAATGGGGAGCAATTAAACCTGCAGTGGATAAAGAACATAGGAGTTATTCCCAAAGTAATGTCCTCCTCAAAGAAAGGAAGCCAAAAAGTTTTAATCTGGGAAACTATACAAGCAGAAAATCACTTTGGGGGGTGAGCATACTTCTGAGCATGCTCATTTTAAGATCACAGTTCAAGAAGGAAAGATGACAGACACACTTTTGGGCATGCTTCAACCCAAATTCACAGGGCACATACTTGAAAGTTAAAGTGGAGGACCTGAAGGTTTTGGGGATGCTCAGTCGGGGTCACAAAGATGGTGGACAGGAGCATCTCTGGTCATGCCGAGCTCTCTCCAGTAAGTTTTTTGGTGTAAAACAAACAAAACGACTGTAGCCAAACAAGGCAGGCAGGCCATTCTGAAGTTGCATTAAATGGATGTGTTGGCCCTGAAGATGCTAGCAATGGAACTTTGGAGTGTGAGTGACTATTTCATCACCAAAATACAGGCAAACTGTTGTTTGAGCTAGACCTCCTGGAAGCAACAGTAATTTGGTGAGATTCTAAAGGTACTTTTCCACCCGTCTGTCCCTTAGGCTTTACCTGTGCCCTCCAGAAAGAAATCCTGTACCAAGGCAAGCTCTTCGTGTCGGAGAACTGGATTTGTTTCCATTCCAAAGTCTTCGGAAAAGACACTAAGGTCAGTCTAGAAGACAAGGTTAACACGGTGTTCACTACATGTCACAAATAGAAATTACTTTAAATTTAGCTATATTTTGACATCTCCATCGTGAGTCTGACTTTATACCCCATTTCCTTTGTTGTGCTTCCCAATTCGACAGCTTTTAAATGACCCTGGATGATCTTCCTTCCGCTACTGAATCCCTATTACCCCACGTGTCATCAGAGACACTAAAGTTGTTTCTGTGCATTTCTGGGAAAAGCATTCATTCAAAACCAAAACACGTAGCTGGGTGTGGTGGCTCAGCCCTATAATCCTAGCAGGAGGGCTTCCGGGAGTTTGACAGCAGCCTGGGCTATAATAAGTGACTTCCAGGGAAGCCTAACCTACTGCATATGACCCTGCCTCAAACAGTTACCCCACCCTAGAGGGGGGGAAAAAACCTTTTAAAACTTAACCATTTTTGCTATAATCATAGCAGTTACTAGGACAACAGGTTTGTAAATTAGTGTCTTAACTCTTGCCGGCACAAGGGACCTGGAACAAGTCGAGTGTACAAGCCTTTGTCTGCGGAAGTCAGAGCCCCATGATCTCAAATATGCTCTGGTGTGGCTGCCTTGAATTCTCTGTTAAACACAAATTTGAGCTGAGATACAGGCCAGACACCCAGGGCTTGAGAATAGCTCCGTGATGAAAGAAGTGGCAGTTTCCTGAGGCACCGCTTTCTAAAATTGTCCCACAAGCAAGAAAAAGGCCTTCCGTGTCTGTGAACTCTGGCTTCGTAGCACAGTTCCAGGCAGCCAGAGGTCAGAGGTCACCTTCCTGCTTTGTATGACCTCAGTGAGTTTTCACTTACTGTGCCTCGAGATTATGAATAAGCCATTTCATACCCATGAAGTAACCGGTGATGAACTCTTTGAAATTAATATACTATATCTAAACATCCTCCCTATAGCCACTGGTAATCCTGTAAGGACCACTCAACAAATATGACGGATATTCTCTATTGTGCTGATGTTAGCTCTGGAGGGAGCTTGCTTCATGTTGCTTTATATATATATGCTTATTGTGCATTATTCTTAGGCATATTTTGAGTTGAGGCATTCTCTGAATTAATACAATACAAAATAGTATTCCACTGTAACTCTAGATTTCAGGATTATAAGAATTTGGTCATGGAGTCTGCAGGGGATCCAGTCCTGCTTCTCAGTGGGATAAACATGGGTCTGAATTCAGAACGAACCTGTATTTATAAGCAGAGTCACAGGAACTGAAGACATTCTGAATAAAGGATTTTTCTTTTTCAATAACATATAAGTTCCCGACGGCCGTGAGTGAGCTTTGAGCTAATGTGACTTAGCAGTGGTTTGAAAGTTCTGCTTCTACTTTAATGACAAAGAACCTTTTCAGGAGTGTCCCGGGTGGTTTAATACACAGATACACTTGGGCTCCTTCTGTATGAGCTACGTCTAATCTTCAGAGAGGGGACAGAATGAGAACCAGGGCCAGGTTTGTCTGTCTCTTCCCACCCCAAAGATGGTGTCAACAAGGTTTGGGCTTTTGAGGTCTTGCAGAATTCCCTCAAAGGTCAACAGACCTCCATCCAGTATGATTCAATAAGATTAAAGGCTTCCAGTTTGCTCTCAGAAGGGACCTTTCTAAGCGCCTACTCTGAAACACATGTTACTGGTGCGGTGTTTTCAGATGGCAGTCAAATTAACAGGCATAGGTATGTCACGTTCCATCTTGTCTCATTGGAAGCCCACTTCGTCTTCATTTCACAAGTGATTTGGCTCTAATTTTACAGTCATGGGACAGATGATTAAGATTCCTTCTGGCTCTCTTCTGCCCCAGAGAAGCCTGAACCTACGGCTCTTGTCACTGTGTGCTGGGAAACCAAACTGGACTTGTTCTGATACCGTCGTCATCTTAGTAGATCTCAAGTTCTACTTTTTCAGCGTTATCCCCTGCCCTTGAGAATGTTTGTGGGTGAAAACAGTAGTTTTTAGAAAAGTGTCTTAAGTGTGCTTGGTCCCTCATTCTTCCGTCTTCCTTCCCAGAATGCCTCAGAGCAGAGGATAACCCATCTCAGAGACACGTGTGAATGCAGATATTCAAAACTAAAAATTTGGTTTTATTCCTTCAAACTAACAGAACCAACACAAGGCCCTCCTCCTCCCCACTGACCCAGTGACTCTTTCAGAATGCGTGATGTGTTTTTATAAGATACACGTTCGAGTAGGTGTGTGCATCTAGGCATCGAGTCAAATCATTTTTTTGGAAAACCGTACCTGCTTGTGAGACTCTTTGAGGGTTCACGGTAATATGATCATTTTCATTTGCCCACAAAACAATGGCGGTCACTGTTCTCTGTGTCGTCTGGTGTATTCTTATATCATATGGAAGGAAGTGACCATTTTGGATCAGATCAGTTCAGATTCCAACATTTGTAAGGTCTAATGTACAGGACCTTGAATGAGGCATGTATGCCTCCAAACAGATTTCATGATCTGATATCAAAGCCTTACATGATTGGCAGAGTTAAATGACAGTCTCACCTGATAACTAAGAATTGTTATTACTTCTGATTTGAGCCAGAAATGAACATGTTGTGCATTTTGATTCCATGAGACAAATGAGGAACCTGGAAAAGGGTTTTGTTCAGCACTGAATGTCCTCCACACCTTATCTTATTTAATTCAGAAAAAAACTTTCTGAGTATTAAGAAAGGCTGTCAGTACTTGTAAAACTGGAGGCAGAAGCTTTGTGTGGATGGCGTGTCAGGCTGAGCAGGTAAATAGTACGGGACTAAATTCAGGTTCAAGACTTCTGTCCAGCATGTTTTCCCCACCCACGTGTGTTCAACCTCAAAACCGAGTCCAGAGCAGATCCCATAAGCGCTAGGCCTCCATGCAGCAGAGTTCAAGGCTGCATGGACATCAGGGTAGATGCTGTGTTCTGTTACCGTGTCTAGAATGTCCCAGCCATGCCCTGTGGCTTTACAAACTCCACTCTGAACAGCTCAGTGAGGTCCCCACCGCTCCCGTCTTCACTCTTCCTCCTGAAGCCCGCTGCTTCAGGTGTAGATCTGAATCGCTCTGTGTGAGGTCTGAGCTGGCGTTGACTGGATGGTTCTGTTTCAGATCTCTATCCCCGCCTTCTCGGTCACCCTGATAAAGAAAACCAAAACTGCCCTTCTGGTGCCAAATGCCCTGATCATCGCGACAGTGACAGACAGGGTGAGTACAGCAGCGTGGGGCGACCTTTGCTTTGTCTGTGTTGTTTTCTTCTCCTTCGCTGCTACTCTTGATCTTGTGAGACTCTGTTATCATTAATGCGTTTCAATAGCAAATTTGCAGGAACATCAGCGTAGACAAACACTAAACATGCATCGTGCCTAGGACAACTCTGAAAAGTATGTTGGATGCGTGGAACCTACTGTGTGCTAAAAGTGTTTCCCTCACCATCCAGTTGACACCAATAAAAGATTTATTCTTTAAAAACAGATGCAGGAGCCTGGCAAGATGGCTTAGTGGGTAAGAGTGTTAACTGTGCAAGCCTAACAGACAGCATTCAGTCCCCAGATCCCAAAATGGAAAGAGAGAACTAACTCCCAAACACAGTGCTTTGACTTCTACATGTATTCATTGTAGTATGCATTATGTCCATGCATGTATCATACACACATATACATGCTTGTAATTATAATAGAGTAAAACTAAGTTGGAAAGGGGAAAGGAAATAAAAGCTTGGACTTGGTGAGGCGGTCCATGCCTTTCATCCTGGCACTCTTTGAGTTCAAAGTTAGCCTGGTCTAAGTCGCGAGTTCCAGGACAGCCAGGGCTACAGAGAGAAGCCTTGTGTTAAAAACAAAAACAAACAAACAAACAAGAGAGAGAGAGCAAGAAACCTGGGCTAGTGCAATGGCCCAGCAAGTAAAGGGACCGACAAAGCCTGACAGCCTAAGTTTGACCCCCAGTCTCACAGGTGACAGGCGCTTGCACACATAAACTCCAGCACACATGTGCACGCGCACACACACTAAATGAATTAATTTGAGAGTTTTTTCTAATCCAAAGGTGAGCCAGGCGTGCCCCCAAGCCTAAAGATCTGAGTGCCATGCCCAGGACCCAGGTGATGGGAGAGAACTGAGTCCATCACGTTATCCTCTGAACATGCACCACAACGTGCTCACGCACACCCCTTACATGCTCTCTCTCTCACACACACAATGCTCATATGCTCATTCACATGCTGACACACATGCTCACACATACATGCTCACATATACACATGCTCATACACACACATACATACTCACCACATTCATATGCACACACATGCTCATATGTACATACACAGACACACGTTCACACACACACACACACACACACACACACACACACACACACACAGCTTCTCTTCTGTTCCAAGGTGCTGGACTAACTCCTGAACTAGGCTGCCCTGAACACGCACATCCAGAAGCATTTCCATTTAGACATTTGTTTCACCTGTTCTCTCTGTGAAAGCGTAAAGGCTACTTTGAAATTCCGTAATAGAGATAACTGAGTAGGAGTGAGAAAGGAAAAAAAAATAACAGCTCTTCTGGCCAAGTGTGCACATCTGTGATCTCTGTACTTAGGAGCTAACTCAGGAGAATCGTAAGTTTGAAGCCAGACTGGATTATGTAGTAGGTTAGACAGATGTTAGAGATAGATAGATAGATAGATAGATAGATAGATAGATAGATAGATAGATGATAGACAGATGGATGATAGATAGCTAGATGATAGATAGATAGATAGATAGATAGATAGATAGATAGATAGATGATAGATAGATGATAGACAGATGGATGATAGACAGATAGATAGATAGATAGATAGATAGATAGATAGATAGATAGATAGATAGATGATAGATAGATGATAGACAGATGGATGATAGATAGATAGATAGATAGATAGATAGATATTCTTATAAGCTAGAAAACAAATTAACATGCCTTTTTTCAATACAAATAGCTACCAAGCACTTACTCTTTGCCAGGTGTAGCGCACAACGCCCATCTGCGCTCTATGTGCTACCATACAGTTGGTGAACCAGTCAAGGGGCTGGAGATTGAAACACACAAACACACAGAGACAGAGACATGGGTCGTCCTTGAAACAGGAATGCCCCCTTTATCGTGAACCAGAGCCGCTTATATAGAGATCCTTAACTGATAGCCACGCCCCAGCCAAACGCACCAGAAACCACTCTCCTGCCATCAGGAACTCCTGAGGGTCTCGTGCTCAGAGCAGCTGCAAGCATTACAAGTTGTTTACCAGAAAATTCAGGATCTGGGGGTTCACAGCTCCCAACAGCCAAGTGCACATTAAGGGCTTTTTCTGTTTTCTGATTTATTTGTACGCACCCTGTATGGAAAGCGTGCTTGAGCGGTTTCCCATTGTTTTTTTTTATTTAAATTTATTTATTTATTAAGGATTTCTGCCTCGTCCCCGCAACCGCTTCCCATTTCCCTCCCCCTCCCCCGATCAAGTCCCCCTCCCTCATCTGCTCGAAGAGCAATCAGGGTTCCCTGACCTGTGGGAAGCCCAAGGACTGCCCACCTCTATCCAGGTCTCGTAAGGTGAGCATCCAAACTGCCTAGGCTCCCACAAAGCCAGTACGTGCAGTAGGATCAAAAACCCACTGCAGTTGTTCTTGACTTCTCAGTATTCCTCATTGTCCGCTATGTTCAGCTAGTCCGGATTTATCCCATGCTTTTTCAGACCTAGGCCAGCTGGCCTTGGTGAGATCCTAATAGAACATCCCCATTGTCTTAGTGTGTGGGTGCACCCCTCGTGGTCCTGAGTTCCTTGCTCGTGCTCCGTCTCCTTCTGCTCCTGATTTGGACCTTGAGATTTCTGTCCGGTGCTCCCATGTGGGTCTCTGTTCGAGACAGGGTTTCTCCGTAGCTTTTGGTTCCTGTCCTGGAACTAGCTCTTGTAGACCAGGCTGGCCTCGAACTCACAGAGATCCACCTGCCTCTGCCTCCCGAGTGCTGGGATTAAAGGCGTGCGCCACCACCGCCCGGCTGCGGTTTCCCATTGTTAATTCTAATATTATCTAATAGTTTCAGAGCTAGCTCTACCCCTAGATCTGTCCAGTGCTGGAGCCCACAGTGCCCTTACTCTGAAATGCAGTGATGCTGACTTGGAGATTGCATCATTCTCTCAGTAGCCAATGAGAGGGATCAGTCAAACTCAGTCTGAAAAGACTCCATGACACACCCATGAGAAAATCACAGCTTTTCAAATCTTGTAGATGTACCATTTACACAGACGTGAAATCTTTCCATATGTCGTTTGCTTCCAAAATATTTGGCTAGCTTTGATTTTAATTTTTTCCTCCGTAACTCACAAGCATCAGGGTCGGGGGGGGGGGGCTGGATCTCCATATGAGTTCAAGGAAGAACCTGGAATTCACATGAACAAGAGCAACCCTGTTAGAGCTGCTGGGACATTTTCTCCAGAAATCTAGGTCAGAGCAGAAAAAGCAGGCCTCCTCCAGGATACACAAAATACCTTCAGAAACAAAATGCTCTAGAGGGGAGGGGGCTTTGGAGGACCCAGCCTGTATCACCATTCTTGCCTTAGTGCCCTGCCCTCCCATCTCTGTTTTTAGGGGGCACCCATGTCATCCTTTGGGAGCCTTCATCTTGCTCCATTTTTTAAAATTATGCTTAAATTGAGTTTTGGGGTTTTATACTGTGATATGTGTGATACGGAGCTGGAGCTGTGGCTCCGTTGGGAGAGCGCTTGTCTCGCAGCGTGAAGCCCTGGGTTCAGTCCCCAGCATCACGTAGACCGGAATGGTGGTGCATCTGTGATCTCTGTTCTCGGAGGGGTGGAGGCAGAACTATCAAGAGTTCAAGATCATCTTCAGCTGATAGCGAGTTTAATACCAGCCTGGGTCACATGAGACCCTGCCTCCCCAAGCGGGGGGGGGACACATGGGGAATGTACTTGTTTTATTCAAGAAAGAAAATAAAAAATTGAATGTTCAGGTGAAAAATAAAAACCGAGGTTATATAGTTGAAGTGAAGGTCTTTGTCATTTGAAAATATAAAAGCTAAGGGCCAAAACGATGGCTCAAATCCTTAAGACCACAGTTGTCCTCTGATTTCCACAGGGACACCATGGCACACATGTGAGCGTGCGTGCAAACACACATACACACTAAATGTAATTTTAAAATTCCTATAAGAAAACACAAACCCTACGTGAGGAGTATGTTTTGAACTCTAAACTCTTGATTGCACTTCATGTTCCAGTACATATTCGTTTCCCTGCTCTCCAGAGACTCAACATACAAACTGCTCAAATCTGTGTGCGGACATTTGGAGGTACGTGTGACGTCAGAACTCTATGCCTTCTTCCTTCGGTATTTCTTAACGTCTTAATTAATAAATAAACGATCTGGGTTTTCATTTTGTTCCTATGCTTTCAGAACACCAGTGTCGGTAACAGCCCCAACCCGTCTTCTATTGGAAATAGTTTCGAGACGGTTCGCCCTTCGTCTCTGCCTCTGGTAAGCTACCCCGAGAGTGATCTAAAGGCATGAGCCAAGGATGGAGCCACAGCTACCCTGTGCTCACACCACTGTCAGGGCTTGGAAGAACTCCTGACCAGTGTAGTTGGGGACAGCTGCAGAGCACAGCTTGTCTCCCCAGAAGCAGAGGAGTCAGAGGAGGAGGCCACTAACTTTTTTTTCTAGTAATCTACAGGTTGTTCTATACAGAGAAGAAATGTGGTCGCGAGACTGGAGGTGCATAAGGCCTTGCTTCGTTTGCTTATCAGCTTTGTCGTGTGTGGTGCTGGGGGTCAGACCCAGGGCCTCACGCATACTCGCCAAGCACTCTCTACTAAGCCACATTTTAGACACAATGCTCCTTTAAAGAGACTCACACATCTCTTTGAGGCAGGCTCAGCTCACAAAGGTCTGTGCAGGGTACTATACTGTGTACACTATCAAAAACCAGGGAAAATTAGAACCAGTTCTTGCCTTCAGAGACTTCAACTTCGGAAAAATGAGGCAAAATCAGAAATGACCAGGCAAAGCTGTTATGCTCAGATGGCAGATAGAGCTGTTAGGGTTCTCTTGGACTTTGTAGATCACTGCGAAACCTCCCGTGGTATCTCCCATTTGTACGCGATACCGATCAATAATAGAATTTTGTTTTTCCGAGAGAGGTCTAACAAGATCATATAAACCATTGACCCCACACTGATTATTGATAAATGTTTGCCTTGAGTCAAGCAATACAAACCCATGGTTTCAGCTAGGTGGTGGTGGCGCACTCCTTTCATCCCACCTCTCAGGAAGCAGAGGCAGGTGGATCTCTGAGTTTGAGGCCAGCTTGGTCTACAGAGTGAGTTCCGGCCAGAGCTATACAGAGAAACCCTGTCTTTAAAAAGTAAAAATAAAAATAAAAAACCCATAGTTTCAACATCTAGGAATCTTCTTTTGCATTTTGAAAATCTAGTAATTAAAACATTTTCACATAAAAAAAAATTGAACAGTAAAGTTTATCTTGATGTGGTGGCATACACCTGTAATCCCAGTACTTGGGGAGCTAAAACAAGAGGACTGCTGTGAGTTTTAGGCCAGACAGGGCTACACAAGCCATGCTAGAAATACATAGCAAAGAGGGCGGTGGTGGCGCATGCCTTTAATCCCAGCACTCGGGAGGCAGAGACAGGCGGATCTCTGTGTGTTTGAGGCCAGCCTGGTCTACAAGAGCTAGTTCCAGGACAGGAACCAAAAACGACGGAGAAACCCTGTCTCGAAAATTAAAAAAATAAAAATATAAATACATAGAAAAATCTTGTCTCAAAAGCAAAAAGGAATGTTTAGAGCAGTATTTTTCATAATAGCCCCAAAGTAGGACAAAACCCTGTAACGGAATGTCTTTAATATAGTATACAGTGGAGTATTACCCCTCATGAAAAGGAACTGAAGTGCTGATACATGTTACCACACGGATGGATCTTAATATCGTTATGACAAAAACAAACACAAGAGGCTATGTGTCCCATGACTGCATTTCCTGAGGCTTCTCAAGTTAGAGGGGATTTCCACCCTCTTCAGTCATCGTGAAGATCCACAGCCCTGGGCGGTACCAAGTACACACAAGATGCCTTAGAATTCAGCAAACACGGTGTCCAGCCTGAGCCCACCCAGCTGGGGTCTATCCTCAGGCAAGTTCCTTCCCGTGTGAGCCACTTCTTTCATCCACTGAAATGCTAGCCTCGCCGCATGGGTGGGCGAGTCACTGGATCCCTGTGAGCCAGGCGTTTTGCACGCTGCCCCATGCACAATGAGCCTGCATGATTAAGTTGAAGAGACTCGGGTTCTTCACCTTTCAAACTGGGCTGTAGCACAAAGCCGTGGAACACGACTCCAGCACCAAACAAAGCAGGCACAGCGGCTCCTACCGGTAGGGGTTGAGGCAGGAGGGTCCAAGGTTAAAGGTCATTCTCAGTTTACATTGAGACTTTGAGACCAGCCTGATATAGATGGAGACCCTGTCTCCAAGAGCTAAATTAAGTATAAATTAATAAATTTTCAACTTTCCTTTTCCCTATACATCATTGTAAGGAATCTAATGAATGTTGAGGGGACCCAAAGACAGCAAACTCAAACACAAAAGATGCTCGTTTGCTTACCAGATGAGTATTTCCTCAGTTGGCCACTAAACTGTTAAGAGCTCAGCCTAATTCTGCTTTTGCCAGGGTCAGCTGGGAACACCAAGTGTCTCCTTAGTCTTAAACACTTCAGGGAAGCCAGTAGAATACAAATTAAAACGCCTCTGCTGGGTGACCTTTTCTCCCTGTCCCCTTCCTGTCCCCTGGACTATAGTCAACCCTAATCGGATCTAACTTTAAAGGTTGCAACCTCTTTTCTCAGTCTGATTTGCCGGCCGTGATTTTTTTTTTCCTTTCCTGCGCCCACTGTCAGTCATTTTTTTTTAATTATAATTTGCAATACTTTTGTCTGCATATTTGAATGGGTTTAAGCTGTCTGACCACTCTTCTCTCATGCTGTCTGCGGCAGTCAGATTCTTCGGGGCTCAGTGCTCCTGAGATTCTCAGTCTCCCACTGGCAGCTTCTCAGTCTCTCACCAGCCATCCAGTGCTTTCTCTAGGTATTTGTTTCTACCCAGCCGTGTGCTATTTGTTAATAGAATTCAAACCATGCAGAAGAGTCTCAGTTTCCGTAACCAGATACTCCCAAGGTTAGGAAAATCCTAGTGGGTGCGGTAACCCATGCTTCATTTCCATATTTTATGGGTCAGGCCTAAGCAAGGCTGCTGGAGTTTACAAAGGCTTGCCTGTCTCCCCTCAGGATTTCAATGATGAATTCTCAGACCTGGATGGAGTGGTTCGAAGACGAAGGCAAGACATGGAAGGATACAGCAGCTCCGGCTCCCAGACTCCCGAGTCCGAGAACTCCCGAGGTCTGGGGAAATTGTGTCCCCATTCAAGTTCCATGTCCCACAAAACACCCTCCCCTCGCCTTCTTCAAAACACAAAACCAGGCCCACCCTTCTCTTCCTAGTTAATGGTTGCAAAGGAAATCTGGGGAGAGGGATCCTAAGGAAGAGAATTTCCTCTGTGGCAAAATCCATCTCTTTTGTCCATATTTGACAAACATCTCTTAAGCTGATAAGCTAGGGTGACTGACAGAGATCAGCGTGAGGTTCCTCACCTATGTCAGTCTTAGTAATAAATAGGAGACTATTGTATACTTTGTACCTGTGGATGCCGACCCCGTGACCCTGCATCATTTTATTTCCTGGTGAACTCTGTGTTTCGGTCTTCAGGCCCCACATCCCACTCATGAGAGCTTCACAACGTGACCATCGTGTAGATCAAGGAATCCCGGGTTTTGTAGCTGATCCCAGGATTTTTAAATATATTGGGGAGCAAACTGACCTCGCTTCATTTTCTTGACAGACTTCCACGTGACCGAGTCCCAGACAGTTCTGAACGTCCCCAAGGGCGAAGCAAAATCACCTCGGACAGATGCGCATGGGAACAGAGCGCCAGATGGGAAAGCCAAGAGCCTGCCTGCGCGTGGTGAGGAGCAGGGTTTGGACGGGACCTGCGCGTGGTGAGGAGCAGGGTTTGGACGGGAAAGCGACTTCTGTTGGTAGCCAGTAAAGAGCCCAAGTGCTTCACACCATGGTTGCTCCCAGGGTTCCTCGCTTCCTTCCTCCTTTTGGTCTCTTCATGTCAAATCCCACTTACTAATTCAGTAATAGTTAGTTCCTGGTTCTGGACTTTACCGGGGGTCACGGTGGAAGTTGCCACATTAGTCTCAATACTTGGAGATTATGAACCAAAAGTTGGTGGTTAAACTCGTTACTGGCTTGTTTCTTACTTATTAACTATAATAATAATAATAATAATAATGGTGTTACATTGTAACATTGACCCCACCACCACCCAATACAATACTTGGCAGGAGGAAGCCTGTCAAATATATATTACTAGATAAAATGACTTGGGGAAAAAAAAATGAACCTACTGGTTAAAATACCAAGGAGGAGGCTTCCACTAAACTTCCCTTCTACCTGGGAATGAACCTATCTCAAGAACCTCTTCCCTGTTGAAATACTGTTAAGTGAAAGAAGTATACTGGGGTGCTAAATTGTTGCTCTTTTGTTCCCCTCAACAGGCCCGTCAGAAGCTATTGGTGTCTTGCATAGCGTCAAGTCTCAGAAATGCCCAACTCTCCGCCACATTCTTATATTCTATGCAGTTATGTAAGTAGATGTGTTTACTCTAAGTGGTTTATGTAAATGATCCTGTTTTGCCGATGAATAATCTCTTCACGTTGCCAAGAGTCATTGTGAATCCCACTAGTGCTGACACAACCCACATATTTTTCTTGGCAATTTCTGTTTCCTTCTCGGATGTTTTTTTAATGCCCCCCTCCCCCTCAGGCTTAGGTTAGCTTTTCAGAATCAGTGTGCTGAACCAGCCACAGAACCGTGGACTGAGCCACAGTCAGTAACTCCCGAAGCATCTTTGTTCTGCTTATTTATTTTTCTGGGTGTTGAACTTCCTCTGAACTGAAGACAAAATATCTTCAAGATTTTACTGACAACTTAGTTGCAGACATTTTTTAGCATTTCAATCAGTTTCCAATCTCCAACCAATTGCTTTTCTGAGAAGAGCCAGTTCAGGTCTAAAATGTCTCTCATACCAGAGGGGGGTAGATACGTTCATCTGGTGCCCATTAAAGCAAGGAATTTGGGACTCTCCAGGGAACAGAGTTTGCTGCTCCTCTGCTCAGGCTCCTGGACCAGAAAAAGAGAGTGCTAAAAAGGATGGGAGTTTCAGCTTAGCCATCCTGCTTGGGTCTGGCCTTAAGCAATCCTATAAGAACAGCCTTTTTTTTTCTCTCTCTCTCTCTCTTTGAGAACGTGGGTACCAGGATTTTAAGTACCCTTGCTGTGAAATTTTATAATAAACTTTCCATTTTCTTTCTTTTGTTTTATTTTTTATTATTACTTTTCTATTTTTTATTTCATTTGAATGTTTTGCCTGCATGTATGTCTGTACACCACATGCACACCTGGCACCCATGGAGGCCAGAAGGCATTGGATCCTCTGGAGCTGGAGTTTACAGTGTGAGCCACCCTGGGGGTACCAGGAATCGAACTCAGGTCCTCTGGAAGAGCAGCCAATGCTCTTAACTGCTGAGCCGTCTCTTCAGCCCCTCCACTTAGACCTTATTAAAGTCTCCCAGGCCTTTGATTAATTTTGAAAACGCTCCCAAAGTAGAAAAAGAATGGCTCTGAGTTCATTGTTTTTTAAACATCGGTTCCTGGCCAGTAATGTATTGGAAATGTCTTGTTGCCCCTCTAGTGTCTGTGCACTGATCATCTCGACCTTCTACATGAGACACAGAATTAACACTCTGGAGGAGCGCCTGGGGTCCCTGACGTCCATTGTGGAACCCTACAATACTGAGTAAGACGGCTTCCCAGTGCTTGCTCTTCGGATTAGCGTAACAGCTGTCCTAAGTTTAGAGTCCTCCTTGGGAAACACCAAGAAACCATTCTGTATGAAGCACTTGCCTGTCCTCTCCTCTAGCCTATGGTTTTCTGTTCAAACTTAACAATCCATGCCTTTCTCTGCCATGGTTGCACTTAATGCTGTTTCTCTTTTTCCCTACAGGCAGCCAGTCCCATCAGGACTGGGATCACAAGTGCAGTTAAATGTGGAGGCCCTTTGCCAAGAGCTTACAGCTAACATAGTGAAATTAGAAAAGGTAAGTCGATCTTTCCTGAGTACAGGAGCAACCTGATCATTCCTTTCGACGGCCACTGGTCATTTTTAGTTCCATAAAGAAATAGAATTTAATCGCCCCACAAAACGATGATCTGGTTGCTCTGTCATTTATGTCCCTGGCTGTACATCAGACCACTGATCAGTGATCAGTGGCACTGGGGTTCGTGGAGGGATGCATTAGGGAGGAGACTCCGCTCACATGAATATTGTGTTTAATCCCTGTCACTACCCTGGCTCATAAGAAATAAAGTTTTAAATTACCTTGCTCCAGCTAGAAGGCTGTTATCTGGGGGCCTAGAATTTGAACCACTGGCCAAGTTGTGGTTAGAAGTCTCCTGCTTGCTTTAGGGGCTGCACACACAGCTCAGCAGGTAAGGGCACTGGCTGCTCTTCCAGAGGACATGGGTTCAATCCCGAGCTTCCACATGACAGCTCACACCTGTCTGTAACTCCTGTTCCAGGAGATCCGACACCTTCACATAGACATGTATCTTCACATTGACATGTATGTATGTCTATGTGAAGACACATAAAATAAAATAATGAATAAAATCATTTTTTAAAAACTGGGTATGGTGACACACACCTTTAATCCTAGCTCTTGAGAAGCAGAGGAAAGAGGATCTCTGAGTTCTAGCCAGCCTGGTCTACAAAGTGAGTTCTAGGCTAGCCACGGCTACACAGAGAAATCCTGTCTTGGGGGGTGAGGGATCCTCTGCTTGGAATGGGCTCAGTGATCTTTAGCACTCAAGAGGGTGTGGGTTCAATCCTAACAATAAGTAAATCTGCCTTCTGATTTAGTGCTCATATGCTTCTATCTCCAGAATATCTTCCTTGGGTCAACTCTGTCCTTAGTTAGCTTCATTCCTAGATTTGATTTGGTAAGAGGATGAATGAGGAGAGGGTAATTCATAACTGTCCTACAGATACACCTAAGTATCAGGGTTTATTTCTCCTTTCAAACAGTTCCATTCCTTTCCTATCTGGTAACTCCTTTGGTTTTGCCCCAATGCTTTACCTGGAGCCCTCCAGAGTTGGGGGGCACTGTTGTTTTTCAGTTTCACTCCTTCTGACTTGTAAATGCTGTCCTTTGGATCGGAAGCACACAGAATCCTTTCGCCTTTCTCCCTCCGCCTGTGCCAAGCCCCTGCCAGGACACGGCAGAAAGATTTGTTCCCCATCCGCAGTTGGCATGTCTGTGTGGGGCTCAAGCCACGCCCAGCTGGGCGGCTAGAGAGACTGCTGGAAATGAAGGGAGGCCACATGCATCCCAAAGTAGAGTCTGTAAAACATAGATTTGGGTCAAAATGTTCCCAGAGGCGCTTGAGCTGTGGCCTGGCACAGCCTGGGAATGAAAAGGCCTACCGAGATGCACTGTGGGAAATCCTGAGGCATGACTCAGCTCTTTACAGCAATTCCTTTCTGCTGTAAGAGACTGGTCGTATCTAAACCTCGTGGTCATTCCGCAGCTCTGCTCCCCGTTTCTGTTCATTGTCCCTGCCCCCCTCAGTCACCTTCACAGGAAATCCAAGGGTAACCTCCCCTTCGAGTCCCACGAAGTCAGTCACGCCACGCTGGCCCCGGACCACCCATCTGACACCGTGAAATTGAATCCCGTTATAAATTTTCTTTCTATTTTCTGTTTATTATTATGCGATGTGAGGAAGTATAAGGAGTGTGTGCGCATGGGTTCCTTAACACGTGGTAGGGGTCAGAGAGGACAACTCTTGGGAGTCAGTTCTTTCTTTAGCGGGTCCCAGGAACAGAACTGAAGTTGAACAAACTTGCACTGCCTGCGTTTTTACCCACGGAGCCACCTCCATGGCCCCTATTTGTATTTTCTGTATTTTCTAATACTCCTGAGAATCAGCATTTAATATATTTATTGACTGCTGGAGTTTTCGCTATCAGTTGCTTATTTATCTCTTTTGTTTGTGTTGTGATTTTTTTTTTGTCTCTATAGGTATGTTTCTTTCTCTTTTTTTTTTCTTTTTTTCAGTTTTTCAAGACGGGGGTTTTTCTGTGTGTATCCTTGGCTGTTCTGAAACTCACTTTGTAGACCAGGCTGGCCTCAAACTCAGAGATCTGCCTGCCTTGGTCTCCTGATTTCTGGGGTTAAAGGCTTGTGCCACCACTGCCTGGCATTGTTTGCTTCTTTTCCACGTTTATTTGTATGTGCGTGTGTGCTCACAAGCACGCGTGTGTGCATGCACATGATACCACATAGCACACGTGGGAGTCAGAAGACAATTTGTGGGAGTCAATGTGGGTTCCAGGGTTCAAACTCAGGTAGTCATGCTTGACAGCCAGAACTAACCCCTAAGCTTCTAGTCTAGAGGTGACATTGAAGCTAGCTGGGACGTCTGCTGAGCCATCTCACCAGCTCAGAATGCTTCCAGATTTGTTTTTACTTTAGTGGCAAGTGTTTGCCTGCATGTATGTATATACAATACATGTGTGCAAGTGCCCCCTTGAGGCAGAAGAAGGCATTACATCACCCGGAACTGGAGTTGCAGGCAATTGAAAGCCACCTGATATGGCTGCTGGCAACCAAACCAGGGTTCTCTGCAAGAGCAAAAAATTCTCTTATGTTGGGAATATTTGGAGTCCTGGCCTTCAGCTGCTCTTCCTTGCTAGAGATCTTTACTTTCCTTCTGATTTGAGTTACTAAAAGCTGTGTCAAAGTTGCCAGCTCTGCTTCACGAGCACATGTTGCCTTAGCCTTGAAGATCAGCGGATAAGGTTTTCACCTGTTGGCCCACCTGACTGTTGGGTATATAAGCCTCCATGGTGCTATTGAATAAAGGGCTTCTTACCACTGTCTAGAGGTCCACATCTCTCTGTCTCTGTGTGTCTTTGTGTGTTTCAACCTCCAGCCCCTTGCCCGAAGCTCGCAAACTGTATGTTAGCACATAGAAGCGCAGACAGGCGGTGTGCACCTGCACTCTTACATGCTAAACCTCTCCCCCCAAGTTTTTTTTTTTAATGGGTAAAGAAGTAATTATTTTCCTAGGACTGGAAGGGGCATTGATGGTAGATTGATACAGGAGGAAGAACCTAAATTTGAGTCCTTTGCTACGTGTGTACATGGTCCTGTGACTCTTCCTCCTCCCTTGCCCTCAGTTTCGTATGCAGACCCAGCCTGTGTATAAGATGACACAAATCCATCAGTACCTCACCCTCATCCTGGAGGCCCTTTCTTTCTGCTTACCCGGAGTCTGCCTGCCTGTAGGATATCGTAGACTCCTCTGAGCAGGGTCTTAGTTTGGTCTGTAGTGCTATCACTGGATGCTACGATTGAGTCATTTATAAACAGAAGGGATTTATTGAGCTTTCCGTTCCGGAGGTTGGGAAGTTCAAAGTAGGGAGGGTATACCTAGTGAAGAACTTCCTGCTGATGGAGACGCCATGGTAAGGCAGAGCGAGCTTGCTAACCTTGGTTGTCGCTTATTACCAAGCCTCTAATGCAACTCTTAGTAAAGCCCCACCTTAAAATACCAACAGCGCAGGACTTTGGGGGTTCCATTTCAGCATGAGTTTTGTCGAGGGGGGGACACACAAATACCAGGCTGTAGAGTATATTCTTTTTTTATCCACAGGGTTCTCTACCCGATCATAATATTGGTTCAGAATCTCTTGCTCTGAATTCCTTAAAACTGACCTATTCTGTGTTTTCTGAGGGCATTTTAATACCCAACTGTGGACTGTAGACCATGGGGTAGTTGGTCTTTCTGGAAGCCAGTCTTCTGTGGATGTTATGCAAAGCAACATGTAATAGAATTGCTAAACATCATGACGCTAGTTAAAAACACAGGGTGGAGCTTTATTTAAATTTAACCTTCGCATAGCTTTTTATTCTAGGTAGGATAAGGTCTAGCATTTCCCAGCCGTAGCAAATATACTCTTAAGAGACATACTGTAATTTCTAACAATGGCATCTCTTTTATTGTCTCAAGATACAAAACAACTTACAAAAGCTGCTTGAGAATGGTGACTGAGTGACCAGATCCTGGGGCCAACATAATACCTCATGTTTTCCCTTGAAGAAGGTGCTTCCCGAGAGAGTCTGTTATGCGCCCCCTGCTGGCCAGAGGCGCAAGAGACTGAGAATCCAGCTGTGTTCGCGCTTGGAGGTCTCCAGCTCAGAAAGGGGGGAAAGGGAATAATTTTGCTTTTGTGCAATAAAAGTTGACCTTGTCTCTGCTGCTGCCTGAAGAAAACAGACCCATCTCGGAAGGTGAGCAAGGTTCTGGAGGACGCCTGTAGCGTCAGTAAACCCTGCACTCCATGCTTTTCAGCCCTGCCCAGCCTCCTCTTTGCTCCCTTCATGTCCCAACCAACCTTCAGACCTAAGACTCGCAACGGTCCTTTAAAGAATTAGCCATGCGCCTCCAACAAGGCACTGAATAGCTCCAAATGAGCAGACTTGCTTCGAACCTCTATGTTTTTGACTCTATTCCCTCCCCCCCTTATGTCCAGATTTCTTTCATCTGTGCGTTTCAGTTTCAAGCACGTCTGATAAAGTGAATTAAATGTTCCGTTTGTGTTATACTGTTTTGTTCCCCTGGTCTAGTACTTAATCGGAGTGATTCTCCCCTACCTCCGATCAGGAATCCTTGAGGTGGGAGATGGAAATACTGAATCAGATTCGCTCTGAAACCAAAACTAATCTTTAAGCCAAAAGTTGTGATTGTGATTTTCTATGCTATGGAAAAGTACTGTTCTTAAGATTGTAGTGGGCTACGGTGGCAGTGTGGAACCAGGATGTCTGTGTTACTCCCTCAACACCATGGTAATCAAACGCCCTCCTCCTACAATAAAGCAATAAGTGGTGGTTTTGCTAACTTTACTTACAGTATGGGTTGGATTTTTTTTATTAATAATTATTTAGGGTACCGTAAGATCTGTAAGTGTAAACCATTCTCTCTGCAATGCATTTTATAATCATTTCTGTGAAATGTACTTTGTTTAATCAGATAAGCTAATAAGTGGAGCGGTTACGTCCTTTGAACTTGTCAGCCCACTGGGTAACTGTGCCTGGTGCACGGGCTTTTAATAAATACTCATTGGCTAAAACGCTCTACTTAACTGTTTCCTTGGTTTGTAAATTCTTTTACCTAAGGCTTACATCTCCTCGCCTCCACACGATGACTCTCAACTTCATACTATACTCCCCGCCACTGCCGCCGCCACAGAGGATTTATTTCAAAAATTAAAAAACAAATGGGGGCATTATAATGGTATCAAGGAAAGAAAATGAACATTGAATTCAGTAGATAAGTGTTTGAATCCTAAGTTTGATTGACATTTTATGAGGTGTTTAGCCTCAGACAGGATAGTTTGCCGTCCTCTTGCCCATTTTACTCATGGAACCGAAATTATCCAAGACCAGAGTGCTTGCGTGGGTATGGTGAAGCTTCAATTGTTGGGCAGTAGTTTCCCTCCTAACAGGTGCCGTGGTTTGCTTTGTTTTGCTTTTTAATTTTATCTGCATGTGTGTATTTGTGCACATGAGCAGGTCAACAAGAACAGCTTCCGGGAATCAGTTCTCTCTGAAGCACAGCTCCCGGGGACAAACTTAGATCATGTGGCTTGCTCTGTGAACCCACTGTTAAGGGCTCTGCCATCTAGAGATTCATCTTAAAGCAATAACCAGGTAGATAGCAGTTTTGCATGGAAGAAAATGTTTTTGAGAAAGGGTCTTATTATGTAGCTCTTGCTGGAACCTGCTATAAACCAAGCTATTCTTTGACTCACAGGGGTCTACCTACCTCTGCCTTCCAAGTACTGGGTTTAAAGCCACATGTCACACTCAGCCTCCGTCTTGGAAACTTTCTGTAGCAGAATAGGTTTTGTTTTGGCGTGGCTTTGTTTTTTGTTTATTTGTTTGAGACAGGGTTTCTCTGTGTAACAGACCTGGCTGTCTTGGTACTCACTCTGTAGACCAGATTGGCTTCGAACTCACAGAGAGATCCACCTGCCTCTGCCTCCCGAGTGCTGGGTTTAAAGGAGTGTGCCACTACCACCCAGTTGAGCAGTTTTTAAGAAAGGTCCATTGTGGAACCTTGTCACTGTTTGCATACCTCCCTGTTAGAGTTCCTGCCATCTCACCAGCCCAGAATATCTTTTCAGAAGCTGCCCCCCCCACGTTTTATTATATTTATCTCATGGGAGGGGGCAGCATACATGTGCATGATGCACAGGTGACTGCTTGCAGGAGTCGATTCTCGCTCCGTATGAATCCCAGGATTCAGGTTATTAGGTTTGGCAGCAATCTCTTTTACCCACTGAGCCATCTTGACAGCCCCTTATGTACTGCTTCTAAGCATGTATCCTGATGCTAATGCTGTGGCTAGATTAACTGCTAGAGCCAAGGCTGGCATCACTCTTGCCGTCCCCTACCACAGCTTCCCTGGGGCTGGGTTTCGAGCATAGGCCGCCCCCTACAACTTAATACAGCATCTTTGATAGCCCGGATGTCCAGGCTGTCTTTGTTGTGTCTAGATGCAAAGCCTTTTCAATAGTGTGGGCAGAAAGACCGAAAACTGCCGCGCACCGCGTCCCCGTGTCTGCACTCTGTGCACTGGCACCCAGTTCGCGAGCTTCGGCCAAGGGGGCTGGAGGTTAAAATACACAGACAGAGAGACAGCGACACGGGTCATTGTTGAAATAGGAGTGGCGGGGCTGCGTCCTGGGCACCTGGCCACCCACATGGCTAGCTCTAGCTTATGCCCCGAAATAATTACACGGAAACTGTATTCTTTTAAACACCACTTGGCCCATTTCTATCTAGCCTCTTCTAGGCTAGCTCTCGCACCTGGACTAGCCCATTTCTAATAATCTGCTGTAGCCCACGAGCTGGCTTACCAGGAATGATCTTAACCTGCGTCTGCCTGGAGTGAGAGAATCATGGCGACTCACTGACTCAGCTTCTTTCTCCCAGCATTCTGTTCTGTTTACTCCACCCACCTATGTTTTAACCTATGAGGGCCAAGCAGTTTCTTTATTGCTTAACCAATGAAATCAACAGATAGAAAGATGACCCTCTTCCATCAGGTCATCCTTGAATTCCCCAAGAATGCCCCCTCTATTGTGTTCAAAGGCAGATTATATAGAGATAGCCATGCCCCAGGCAAAACCCACCAGAAACCACTCTCCTGCCATCAGGAACTCCTAAAGGTCTCGTGCTCAGAGCAGCTGTAGGCACTCAGACCAGGGGATTACAAGAAATTCAGGATCTGGGGTCTCACTGCTCCCAACAGAAAACCACTTTTTCTATTGTGGTTTTTCTTATCTTTTGTATTTCTAACTACTTAATGTAGTCTCCCTCTCCCCCCCCCCACACACACAGAGAGAGAGAGAGAGAGAGAGAGAGAGAGAGAGAGAGAATCCACTACACTGATATTTTGTATATGATCCTGACAAATGGGGGATGAAATGGCCCTTGTAGCCCTTGTCTGCAGATAAAGCCCCTTTATGAATGGGCCTTTATGAATCACACAACTCTTTATCCTTTAGGACTTTAAGAATCTAGCCAGAAAGCCTCGCTGTGACAATTCTTTCTGGAAGTGGCCTTAATACACTTAAGTATGAGAAAATGCAGCATGGGGAAGTCTGCATCCATTTGTCCTGCCATCACTCTTCCTAAGATTTTTTTTTTAATGTTTATTTATTTATTATGTATACAATATTCTGTCTGTGTGTGTCTGCAGGCCAGAAGAGGGCACCAGACCTCATTACAGATGGTTGTGAGCCACCATGTGGTTGCCGGGAATTGAACTCAGGACCTTTGGAAGAGCAGGCAATGCTCTTAACCACTGAGCCATCTCTCCAGCCCCCTCTTCCTAAGATTTTAAAGATGTATGTATCTTATTGTGTATGTGAGTTGTTTTGCCTGCGTGTATGAATGTATCTCTTGTACATGCCTGGTGCTGGTGGAGACAAAAAGAGAGCAGCAGATTCCCTGGTAGTGTAGTTACAGGTGATTGTAAACCAGCATGTGGGTGCTGGGAACCAAATACAGGGCCTCTGCAGGAGCCGCAAGTGCTCTTAACCGCTGAGCTGTCTCTCCAGCCCCTTCTACCTGTTTTAAGAATATTATAGACAGAAACATCCCTCCTCCCCTCTCCAGAAAGCTACAGATACTTACTGAGAGTGTTGCTTTGTTAGTTTCTGGCTATCCCTCTGCCACGTGTGCATAAATTAGTGGAGCAACACTGGTTACTTTGTTTCCATCCCCATGTTCCCTGTTACAATGTGCCAGTAGACTGACTAAGCAGATTTGGCCCCAAATCTTTTTTTTTTCTGGGTATTTATTTATTATGTATACAATATTCTGTCTGCAGGCCAGAAGAGGGCACCAGACCTCATTACAGATGGTTGTGAGCCACCATGTGGTTGCTGGGATTTGAACTCAGGACCTTTGGAAGAACAAGCAATGCTCTTAACCACTGAGCCATCTCTCCAGCCCCATGGCCCCAAATCTTTAGGCTCCTTCTCTCCTGCATTCTCGGGCTCTGGTCATGTAAAAATCCCCTTGCTCCCCTTGTCCCCTTATTTGAGCATAACATTGAATTCTATGCCTTC
Organism: Microtus oregoni; assembly: GCF_018167655.1. NCBI lineage: Eukaryota > Metazoa > Chordata > Mammalia > Rodentia > Cricetidae > Microtus > Microtus oregoni. The sequence goes on along the minus strand of NW_024544728.1, from coordinate 3,348,460 downwards.
CTAGCTATGCATATATATGGATCACAACTCCCTCTTCTGGCCTCTGTAGGCACTGCATATATGTGGTATACGTACATACATGCAGGCAAATGCTCATACACGTGAAATAAAAATAAATATTTTTAAAATATATGTGAGCTGGGCTGGTGGTACATATCTTTAGTCCCAGCACTCAGGAGGCAGAGGCAGATAGATCTATGAGAGTTCAAGGCCAGCCTGGTCTACAAAGTGAATGAGTTTCGGGGCAGCAGGGCTACAAAGAGAAACCTTGTCTCAAAACATAGATAGATAGATAGATAGATAGATAGATAGATAGATAGATAGATGGATGGGCGGGCAGACAGACAGATGATGGATAGGCAGACATGTAGGTAGATAGATAAATGATGGATATGTAGGTAGGTAGGTAGGTAGATATGCTGGAAGGTAGAAGATAGATAGATAGATAGTAGATATGTAGGTAGGTAGATGATAGATATGTAGGTATGTAGATAGATGATAGGTAAATATATAGATAAATAGATAGTAGAAATAAAAGTTCTGTAACCATTCTAGTACAAATCTGTATCAATATTTTCATTTCTCCTTGGAAAATAACTAAGAATTGAAAGGCTGCATCTCGTGGCAAGTGTATGATTAACTTTTTAAGAAATAAGAACTGGACTGAAGAGGTGAGCCCAAAACACATACTGGTTTTTGTTTGTTTGTTTGTTTGTTTCAGAGGACTTGGGTTCAGTAGCCATGTCAGGCAGCTTGCAATCACCTATATACTTCAAGGTACCCAATGCCTTCTGGCCTTCTCAGGCATCTGTAAACACACACACACGAAATAAATATTCTTAAAAAATAAAAAAAGAATGAAATGGTAACCTATTATCCTAAATATGCATTTCCATCATCAGTGTATAAACTAATTCATCCAATCTTCACCCATACAAAATATGCAGTCTTTAGTGTGTTAAGTCCAGTCACGTGATCTCTTCCTGTGCTCAGATGGCGCCCTGTGACCAGAATCCTCTTAGCACGCTTGGTCAGAGAAGTGCATGCATTTCGGGTCAGCATATACAGCCTTTAGATTCTTGGGAAACCTAAAGGCTACGTCAGTGGTGATTCATACCCTTTTGTGTCTCAGTGGGCAGGGCAGGATGCTGATGCTGCCCTCCAACTCCACTTCCTCCAAACCCACACCATGGAACTAAGGTCTTCCTTTTGCCCAGATGGATTTGTGCTTTTGAGACAGAGTCACATGTGGCTCAGGCTGGCCTCAAGCCTGATATTTTGCCAAAGATGACATCAACCACCTGATTTTCCTGCTTCTACCTCTCGAGTGCTGGGTTACTCCCACATCCAGATATACAGTGTTGGGAGTACTAGACAGGTCCTCTACCAACTGAGCTACGTTCCTAGATCCTACATGGATTTCTGAACGGGGTTTCTTTAATTGCATTTTATTTATTTCATGTGCAAGTCTCTGTGTGAAGCTTTTAAATTATATTTATTTAGTATATGCCTTTGTGTGTGTGCGCACACGCATGCATGCATGTGTGTGGGTGTATGTGTGTAGCATGTAGACACACATATGCCCAGGCAAGTGTATGGAGGTCAGAGAACCACCATGTGGGAGTCATTTCTCTCCTTACACTGTGTAGCATATGAGTGCCCCAGATTAAACTCAAGTCAGGTCATCGGCTATGGCTGCAGGTACTTTTACCTGATGAGCTATCTCCCCAGCCCCTTGAATGAAGATTTTTAGGTAAATGACAGTGTATATAAATATTTCAAGAGGCTTGAGACTCTCAAGTACTCACCTTTCCATATCAGTGCTTCAATATCAGCAATAGTCATTCATTTAAAAACAGTCCATTCAGCAAGTAGTTGCTTTACAGCATGAGGACCTAAGTTAGGATCCCTAATATTTCCACAAAAATCCAGGCACAGCGGCATATGCCTATAATCCTGGCACTGGAGAGGCATAAGTAGAGGATCCTTGATGCCTGCTTGAAGTAATAAGGGCAGTGGCGGGGCTGCGTCCCCAACACCCCAGCCGCCTGCCCGGCTAGCTTATGCCCTGAAATAATTACACAAACACTGTATTCTTTTAATCACTGCTTGGCCCATTCTTTTCTAGGCTAATTCTCACATATTAATTTAGCCCATTTCTAATCATCTGTGTGTAGCACCCCAAGGTGCGCTTACCGGGGAGATTCTAGCCTAGTCCATCCTGGGTCGGAGCTTCTTAGCGTGCGTCTGCCCAGGAGCCAGGAGCATGGCATCTCTCTCAGGCGTCTGCTCCAGAGGAGAGCTGTCGAGACTCTGACCTCACTTCCTCTTCCTCCCAGCGTTCTGTTCTGTTTACTCCACCCACAGGGCCAAGCAGTTTCTTTATTGGCCAATGACCTTCCTCCATCACCTGCTAGCTAGCCAATCTAGCTGAATCAGTGAGCTCCAGACTCAGTGAGAGAGTCCATCTCGATAATGAGGATGACACTCAATGCTGACCCCTAGCCTCTGCACACACATACATATACACCTGCTCACACACACAAACACATGTTACTCATGAACATATACAAAAAAATAAAATAACAAATCATATGAAAGCGAGTTTCTAAAATAATTTGGTAGTCATTTGGGACAAGTCACATAAAAAACTAAATTTCTCCTTCCCAGGGAGCCCATGTAATAGCCGGTGGGAATCCCACTTCTACATCCATCATGGCCTCAAGAAGGAAGGTCTCAGGAATATCCCCTCCCCTGGTTTAGTCAGAGAAGGGGAGAACATGGCTGGAGAGCTAGATCTTCCCATTTGTACACGGGAAGAGTTCAGTGTCCTGAATTCTGTCTAATGAAGAGGTGATATAAAAGAAGGAACAATGCTGAAGACTTCAAAGCTACGACCTGGCACCAAACTTCGCTCTGATGAAGATCTGGAGAAGCAGGATGTACTTTTTCCCCTGAGAGCAATGACTGAGAAGCTCTCAGCTTTCCTCTTGGTTCTCCTCCAGGTAAATATTTCCACATGGCCACACCTCCTATGAAAGGAGTTGCATAAAACCAGATACATGGTCTTCCTGGAAAAATACAAGGTTTTCTGTTTCTAAGTCAATTTTTTTTTTAATCTTTTGTCCTGGCACCTTCAGGCTTTCTATATATGGGCCACTTCCTAACATTTGGATAAACTTTCATGAATCAGACCATGACATTTACAAAGGACAAGTGATGCCACCCCCACCCTCTGCTTCCGGCTTCATAAACAGTGCCGGAGGGCTGGAGAGATGGCTCAGTGGTTAAGAACACTGGCTGCTCTTTCAGAGGACCTGGATTCGATTCCCAGCACCCACGTAGCTGCTCACAACCATCTGTGACTCCAGTACCAGGAAATCTGATGCCTTCTGGCCTCCTTGAGTAACAGGCATGCACACACACAGAGAAATATGCCGGGCAAAACACCCATAACACGTGAAAATTAAAATTAAAAATTAAATTAAATAAACAGTGCCAGAGCTAGCAAAGGTGACCAGAGAGCCAGGACCAGCTGATGGGGCTAACACTAGACTGGACCTTTCTGCTTCCTTGCAAGTCTGGAAGCTCCTTGTATAAATGTTTGTCCTCCAGTGTATCCGTACTGTTGAATCCTCGCTATGAGGAAATGCAGGACCTCGAGCTTTGATTTCTTTCCTGTGCCAGAACAAAGAACCCGAGAGAACAGCTTACATAAGGACGATCGTTTTGGCTCACCATCTCACAGGTCCAGGCCATGGCTTCCTGGCCCCACACACTTAGACAGAGCATCATGGTGCTAAGAGAATATGCTGGAGGCTGTTCACCACATGGCCAAGAGAGAAATGACTGTCAGCCAGGTAAAACCTTCAAAGGCATATGAACAACATCCAGGAATGTGTACAACCTCGGCCGGCTAGGTCTGTAGGGAACATTTAGACTTAAATGCCGTATCCTGTGAATTTGGTTTTCATGAACTATATAGTATCTCCCAAATACTCCTTTATTCACTGTTGGATAATTATCATTTTTTGATTCTTTTCAGTGTTGGGTACCAGTCACAAACATAGTACCTACAGTGGTTTGGATGAGAATGGCCCCATAGGCTCATATGTTTGAATGCTCAGTCCATGGTTGGGAAGGATTAGGAAGTAAAGCCTTGTTGGAGGAGGTATGTCACTGGGGGTGGGTTTTGAAGTTTCAAAAGCCCAAACCATTCCCAGTTACCACTCTTATGTGTGCTCTCCTCTCCCTCTCCCTCTCCCTCTCTTTCTCTCACTCTCTCTCTCCCACGGAGAATGGGAGACCGCGGAGGGTGGGAGACAGACAGATACGCCATACAGAGAGAGCTTGGGTATGGAGAGTTTATTTAGCGGGTATTGGGAGGGTGAGGGAAAGTAGGGAGTGTGGGGGCAGAGAGAGAAAGGAAGAAAGAATGGAGACCAGCTTGCCTGCGTGGGATCGGGAGTGGGAGCTTGTCTCTTACAGGTACAGGGTACCCAGGTAATAGGGCAGCCAGCATAATTATAATAAAATCTCATATTCACTGCAAGGGGGACAATGACACAGTTCTGAAGACTTGAAGAAGATTCTACAAGACAATGAGCATGGTGATATGGTAATACAGGTTCGAACAAACCTCAGGCTGCTGTTGCTGCTGCATAGTGGAATTGAGGCCAACTTCACCCGCTAGAATGTTCCACACTAGCTCCTCTTCAAGAGCATTTCTTGCCCAGCAATGCACACACCTTTAATCCCAGAGTTTGGGAAGGCAGAGGTGGGTGGATCTCTATGAGTTTGAGGCTAGCCTGGTCTACACTGAGAGTCCCAGTTCGGGCTACAGAATGAGACGCAGGCACACAAAGAAAAGAACTGAAGCCAGCGGCCTTCACTCATTGAGTCCCCTCATCAGCTCTAGATTTTTCCCCTTATAATCACTTAATAAAACAACTGCCAAGTGTAATAATCCCAAACCTTAGCCCTGATTTCGCACAGAATGGTAAGGCCACCACCACAGGTACACACAAATGCACACACGTACACAGATGCACACACAGACGTGTCTCAAGGCTACTCTAGGCTCATAGGACAGAAGCCGAAGCCAGAGGTCCCACCCTAGATCTTGGATGTAACCAGGTGAGGGAGTGGGGACTTCCAGACTGGCTTGAGTTGAAAGCCAAGCTTTCCACAGATTAAGTGGGAGAAAGGGTGAGGTCTCATTAATCACTCTCAATCAAGCAAAGCCCTCCAGTAAACCAACCTGAAAATAGTTTATCTCCTCTAAGATTTCTGCAAACTCTGGGGAGTGACACACTGTAAGTTAATCGGCCCACGGTTTATTTTGTTTTCGGTAACAACCTGCCACTAAACTATGCCAAACTTGTCTCTCAAAACATTGCGGTGGCTTTTGTTTATTTGTTTTTTTTTTTTTTTCTCTTGATCCTATGGAATCTGACTCGGCAGGTTTGCTGCTGGGACTCTCAATATGGAAGCAGTAGCCCACATCCCAGCACTGACTGGCACATTTGGTACCCCTGAGGTCATTCAGGGGTCAGCTGGAAACTCTGACCAAAGCAGTGAGGTGAGGCTGAGCAAGCACCATCCACATCTCTGATCTACCTGGGAAGTGAGGCTAAGCAAGTCCCACACATTTCCCCGTCTACCATGGGCGAGGACAGTCACATTCACACCAGTGTGCGGAAGACTCAACTACTGTTCTGTGTAAACAAGAAGTTACAGGCAACTGTACCTGGAACGTGAGTATTCCATCTCAAGGACTTGTGCTCACTGACTGAAGTTACAAGCATCTGCTCACTGTCATAGCCGACAAGAGAAAACCTGACACTATTTTGATTCTCTCAGGACCTGTGGAAGAAGTCAATGCTCTTAGCTGCTGAGCCATCTCTCCAGCCCCCATAATCATGTTTTTAACTTAAAAGATAGAAACCCACACTTACAAACAGCATGTTTCTCTTTGGGGTTTATCCCATGGAAGCAGGTGATCTGTGTGGCTAACAGAAGTGTGCTAGTGTTATGCCCAAATCCACGAAGCCCCCCAAAAAGCTGACAAGGAGACTGAGTCCTGTATGTAAAAGCAAAGAGCCTTTATTTTTTTACAATTTTATTTATTTATTTATTAAAGATTTCTGTCTCTTCCCCACCAGCGCCTCCCATTTCCCCCCCTCCCCCAATCAAGTCCCCCTCCCTCGTCAGCCCAAAGAGCAATCAGGGTTCCCTGCCCTGTGGGAAGTCCAAGGACCACCCACCTCCATCCAGGTCTAGTAAGGTGAGCATCCAAACTGCCTAGGCTCCCACAAAGTACGTGCAGTGGGATCAAAAACCCATTGCCATTGTTCTTGAGTTCTCAGTAGTCCTCATTGTCCACTATGTTCAGAGAGTCCGGTTTTATCCCAGGCTTTTTCAGACCCAGGCCAGCTGGCCTTGGTGAGTTCCCAGTAGAACATCCCCATTGTCTCAGTGTGTGGGTGCACCCCTCGCGGTCCTGAGTTCCTTGCTCGTGCTCTCTCTCCTTCTCAAAGAGCCTTTATTTTATGCAAGTTTGCAAACTTGGTCTCTCCGCACATCCAACGTATTGGAATAAATGGAAATCAGAGTTGAGTTTTTATAGTAGTAAAGGTGGGGGTGAGAGTTTTTGAGGTTCAAGACCCCTGATTTGCTGATATTTGTCTAGGGGTGTCCTGGTGAGTATGTGCTGGCACGTGGTCCTATCTACAGCGGTTGGATGTTAGGCATTTCCTTTAGATGGTCTGTTCTTGGGTGGTGCTTGGGTAGTCTCAGTTTGTGGTCCTTCCTGCAACCAGGTATTGCTTGAGGGTAAACTACTGAGACTCAGGCCCCCATTAAACTCAGTGTGGCTGAGTCCTACACTGGCAGGTGATAATGGTTGGAAGTAAAGAACTTCCTTTGGGTGGTCTGTTCATATTTAGCTTATCTTGGCTGCTCCTACACTGGTACATAAGGAAGTTGATGAAAACTGGGCCGTGAGCTCAGCACTTGTCTGCTGACTGGAAACTTCCAGAATGAGCCCTAGAATCTAGGAAGCTCCAACATGGCACTGAACAACAGTGACACCTACAGGTCAACACCATAATGACGCCCGAGACTCTCCCACGCTCGGCCACATAGAATCCAGTTTACAATAACTGAAATCATCTCATGTAGGAATAAATTTAAAAGTTAAGACGTCGAGCTGGGCATGGTGGGCACTCACCTGTAATCCCAGGAAGCGGGGGGTGGGAGGGGTAGAAGCCAGCTTTCACTAGAGTGTGAGGCCCACCTGGGCTACAAAACAACAAAACCACTGGACCACCGGTGGTGGCGCACGCCTCTAATTCCAGCACTCGGGAGGCAGAGGCAGGTAATCTCTGTGAGTTCGAGGCCAGTCTTGTCTACACAGTTCCAGGATAGGCTCCAAGGCTCCACAGAGAAACCCTGTTTCGGAAAGCCAAAAACAAACAAAACCCTACAAAACTACACACATTTTCAAGGAACCTTAAAAACTGGAATAGATCAAGATACATGTATGCAAGTTTTTAAAATCCCAAGTCTTCCTAGTTCTTCTTAATGTATAAGACATCTGCACGCCCAGGTTTAGTAATTCACCGTCACCATGGCCAATGACAACCTACATGTGCAGATGAAATATGGTGCATATGCACAATGGAAAATATCAGTCAGCCACTAACGATGGGTAGAATTCTGTTATCAACATCGATGAAACTTAAAATTTGGTGAAATAATCCAGGCACAAAAATAATCTCACACCTACAGAAACAAAAAAAAATTAATCTTGAAATTAGAAAGATTTTGTTGTTGTTGTTGTTGTTGTTGTTTTTCAAAACAGGGTTTCTCTGTGGCTTTGGAGCCTGTCCTGGAACTTGCTCTATAGACCAGGCTGGTCTCACACTCACAGAGATCCGCCTGCCTGGGCCTCCCGAGTACTGGGATTAAAGGCGTGCGCCACTACAGCCCACCCAGATGGGTGATTTTTTAAGAGACTAGGGAGAGCAGGAGGAGGGACATCTAAAGCAGCGGTTCCCAACCTATGGGTCATGACCTCTTTCGGCAAACCTCTACCTTCATAAATATCTACACTGTGATTTATAACAGTAGCAAAACTATAATTATGAAGTAACAATGAAAATAATTGTATGTTTGGGGGTCAGCACAACATGAGGGACTGTATCAAGAAGCCCACAGCACTAGGAAGGTTGAAAGCGACTTCTCTAGAGAAAGGTAGGCTGTTGTTGCTGCTGGCTACTAAGTTACAGCTTGAATAAGCTCATGTGACTACACACAGCAGGAATGTACTGTGAATTTCATTTATTTTATGTGCACTGATGCATATATTTCTGGATGAGGGTGTTGGATCCCCTGGAACTGGAGGTAGAGACGGCTCTGAAGTGCCACGTGAGTGCTGGGTATTGAGCCTGGGTCCTCTGGAAGAACAGTCAGTGCTGAGCCATCTCTCCAGTTCCTGTACTATATGTCTTTCAAAAATCTAAAAGAAAGGACTTTAGTATGCTCAACATGAAGAAGTGATATTTGAGATGTTTGCCCTGATTCAAGCAATAAACCAAGCATGCATGTAGCAAATAGCATATGCACAATTTCTTAAAAAACTTTCTGGAGGCTGGAGAGATGGCTCAGAGGTTCAGAGCACTGGCTGCTCTTCCAGAGGTCATGAGTTCAATTCTCAGCAACCCCATGGTGGCTTATTTCTCAATAATAAGATCTAGTGCCCTCTTCTGGCATGCAGCCATACATGCAGGCAGAATATTATATACATAATAAATAAATCTTAAAAATAAAACAAACCAAGGAAGTTTCTGTATATTAAAAATAAATCTGCCGGGCGGTGGTGGCGCACGCCTTTAATCCCAGCACTTGGGAGGCAGAGGCAGACGGTCACTGGGAGTTCGAGGCCAGCCTGGTCTACAAGAGCTAGTTCCGGGACAGGCACCAAAGCTACAGAGAAACCTGGTCTCGAAAAACCAAAAATAAATAAATAAATAAATAAATCTAAGAAGAGAGAGAATAATAAAAAGAAAAATAAATAAAACTAAGAAGCCAGGCGTGATGGCACATGCTGTTAATACTCCAGAGCTAGGGGAGTAGTGGCAGTTGGATCTCCGAGTTTGAGGCCAGCCTGGTCTACAAAACGAAAGACCCTGTCTTGAAAAATGATAATTAATTAACTAATTAAATCTATGGGTTTGGAGAGATGGGGTAGCAGTTAAGAATACCTGTTGTTCACCTTTTGGCTGTCAGTGTGGCAATTTCTCAGAAAAGTAGGAAATAAGGGGCTGGAGAGAAGGCTCAGCGGTTAAGAGCACTGACTGCTCTTCCAGAGGACCCAGGTTCGATTCCCAGCACCCACATGGCAGCTCACAACTGTCTGAAAATGCAGTTCCATGAGATCTGACACCTTCACACCAACAAACATAATAAAGTTAAATAAATAAGTATAAAAAAAAGTTTAAAAAAAAAGTAGGAAATAACCTTTCTCAAGACCCAGTAATACCACTTTTGGGTATATATCCAAAGGATGCTCAATTGTGCCACAAGGACATGTGCTCAACTATGTTCATAGCAGTATTGTTTGCTATAGCCAGAACCTGGAAACCTAAATGCCCCTCGACCAAAGAATGGATAAGGAAAATGTGGAACATTTACACAATGGAGTCCTACACAGCAGAAAAAAAATAACGACATCTTGAATTTTGCAGGAAAATGGATGGAGCTAGAAAACATTATTTTGAGTGAGGTAACCCAGACACAGAAAGACAATTATCACATGTACTCACTCATAGGTGGATTTTAAACATAAAGCAAAGAAAACCAGCCTACAGAACACAATCCCAGAGAACTTAGACAACAGTGAGGACCCTTAGAGAGACATACATGGATCTAATCTACATGAGAAGTAGAAAAAGACAAGCTCTTCTGAGTAAATTAGGAACATTGGGACCATGGGAGAAGGTTGAAGGGGAGGGAGGAAGAAGGGAGCGGAAGAGAGAAAAATGTAGAGCTCAATAAAATCAATAATAATAAAAAAGAAATCCCCATTGTTTTTGCAGAGAACCCATGTGGGTGCTTTGATCTGAAGTACCCACATGAAAGGTCATAAACATTCCTAACTCAGGTCCAGGGAACTAAACACCCTCTTCTCACCTCCTTGGGCATGAGGTAGGCACATGGTGCAGGGAAATAAATGCACGGAACACTCAGAAACAGAAAATTAAAAAGACTCAAAGTAAACCTAAAAACACAGTGGCAAAGAGCATCAGGAGAGTCGGCGGTCAGTCGCTCAGGAGGTTTGGGAAAGGGAATACAGCCACTGGCTTCTATGTCGACACTCTCACTCACCCTTCCTAAAATTTTACTTTCTACCCTGATTCTTAAAAATTCTCTCTTAAAAAGAAAGCAGAGGAAGGGGGTGGAAAGGTGAGGCGATTCGGTGATTAAGAGCACTGGCTGTTCTTCCAGAGGACCTGGGTTCAATTCCCAGCACCCACATGGCAGCTTACAACTGCCTGTTAACTACCTTGGGGAATCTGACATCAACAGACATACATGCAGACAAAATACCAAAGCACATAAATCATTAAAAAAAAAAAGTAGAGGAAGACTTCTGACTTGATTCTCTAAATTTGGTAAACAGTATATTAATAGTTTTTGACTCTATACAAGTTAAAGGGACTGGGAATGTAGCTCTGTAGGGAGATTGCTTGCCACCCAAGGCCTGGGTTTCCATCTCCAGCACTGCATTAAATCGGCATGGTAATGTACACCTGTAATTCCAGCACTGGAGAGGCAGCATGATCAGGAACTCAAGGTCATTGTCAGCTACAGAGTGAGTCCCAGGCCAGCCTGGACCTTGCATTTCAGGGTAGGAGTGGAGAGATGGCTTAGCATCTTCCAGAGGATCCAGGTTCAATTTCTAGCACCCGCACATCAGCTGACAATAACTCCAGTTCCAGGGATCCAACACTCTTCAGGTGGGTGCAGACATACATCTAAGCAAAACACCCAAACACATAAAAACATGTTAACAGGCAGGAAGATGGCTCAGCAGGGAAGGCACTTGACACACAAGCACGCAGGACTGAGTCTGGAGCCCCAACACTCACAGGGACACCTAGAGGGCGTGGCCCTGCCTGTCATTCCAGGAGCTCATGAGGATTGCAGACAGGATTCCCGTTAGCTACACAGACTAGATGAAGCAGCCTCTGTGTAAGGTGGAGAATCATCATACATGTACCTGCACACACGCACGCACACACAAGTAAATAATCTTTATTTCTTAAATCAGTAAAAAGAAGTACAGAGAACAACTTAAAAGTTCAAGTTTTAATAAAAACATTATGACAACAAACCAAGTCCTCATGCTAGAAATACATAAAAATTATGAACTTCCAAAGGAACCTCTTCATCAGTTTTTAGTTCCCCATCAAGGTACCTTCTGCACATGCCATTGTCATGTGTGGCCATGTGTGGCCACACCATCATACATAGCTCCTTAAATGTTTAACTGAAGTGTAAGATTGTTTTGTGTTTGAGCAAAATGAGTGAGTACTGGTCAGGCACAATGGTAGACTTCTAAACCCAGCACTTGGGAGGCAGAGGCAGGTGGATATCTAGGGTCAAGGCCACCCAGAGTTAAAGTACTACTCCTGACTGCATTTTTGTTTTGTTCATCGTGACGTGATCTCTTGTTCTGAGGGGTGGCCTAGAACTCATGATCCTCGTCTCTGCCTCTTGAATGCTAAGATTCCAGGTGTGTACCTGGTGTGGGAACTACATTCCAAGTTCCTGATTCTCCAACTTCATCCTCTTGCTTTAAACAATCAAGACAGTGACACACACGTATAATCTCAACTATTAAGATTCCTGGATGGGAAAAAAAAAAAAAAAGCCTGCCTCAAGATGAGTTCTAATGTAGGCAGTAAGAAACTGGCCAGCTCACCGCATTCTGTGTGTTATGAAAAAGGACAATTTGTCCTCATGGCCACAGCAATGATTTAGAGTCCACCCCCAAATCTTAGCAAGCCATGTCAGTTTCCTAGTAATTTGGGGTACTGTCAAATTTTCCTCAAGAAACGAACTGTCTTTTTTCCCCTACCCTCATTCCTGCCAACACCCTCTCAGTTGCTCCATCACCAGTATTTAGCTTGGCTCATATCCAGGGATGGCAAGGACCTGCCACTCAATGCTACCCACCGGTGAAAACAGAGCAGTGTGAACACAAATTTGAATCTGGTTAGCGTGCCACTGCAATCAAATCAGTCCCCCAATTCTTTATGATTGTCCATGATGCCTCAAGTTACCTACAAAAGTCCTAGTCTCCAGCGGCTTCTGCGTGGGCTCAGTGTGACAGGAGTAGGCACAGCGGTGGCTGCTACGCCAGAGGACAGAGTGACAGTACCACAGGACAGGTACACTGGGCCTGCCCACAGCTTCCCAGTGAGACCTTAGGAGCTCAGCAGGGACCTTTCCGAAGTGCGCCGTGAGCTCTGAGACTGAGAAGAAACCCGTGAGCAGTTGTCCCAGCCTGTAGCTCTGGCATACGCTCTGAGGTCACTGAGGGCATCCAGGTGTGTGCTTTCATGAGTGACTTCAGTCCCAGAGTTCCCAGCAGGTGACAAGTTCTGGGACAAGAATGAAGATCTATCTAACCCCACTCTTTTCTGTTTGACAGTCATGAGCAGGAGTCATAAGTAGGTGAACATTCTTTGCCATTAGAACATTTTGTTGTTGTTGCTTTAGAGCTAGGACTCGAACCCAGAACCCCACACATGCTAGGCCACCATTCACAACTGACCTAAATCACTCACCTCGCCCAACAATGACCCACTGTCATTTCAAACACTGAAAGTCATATACCTGAACCTGTGCTGTGGTCCCCAACAAGTGAGGGTGCCTCACCCCTTCAATCCCCTGGCAGAGGAGAGGACTATGCCACTACTCAGAAGACAGCCTTCATCTCGGGGACTGATTAGACACTACTCAGATCTGTGGTCCCCAGCATGTAAGGGTACCTCATCCCTTCAATCCCTGCCAGAGGAGGGGACCATGAGGACTAAACACTACTCAGAAGACAGCCTTCATCATTCTACACAAAGACTCTTCTTCTGGGCTGGAGAGATGGCTCAGAGGTTAAGAGCACTCACTGGCTGTTCTTCCAGAGGTCCTGAGTTCAATTCCCAGCAACCACGTGGTGGCTCACAAACATCTGTAATGAGATCTGGTGTTCCCTTCTGTCATACAGGCAAACACTCTTCTTCCTCTCTAATCCGTTTTCCACGCCCCCAATTTCCGGAGATTGCATGTACTTAACTAACTAACTGTAATAAAAAATGGTAACTAATGACACAAATTCACCAAACCCATCTTTTGCTAAATGTAACTAGGTTGAGAATATTTAATTTGAAAATTTGAAAAATGGGTATCTTGATTTAGACAGGTTTGGGGATCACTAGAGATTAGCCACTGTTGGTATATAAAACAATCAGGGCAAATCGAAGTTTTCTGGGGCCTCTTCAGAGCAGCCGCAGACTGTGAGGTCAAATTGAAGCATCGTCACTCAAACTTGATGCCTTGAGCCAGGGGAAGGTCTGTGCTGTAGTTGATGGTACTGGGAGGAAGAGAACTAAGTGAATGGCGGTGCATACACAGTGTAGAATACGTTCATAACATAAAAACATAGGCTCGTCTATATTAGCAACTTTCAAGTTGGTAAGAAAAAAAAAAATTGGTATACAAAACAATGTCAGTGTGACTCCTTAGAAAAGAACAAGGGAAACCCAGGCGTCTGGGAGATGCACAGCCTCTGCTACCCCCAGCTTCCTGTGATCATCGTGTAAGCACACAGGCGATTTAACTTTCTCAGGAACTCGCATTGCATTATCAGGGGGAATTTAAATAGTCCCATACTGGTAAGAATGTAGTCATTTTTAAAGGTTTTCATTTGTTTGCTTCTTTTTCCTTTCCCCAAACTAGTCACAAGACACTTGGGTTTTCTAGAGGAAAGGCATCCTGGGTCTATGGGCTCTGAAAAGTCAGAACGCTGTGTTTGCCTGCGCAGCTGTGAGCGCACAGGAAAAGGAAAAAGAGAAGCCAGCCTACAGCACAGCAGGAGGCAGAGCTTGGGCTGTTCTGAGGGAACCAGGCTGAGGTCTCAGGAGCCCCGCCCAGCACTCGTCCCACTGAGCACAGCATGGCAATGACTGGGTCTCCTAGGCATTCGAGCCAGTCCCACCCAAGTAGGCCAGAGAGCACAATAAAGAGAAAACAAGTCCCAGGCAGCCTCTCCAGAAGCCGCCATGCATGTCCAGGCAAATGCCCTAAAGTCTTGTTCATACTTCTAAGCTGGTACCCCCACTCCAAAGCTTACAGGCCAGACCCCCACGCTCCTCTCTACTTCACTATACAAGAAAACTCCATCACGGGAGAAATGGAAAGGATGGCTCCTTCCACCTCCTCACGCTGAGTGACCCGGTGTTCTCATCCTCCCTATTCCACCTCTGGGGCAGAATCCAACAAGGAAACCTCATAGTCAGTTGTTATGCTAGACAAAGAGGCCGGAAGGGACAATGGAAGGCGAGCGTCCTTTACTGTAAATATGCGGGAGTCACTTTTTTAGACCTTCTTCTGATTTGGGAACATCTGCATAAACAGGAGACTCCTTGGGGATGGGACTCAAGGCAGCCTGAAGTCCATTCCTGCTTCGTGTAGCTCTCTCTGTACACACTGCCTCGAGGCAACTTGACATTCCTGGGATCCCTCCATTATGACTGCCACCCATCCAAGGGCCAGCTGGAGAAGCTGTCCACATGTTATGTCACACCAGTGCAGAAGTTTTCAGATTTGGGAGCATCTGGAATTAGTGGTGCTTTACCCATAGTAGAGCATGCGTGCTCAAAAAGAAGGCAGCTACAGACCCGGGAAAAATAAAACCAAGTGGAACGGAGCAAAGACAGAACTGGAAGAGAGACAAGCAGCAGCCCATTCCCGAAGGCTCGGAGACCAACCCTCCTGCCCAGAGCCCTTCCTTACCATGTGGACCTTCGCATGTACTGCTTCCAGGCATCGCTGCCAGACTCCCTGCCGCCGCCAGTGTGCTTCTCTCCTCCTAGAGAAACGCAAAATCATCGCACACCTTTTCCGTGGCCCTCAGAGGACACCTGAGCTAGCAGAACAAGACAAGGGAGTACACACCTCTAATCCCAACCCTAGAGACTGAGGCAGAAAGATTTTGAGTTCAGCCTGGGGTATATAAGGTATAAAAAGTGTGTGTATGTGTGTCCCCAAAACAAAAGAGAAGGAAGAGGTGGTGGCAGTGGCAGCTGGAGATCGCTCAGTGGTTAAGAGCACTGTCTACACTCTTGTATGGGACCCAGGTTCAGTTCTCAGCACCCACGTGGCAGCTCACAACCACCTCTAACTCCAGTTTCAGGGGACCTGGCACCCTCTTTTTGGGCCCTGCAGGCACCAGGCATTTAAGTGGTGCTCACATACCCATGAAGACAAACACTGATACATATAAATAAATCTTAAATGTTTTTTAAACTTAAAAAAAAAAAAGGAAGAAGGAAAGCAACAGAGACCCGAGCTAAACAATATGCAGAGAGGCTCTGGAGCACTCAGCTTTAAAAGGGGGTGCCATCAGGCCCCTCCCTCAAGGCTCAGGAATGTGTGTGGAAGAGGAAGCTGCAGGAACCAGAGCTGATGGTGGTCCCAGCAAAGTCTCCCCCGAACACAACCAAACGGATGCACATATGAACACAGAGACTGTGGGAGCACACACAAAACCTTCACAGGTTCAAGTCAGATGTGGTCCCAGCACCAACAGGGAGAAATGAAGACTGGGCCCCAGCCCTAACTAAGCGACTGTTGGCAAGCGATACTCCAATGGCGAAGGGAAATCGGTTTCCTTCAGTGGCATGTCAAAGTGCTTATCAGCCACACTCCACATCAGGCTCCATGCTCAGGAGTAGTCAGCCAAAACAAAGTGAACTCCATGGGGTGTTTTTGGTTTTCTTTTTTTTTTTTTTGAACTTTTATTTAGTTTTGACATTTCTCTTTTTGTTTCATTGGTCTTTGGCCTGTTTGATTTTCATGTGTTTATGTTGAGAGAGAGAGACAGAGAGAAAGAGAGAGAGAGAGAGAGAGAGAGAGAGAGAAAGAGAGAGAGAGAGAGAGAAAGAGAGAGAGAGAGGGAGGGAGAGAATATGTAAAGTTGGGTATGGAGGAAGGAGGTTCTGGGAGGCCACTTATTTTTACTATACTTTGGATTTTTGCTTTGGGTTTTTTGTTATTGTCTTTCTTTTTTCCAACCTGGGCCTTTCTGGCCTGGTACACACTCCAGGTAAGCCTCACTATGGCAATCTTTCTGCCTCAGCCTACAGAGAGCTGGGATTACAAGAATGGGCTACCACACTCAACCATTCTGGCTAACTTGTTTTTAATTTTTGTATACATTTTCTAAGTGTAAAGACCAGAAGACAACCTCCAAGGTCAGTTCTTTCCTTCGAGCATCCAGGGATTGGACTCAAAGAGTCTCAGGCCTGGTGGCAAACCTCCTTACCCACTAAGCCATCTTTGCTGCCCCACTATGAATAATTTTTAACAAGTTAAACTTAACATGTACCCCCTAAAAAAAAAGCTATCAGTAAACATCAGTAACTTATAGGGTCCTCAAAGGGTCCAGAAAAATAAACGACTTAGTATCTCATCTAGTGAAATCTGGGGAGGGAACAGTAAAGTCCTAAGTGAAAGCATGCTGTTGACATGAGCACAGCCATGCAAGGACCCCAACACCTCAGACCCATGGGAATAGCAAGGCCTTCCTTAGGTCCAAGTACGGGTGCACACCAACAGTTGGTCTTTGGCTAAAATCCGTGTGTGCTGAACATTTCAAGCGCAGCTCCCTCATCCCGAGGACTGCAATCTGAGACGTCCCCCGCAGCACTTCCTGTGGACATTAGCTAACCTGCCTCCTCCTCCTGTTCACACTGTAAGTAGTAAAAGCACTGAGTTCCCTGGCTGCTGCTCTGTGTCTCCACCGGACTGCACAGACCACCAGTTCTCAGCTTTTCTGTACAGGTGTCTGTCATTTCTTCATTCCACATCACCCAAGTCAATTTCTAAGTCTACTTTGCATGTGTATTTGCACACGTATTATATTTTAAGTTTCCTGGCTTTGAAGTAGAAAGTTTTAACCTTTCTGGATCTGGGATCTTCTGTCTAGAAAAAAAAAAAATACTGACTTTCAAGGTTCATGTATCTTGAGCTAAGGGCCCTGCTCCAATCTAAGCAGAAGATGAGGACCCTGGTAAGAACTTGGGTTGGAGTGCACGCGCTTTCCGGCATGCCAGATTACAGGTTACTGCAGAATATAAACTGTATTTCCATTTCTTATTTTGTTTTGTTGTTTTCTTGAGACAAGGTTTCTCTGCGTAGCCCTGGCTGACTTAGAACTCACTCTGTAGACTAGACTGGCCTCAAATGCAAGAGATGCACCTGCCGCTGATTCCCAAGTGCTTTGCTGGGATTAAAGGCACGTGTGATAACCACCCAGCTTGGGTTTCCATTTCTGGACAAACTAAAGGCAAACACTACTATTCCTTTGCTGTTCAGTGTGGAAAGGAGGGCAGAGGCTCTTAGCTTAGTGGTAGAGTGTTGGCCTAGCAGGCATATCAGCCTAGGACCAAACCAAAAGTGACTTTTAAAAAGAGAAAACGAGTCTCTACATACCAAAGGCACCACCAATCTCAGCCCCGCTGGTCGGAATATTGACGTTCACAATGCCACAGTCTGAACCTTTGGGTCTGTGGGCGAGGAGAGGGACAGTGAGAACACCAGAAATCAAAACAGAACAAAGCCCAGATAGTGCGGCTCTCACATGGACACAATCCACCCACCAACCACGTCAAACGTTTAAAGACGTTCAAAACAGACTAAGTTATACCCAAGCCATCGGAAGATTCTGCCCAAGTCCTTGGTGAAAATGCTACTCGAGAGTCCTTGCTTCACCTCATTGTTCCACTCGAAGACCTCTCTTTCGTTCTAGAGGACGAGACCAGAAGCTGTGAGCATTACCAGCGCCACTGTGCTTAGGTCAAAGCTCACAGCATAGAACAGAGTTTTAGTGCACAAAAGAAAACCAAGAGGCAACGCTTTGCTAAATCCGTTTTCTTTCATGGCTTAGATCTTTTTTTCTTTTTTTTACCTTGAATTTGAAGACATAGAGAATTGGGGCGAAAGTCTCCTCATGCACGATGGGGGCATCATGGGGCAGGCCGGTGATAATGGTGGGCTCTACGTAATTGCCAGGATGATCCATCACCTTAAGCAGAAAGAAGATAAAAAGAATGGATGGGTTTCCTTTCCCCAGACTTGGGATCGGAGGACGTCATCCTTCCTACATTTATGAGGAGAGAAACAAAACAGCATTTACAGGTAACTGTTTTCTCCAAAGCAGCATCCTGTTTGAGTGAAAGCGCCCTCCTGCTCCTATTTGTCAGAGAGAAAACAGAGAAGGAGTTTGGAGAGGAAAACCATACTGTGTGTTGCAATAACGTTATTTGGTGGGGCAGACGGCTGAAATGCTTGTTTTTGAGTTCATTTTAAAATAGGCAATCTGGACCCATTATGTAATTCATTTAGTAGTAGCATTTACCCCAGTTCACACACTGAGTATGACCAAGACTTGGAGTGATGGCATCTGGACGTGTGACCCTCAGGGAGGCCATCAGTCGTTAATAAATGAAGGCAGCAGAACAGACCTAAACCAATACAGCCAGTGTCCCCTGCCCTTTGGGGTAAGGTCACTTGAGGACTCAACTACAACCCAGGGAAACATCACCAGTACTCAGTACTGGTCTTCAACATCCAGTTTCCAGTGTTTCCAAACCAGTTTCTGATACTCTGTTACGCATGCCCCAGGGAATTCATGTTCACTGCATAAAACTCCAAAAAGACGCATGCGTAGCCAGCCCCCATACAACCTCTCCACTTACTGAACTCTGGCACTCTAAGCTCTGCATCAACCCTGCACTCTAAACTGTTTGCATGCAACTCTACCTGTTCCTGCATGGGTCGACAGAACCATGAACTCAGGTCTCACACAAGGGTGGACCAATTTCTGTAACAACTAGTCCTAGGGACTGACTCGAGGGCAATTATTCTGACAGTTTCTTCTGGGTCTCAGGGCTATTCTGTCATCATGCATTCCTCAAAACCCTTTTTCCCTTGTAATGGGGCGAAGAAGAGCATCCATCTGGGACCCTTCTGGGACCCACCTTTTCTCAGCAATCTGAGTTCAGGGGAAAGAAAGACACAGGCTGTCATTATCCACCCACAACTCTCAATACCTTGCCCCCGAAGGCCACTGTGCCTCCTTGTTTCTTTGCTTCTTCCACGGCTCGAAGAAACATGCTCACTGCCTGTTTGGTATGTAGTGGTCCATAGAGAATATTCGCTGGGGAGAGAAAAGAGATGCTCTTCATTTTGCCCTCAATGGCATGGTGTTTTTATGTTAGTGGCTTTCCAAATTAAGAGGCTAAACCCTCCTCCCTCTATCCTCAGTTAAGAGCAGGAATCAGCAACTTTTGCTGTGAAGGACCAGATGCTTAGCATCTTATGTTTTCTATCAAGTATGTGGTTTCCAACACAACTACTCAACCCCGCCTTTGTAGTCTGAAAGCTGCTATATATAATATGCAAATGAGCAGGGGTAGCTGTGAGGCAGACATATGCAGATAGCAAACTGAATATGCTTGCCAAACCCTACCTTAGAGGAAGGGCTATCAAAGTGATGCCCTAAAAACACAGGAGTGGCATGTTCATAACAGTGTGCTCACTCTTGAAACCACTATAATCTCTGTGACTAGTGTGCAGCTCTACGGGGTAGACTGACCAACTGCCAGAAACGAGAGCATTGAAGGAACCTCAGGGACTTAAACCTCTGCAAGCATGTAGCCGTTGATCATGGGAAGACCTCAGCAAAGTTATTTCTAGCAGAGGAAATAGCAGCAAAGAACCAGGAATGCTTGAAAACACTGGAAAGTTGGATAAACTGGAGCCCAGGCCAAGTGGCTGGGGATCTAGTGGACAATAAGCAAGGTGGAAGGAATCCATATCATAAAAGCCTGGGAATCTGCCACAGAGGGAATCTTGATCTTAGTCTAAGCAGAGTAAGATCATTGGAGTGTCCCTAGCCAAAGGGTGAATTACATTTTTTTCACTTATTTTTATTCCCAATTATGTGTATGCTTGTGTTTGTGTAGGCGAAGGCATGAGTGTAGGTGCCTGCAGAGGCCAGAGGCGTCAGACCCCTGAAGCTGGAGTTAGTAGATGTTTTAAAAACTGGACATGATGGTGCATGTCTTTAATCACAGCATGTAATAGGCAGAGGCAGGTGATCTCTCTGAGTTCAAGGCCAGTCACTAAGGCGACACTAAGAGACAATGTATCAACCCACTCCCCAAACACAAAAAGCAGTTGTGAATCACCTGATATGTATGCTCTGGGTCTCTGCAGTATGTGCTCTTAACCCTGAGCCATCCTCCCGGGCCCAAACCAACCCTTCCCTTGTCTCTTCCCCTGCTTTTTTTAAAATATGGGCTATCACTATGTAGTTCTATCTGCCTAAAACTACTATGCAGACCAGGCTAGCCCCAAACTCACAGAGATTAGCTAGTTCTGCCTCTATCTCTTCCTGAGTAATAGGCTCAAAGGCATGCACCACCATGCCCAGCACTGAATACATCTTAGAAACCACTCTGGTTACTATACAAGAGAGCTGTGGAAGCAGCAGGTCTAGGGACTCGAACACTTTCCCTGCAGATGGTGGTGACTTAGAAAGGATACAGCAGCAAAAAGAAAAAGAACTCAATTATCATCCAACCCCACCCTATCATCATCACCCCATTCAACCATCACCCTATCCAATCACCACCCCACACAACCAGGACCTCAGCTCTTACATATCAAGTATGAGATTCAACCTAGGAAGACAGGTCATCAAATTGCCCTCAGAACTCTCAGAAAAGGGCACCCACCACTACCTCCAACTCAAAAGCTCAGAAGTACAGGTAGCACCAGCTGTCAAAAGGGAGTAACTTTTAAGAAAAGAACCAGCTACTCACGGTCCCAGGGGTTCCCAACACGGATCTGTGAGTAGGCACCTTTCAGTCTTGATACAACTTCCTCATGGATGCTTTCGTGCAAAAACTACGTAAAGAACAAGCATTCAGGGAATAGCAAGATGAATATACACATCCTGAGATAGTAAAAAAGTTCTTCAACAGTACTGATTAGTAACTACTAAAATACTATCATCTCTGAAAAGAAACCGAACCCATGCTTTTAATATATATTTTCTAGTTTTAATATTAACTATGAAAATAAACCACCTCTTCTAGATGGATGTTGAAGTAAAACCATAAACCAAAGCTAGGGATGCAGGTTAGCCGGTCATGCTGATGTTAGCATTCAGGAAACCCTGGTTTTTTTCCCCAGCACCACACATCAGATATGGTATATCGCATGCCTATGAGCCCAGTATTAGAAAGATAGAAGCAGGAAGATTAGAAGTCCCAGGCTATCCTCAGCTACACAATAGCTTGAGGCCAGCCTGGGATACATGAGAGTCTGTCTCAAGCAAAAAAAGCACCCAAAAATGCAATCAAAGAAAACACCATAAACCATGTCTGTATCAAGTTTCTAAGAGCCTGGCCTGCTAAGCTACAAACATCTACCTGTAGCTCCAGTCTTAGGGAATTTGACACACTACTTCTAGCCTCTGAGGGTATCAATCATACATGAGGCGCATAGATATACACACAGACAAAATATCCACACACATGAAAATAAATCATGTTTTTAAAGATCATATTGTCACTTATTCTTCAACTTGGTCTGGTTTAGAAATCAGTCTTATATAAAACATTTGCTCATAATTGGGAGTGAGGGAAAATTACACAGAACCAGTTCCTCTATGACTCTGTGGCAGCTTTTAAATGTAAATGTAGCCAAATTGTATACCTAAAACTTATTTCGCTGTAGTCTTTCACTATAGGAGAGCCACAAACAAATAAATCGAGGATTTATTTCTAAATTGAAATCCAACTCAATCTAGTATATAAATTCAACTACCCACATCCCCCACACTGAACACACTGAAGCTAGACAATACCTCCTCATACCGACGTGTGTGTGTGTGTGTGTGTGTGTGTGTGTGTGTGTGTTTAAAATACTACCCAAGTTAAACGCAAACTCCTGGACTCAGAGGACTCTCACCTCACCCTCACCCTCCCAAGTCCTGGAATTACAGGTGCATGCCACCACCTCAGTTCAAACCAAATACTAAGAAAAGAATGGACGTGACAGTCATTTGCTTTTCAATAAGCCATATCACACTGAGTGAAATCTGAGACTCGAGGCCAACACTTACAATATCTGAAATGTTTAGGAAAAAGCAAAGCAACTGTTTAGTTAACAGTTTTAGAACTTGACTCGTCTGATCTCCTAGAAGACACTGGACTTAGTCCATGTTAGCCATGGACTCTGACTCAAAATTGGCATCACCTCTGCGTCCAGCTTCCGTCACCTGAGCCCACTGCAGCTTAGGGTGGTTTAGCATCTGCCACCATCACAGGAGTAGAGGAGGAGCACACATCAGCCACTCACGTTTAGGGAATATATTTTTCTAGTAACTCTTCTATGACGCCCAGTCAACAGAGTTCATTAAACGGGGGTGCTCAAAAAGCAGGACAGGGGGCTTAGCAGTTAAAGAAGTCTTGCTGTTCTTCCAGAAGATCCATGTTTGGTTCCTGATGTGGGAGTGTCATATCAATCTGCTGATTTCATTGGCTAAGTAATAAACAAACTGCTTGGCTGGCCCTCATAGGTTAAAACATAGGTGAGAGGAGTAAACAGAACAGAATGCTGGGAGGAAGAGGAAGTGAGCTCAGACTCGACAGCTCTCCTCTCGGGAGCAGATGCCTCAGAGAGACGCCATGCCCCGCTCCCGGGCAGACACACGCCATGAAGCTCCGACCCAGGATGGACATAGGCTACAATCTTCCCGGTAAGACCGATGCTCACAGATTATTAGAGATGGGTTGATCGGTATATCAGAATTAGCCAGTAAGGGCTAGAGCTAAAGGGCCAAGCAGTGTTTAAAAGAATACAGTTTCCGTGTAATTATTTTGGGTAAAGCTAGCCGTGCGGGCCGGGGTGCTGGGGACGCAGCCCCGCCGCTCCTATTACAACAGGTTCCCAGGATCCTCACTGAGCAGTTCACAACCACCTGGATTCCGGCTCTAGGAGATCTGACACCTGCTTTGGGCCCTCTGAGCGCGCCTGCACACAACACACACAGACACATACACACATTCGTAGGAAGAAGAAGGACAATCTCAAGCATGTTTGTGGACACACTCACCAGTCTCCTCACAGAGGTACACCTCTGGCCAGCTGTTCCCACGGCGGCAAACAGAGCTGATGGAAGAACCAGGCAAAGGTCTGCATCCTCAAAAGCTTAAAGAAACAAAAGTGTGCGCCATCAGTGTGCAGTAGGCAGACAGAGAGAACATTTGCTAAGCAGTATAAAGCAATGCCTTTAGAAAATACAGTAACATCAAAATAATCATTGCAGAACAGATGGTTCATGGTACAGAGTCACATGTCCAAGGGGGAAGGTGTGTTTTTCTTCTAGGGGAGGGTATATAATGACAGAGCAATGGAAACTACAACCTTTACCCAATACACAGGTAAACTGAGTCTCGGTTGGATCATGTCACCTTTCACCTCTGTTTTAGAGACCCCTCACTACTGCTCCATGAAAATCCAATGAGCTTTGCCACCATCAGGCTGCTTGCTTGTCCTAGTCCATCCCTACTGCCACAAAGCTTCCTGTTCCTACATGAGATAGCCTGTCGCTGCTGCAGGAGATGATCAAAATCTGTTCCAGCTTTCCCTGAAGACATCCAGGTAACGTCCTATCACTACCGTCTCCTCCATTCCTCTTCCTCTCCCCGAAGATGAGGAAAAGTCATCTTTACAAGGTTAACCTGTAGGAGGCTAATTTATGACTTACAATCCCTGCTTCCTTGTGCCTTCCGGAATCTTACCGCCACCGTCCCCTCCTATGCTGTAACCTGTCCAACCTAAGCATCCTCGGATCAGGAAGATATAAAGAGGCATTTCACACACACAACCTAGACTTCCTATCCATTTCACAACTCTGTAATCCACTATTTAATTGTTCTCCCAGTTCTGGGGGGCCAAATCCAGGGTCTTGTAAATGTGAGGTTTTGTACTAGCTGTGTTCTTGACATCAGATCTCAGAGCACAGAGCACAGTGCTTCAGTCCTTCCCTCCATCCATTCAGACTGGGGCATCATTAGCCTACATTACAGATGAGCAAACTGTTGCTTTAAACGCTGCACAGGGTGCACAGGGGAATAACTCAGTAGAGTAAGAGCATGTACTGCTCTTCAAGAGGACCCCAGTGGTTCTTAACACCTATGTCAGGCAGTTCACAAGCCCCTATAACTCCAGCTCCAGGGGAGCTGATGGCTCTTTTGGTTCCTCAGGTACCTGCACTCACTTGCACAAATACACACACACACACACACACACACACACACACACACTTAAAAGTAAAAAAAAAAAATCTTAAAAAAAAAATTGTTCCTTCCTAACATGAAAGCCCCCAATACTCCGCTAAAGGTCAACTTTGTGTGTGTGAAACCTAAAGCAATCGGCAAGTCACTTAGGAAATAAGTGATTATTCTAGAAGAGCACATAGCCAGTTTCTAGAGAACAAGATAAGGAAAAGCATGAAGAAGTAATGCCACGTTAGAGACAACAGAAGTCTCATGCCCACATTCAGGACCCCAGGTAACATTTTTCCCAACATTATCCTGTTTCTTAAGCACCGTCTTCCTTTAAGCCAAGCTCATGTCTTGACTCCTAAGGAAAATTCCTAAAGATGGGCACAGAGTCCCAAGCACACAGGGCTTGGGAAAGGATGCGTTTCTATGCAAGTCCCACACATTCAAGATGACTGCACAGAAAGCAAAGAGGCAAGAGCAGCCTTACCAATAATGGCATTGTTTCCTCCAAGCTCTAACAAGCTTTTCCCTTTAAAAGAAAACAGACACAATTATTTCCTGTTCCAGTACTCAGTGCACACTGGCTCACATTAGAGCCATTCTAGTTATTTTTTCATTTACTTTCTGATTATTCAAGCAGCTTAACAATGATATTAATGACAATCACAACATTGTACAACAGTTACATACAAGAATGTGCTCTTGAGAAATACACGGAAAATGGATATTAAGTGTACACACTGTGTGCGTGTGAGCCCATGCATGTGCGTGTTTCTAGGGAGAGTAAATGACAAAGCGTTATGCACATAGCTGTTGCTGCTGTCCGCGCTGGTCAGGGAAGCTTCCCTGAGCAGTGACTGCACTGAACTCATAACTGGTCAAAGTACTGAGAATCAGCTGAACGCCCACCATGAATGGGATGGGACATCGCTATCACGCCCTCCAAAGTAGTAGGGGCCGGTGCCTTCCAGGCAGGATGTGGCTATGGCAAATTAGCACAAAGGAGCTGTGTGATTACCCATATAAGATGGGGCCTGTCAACACTTGTCATGGAAAAGTGGACTCGTGGGGTCCCACTGCTGCCTGGGGACTTATATACAGTTAATGGTTGGTGGAGCAGGGAGAGATCAATTCTTCAGCGGTGTAGCAACCGGTAAGGCACCTGTGAGCCTATAAACAAACCCTCACCCCCGATCCTTTAAGCAATGAAATTCATTAGGGGCTGACAAGATGGCTCAGCAAATAAAGCCTGCAGCCTGAGTTCAATCCCCAAGACCTACATGAATGGCATGAATCGACTCCTGCAAATTGACCTCTTACCTCCACATGTGAGTGTCTGTGTGTGTATGTGTGTGTGTGTGTGTGTGTGTGTGTGTCTGTCTGTGCATGCATTTTTAGTTAAGTTTGAGGTTTAGAATAAGACAAGGAAAAATTTCATACTAATTCAAGTGGCTATCTACTTGTCTGAGCACTACCTGTCAAAAGAGACTGTTCCTACCCATTGAAATTGTCTGGCAATTGTGTCAAGAAGAGGTTAAGACACCCATGAGCAATAAATGTACGGGCTCTTGGTTCTATCCCATTGCTCTATGACTTCTAGTTGTACAATCAGGAAGTATGAGCTCTCCATCACTAATATTTTTCAAAATTGCTTCAGATATCCAGCATTCTTCACATTGCCATAGGAATTTTGGCATCAATTTGTCGCTTGACACAAAACAGACAGCTGATGTTGATATTAACTACACTGAGCCCAGAGATCACTTGAAAAGAACTGCTATCTTAATAAGCCTAAACACCAGGAAAAGTGAAAATGGGATGGCTTTATTTAGGTCTTAATGTCTTTCATTAGCTACTCTCACAAAGACTAACACTACTTTAGATTTATGTGTGTTTTATTTTTTTATGTCACCATAGTGGAATTGTCTTCTGAATTTCACTTTTAAGTCACTCATAGTTGCTACACTGAAAAATAATTTTTTAAACAACCTTATTGACCTTATTCTTTATTTTGTTGAGCCTTTTGTTTGGTTTGCTGTTTTTCAGTTTCTTGGGTTTTTGGAAAGCAGGGCCACAATATAGTACTGGCTGGCCTAGAACTCACTATAAAGACGGGGCTGGCCTTGAATTCACAGAGGTCCACCTGCCTCTGCCTCCCAAGTGCTGGGATTAAAGGCGTGCACCACCAGGTCCAGCAATGACCTGCAGATATCATATACTGATTCAAACCCTCATCACAAAGCCCACACTCACCAAACCTCTCCTGCACCGTGAGGGCCACCTGCTTCCCAACCTGAGTGCTCCCGGTGAAGGACAGCAGGTTCACACGTGAATCCTTGGCCATTGCTGTGCTGCAAGGGAACACAGAGAGTCACCCAGGCAAAAAAAAAACACCTAGAAATGATGGCACCCAGCAGTACCAGCAAGAAGCATGACATGAGCCCTTGGCAAGACAGTCAAGGTTACAAGGAAGTCTATCCCAAGGCATGAGGTAAGAAAACAAACTGTTCACAAGTAGCAGCACGGGGAAAGCAAGCCGACCTGCTCTGTGAGCTATGACAGCCCTTAAAGGAACCTCCTTAGATCATGAAGAGAGTTCTTCCTGTACTGAGAGGGAGCAGAGACAACGTGTTCCTGTGCCTTCTTAATGAGCACCAGGCGCTTTCAGGCTCCTGATCTGCAATACGACCCCTTTAAGAATAGCCAGACCTGGGGCTGGGGTGCTGGCTCAGCAGTTAAAAAAGACCAGTTACTCTTCCAGAGGACCCAGGTTCAATTTCCAGAACCCACATGGTAGCTCACCACCATCCATACATAACTCTAGTTCTGGAAGACCCAACTCTCTTCTGGCTTCTACAGGCACCAGCCACCCATGTGGTACTCATGCAGGCTTTATTTAAAAGAAAAGGACTGGATCTATAACACAAGCCTGTAATCCCAGCGACTTGGGAGCCTGAGGTAGGAAGAGCACATGCTGAAGGCTTGCCTGTGCTAGAGTGAGTTCAAAGCCATCCTGAGCTACTTAGTAAGGGACTGCCTTGAAGTCAAATTACTCACAATTAACTCCAGGACCCAGATAACACACATTTCTCTTGGGGCTGGGGGTGTAGCTTGCGTCCTAGCACTCAGAAGGCAACCACACAAAACTGGATGCGGCGGTCTATACCTATAATCCCGGAAGTTGAGGTGAAGTCAAGAGGATCAAAGCTCAAGTCATGTCCGCTACCCTGAGTTCTCCAAAATCAGTACCTCCTTTGAACACCCTTTTCTCTCCCAACTAAAATTTCCCCCCAAAATATACAATTTTTAAACAATTAAAAACTGCTCTGGGATTTCCAGTTGGTTCTCAGGAACACAGCTACAATACTACCGACTGAAACGTCACCGTTCAGTTGTCTGTGCTTCCGTTCAACGTGAGCAACGCAGGGTAGCCCTGCTCCGGCCTGCACACTGGACAGACTGAGCAAATTACTCAGGTACAACTCGCCAGGTTCAGCCCACAGGCGTGAGCGCCTGCATGCCAGGTGGCTGTGCTTAGCCAGATCCTACGTATGCTGCTGAGCGATGCCAAGGCCAACAGAAGGACAGGATATCCAGACTGCAAGAACAGAGTAGGCCAAAGAATACAAAACTCATGTTCCGGTGACATTTAAAAACACTTCAGTGGCTACTATGGGGGTAGGGAGGTAGGAGATAGGTTTTCTATCCTTCTCATCCATATGAACAAAGAAGTAAGAACCTAACATCTAGAGCAGCACGGTGATAGCCTTGACTCGTAGGAAACCTCCCTCCCTGGTCAAAGGGGAAGCTGGTTTTAAAAAAAAAATAGTGAACCCAGCTTTCCTGATGATTCAGAACAGTATTAGTCAACTCCAGATTCAAGAGGCTGTGTGTGACCTTATGCTAAGCAAAAGACTCATAAAGATAGTGTTTAAAAAAAAAAGAGCTGATATTATATGATTCCATTTATACAAAATGGCACCAAAAGAAAAATTCAAGACAAAAAGTACATCAGTGACTGTCAGAAACTTGGGGAAGGCAGTGGGAAGTGAATGTGGACAATACCCTGGAATAAGATAGCAATAGTTGCACAACAATGAATGTTCTCCAAGCCACTCAGCAGGGGCTGAGGGTACAACTCAGTGGGACACACAGAGTACACACACAGAGTTCCTGGGCTCCCACCCCAAGACCAACACAAAACTAACAAAAACCCACCATACGATACAGTTTCAAAGAGATGGCTTTACAGCATATGAATCTTGTGGCAGTTAAAAAACAACAACAACAACAAAAAAAAACCCAGTCCTTTTTTTTCTAGATAGGGTCTCAAACTTGTTGTGTAGCTGAGGATGACTTTGAACTCTTGATCTTCCTGCCTCCACCTCCAGAATTCTGAGATTACAGGCATGTGCCACCATACCTGGCATACTAAATGCTAGGAACTGAACCCTGAGTTTCCTGAATGCTAGACTAACACTCTACCCTCCCTCCCACCTCCGTATCTTCCTGGGCTATATATCCCCTGTCTCCTATTACAATCAGCTAAGGAAATGCCACTAGGCTAATTCCTCAGGCATGGAGAGCAATGTCACAGCTTTGTTTTATAGTTCTCTGGATAACTCATGTATCAGGAAATTATTATCTGTCAAAAATAAAAGTGCTAACAATCAGTAGGTCAAGAACTAAAACACAAGTATTTCTCAGGAAGGTTATTCACTAAAGAGCATAGCAGGTCTACAGGATTAACACACAGCAGGTCTACAGGATTAACACACAGCAGGTCTACAGGATTAACACACAGCAGGTTTACAGGATTAACACACAGCAGGTCTACAGGATTAACACACAGCAGGTCTACAGGATTAACACACAGCAGGTCTACAGGATTAACACACAGCAGGTCTACAGGATTAACACACAGCAGGTCTACAGGATTAACACACAGCAGGTCTACAGGATTAACACACAGCAGGTCTACAGGATTAACACACAGCAGGTCTACAGGATTAACACACAGCAGGTCTACAGTATTAACACACAGCAAGTCTACAGTATTAACACACAGCAGGTCTACAGGATTAACACACAGCAGGTCTACAGTATTAACCACACAGCAAGTCTACAGTATTAACACACAGCAGGTCTACAGGATTAACACACAGCAGGTCTACAGGATTAACACACAGCAGGTCTACAGGATTAAGACACAGCAGGTCTACAGTATTAACCACACAGCAAGTCTACAGTATTAACACACAGCAGGTCTACAGTATTAACACACAGCAGGTCTACAGTATTAACCACACAGCAAGTCTACAGTATTAACACACAGCAGGTCTACAGTATTAACACACAGCAGGTCTACAGTATTAACCACACAGCAGGTCTACAGTATTAACACACAGCAGGTCTACAGTATTAACACACAGCAAGTCTACAGTATTAACACACAGCAGGTCTACAGTATTAACACACAGCAGGTCTACAGGATTAACACACAGCAGGTCTACAGGATTAACACACAGCAGGTCTACAGGATTAACACACAGCAGGTCTACAGGATTAACACACAGCAGGTCTACAGGATTAACACACAGCAGGTCTACAGGATTAACACACAGCAGGTCTACAGGATTAACACACAGCAGGTCTACAGGATTAACACACAGCAGGTC
Source organism: Microtus oregoni (assembly GCF_018167655.1). NCBI lineage: Eukaryota > Metazoa > Chordata > Mammalia > Rodentia > Cricetidae > Microtus > Microtus oregoni. Next base: position 3,318,135 of record NW_024544728.1, on the reverse strand, counting down.
TACAGGATTAACACACAGCAGGTCTACAGTATTAACACACAGCAAGTCTACAGTATTAACACACAGCAGGTCTACAGGATTAACACACAGCAGGTCTACAGTATTAACCACACAGCAGGTCTACAGTATTAACACACAGCAGGTCTACAGGATTAACACACAGCAGGTCTACAGTATTAACACACAGCAGGTCTACAGTATTAACACACAGCAGGTCTACAGGATTAAGACACAGCAGGTCTACAGTATTAACCACACAGCAAGTCTACAGTATTAACACACAGCAGGTCTACAGTATTAACACACAGCAGGTCTACAGTATTAACCACACAGCAAGTCTACAGTATTAACACACAGCAGGTCTACAGTATTAACACACAGCAGGTCTACAGTATTAACACACAGCAGGTCTACAGTATTAACACACAGCAGGTCTACAGGAATAACACACAGCAGGTCTACAGTATTAACACACAGCAGGTCTACAGTATTAACACACAGCAGGTCTACAGTATTAACACACAGCAGGTCTACAGTATTAACACACAGCAGGTCTACAGTATTAACACACAGCAGGTCTACAGTATTAACACACAGCAGGTCTACAGTATTAACCACACAGCAAGTCTACAGTATTAACCACACAGCAGGTCTACAGTATTAACACACAGCAGGTCTACAGTATTAACCACACAGCAGCTCTACAGTATTAACACACAGCAGGTCTACAGTATTAACACACAGCAGGTCTACAGTATTAACCACACAGCAGGTCTACAGGATTGACCACACAGCAAGTCTACAGTATTAACACACAGCAGGTCTACAGTATTAACACACAGCAGGTCTACAGTATTAACACACAGCAGGTCTACAGTATTAACCACACAGCAGGTCTACAGGATTAACACACAGCAGGTCTACAGTATTAACGCCCACAGAAGGTTCCTCGCCTCTTTAGCCACACTGGGTTTGGTTATTATGGTGGAAGACTCCCAGCAATCAACCCAGGGTCCTTCAACAGAAGGATGCTCTTCAACCATTCACCTACCCAATATCTGCTCCACCACAAGTCAGGGAACAAATGGCACCAGGGAGCTGGTTGTCCTCCAAAACCTTGGCAATGATCCTAGGAAGGAAACGACAGAGACTGCTCAGCCAACCATTTCACTTGGAACATTTTTATAAACGAGAGAAATCCCTCTCACGTAACCTCCCTTCCCAACTTTCCCTCTGACTCTTCAAACACTCGACCTGGGGTTTCCTCACAGATTATAGATAAGGTTTGCAAACACAGTGGAAGTTTGGGTTTAAAACAGAGTGCTAAAGGAAAACATATACAGAATATGAATAGGAAATGGAAAGCAATGAGTGGTTAAAACATATTTTCATCAAATATGCCCAACTACGAAGACACATCTGAGTCAATATGGCAGACTGGAGGCTGGAGTGTTGTCAGCGTGGAAGTACAGGGATGAAGCCTTCCTTTTCTTCTTTTGTCCCTAATCACCAGGTCGGCCTGATCTACAGAGTAAGTTATAGGACACAAGGGTTGTTAAAGACAGAGCAAAGAAAAATCCTATCTTGAAAAAACAAAACAAAACAAAAAACCAAAGCAAAACAAACAAACAAAAAGCAGTGCTCATCAATCATCTTTGCAAAATTCTGTCATGCCCAGGAAAAAGAAAGCTACACATACTTACTTTGTGACGGCTATGCTAACAAGAGAAGTTGTTGGCGCTCCTTTCCTAGAGACATTTTTAAAGAGAGAGCGAGAGAAAGAAAATTAACTTGAGGAGAGGCAAATAAATACCTTTCATTACAAAGAAAAACAAAGTTATGGAGAAAAGGTTCTGTCCAATTAGACAACAAATAACTCTAGTAACTGAAGTGGAAACCTATCCTTTAGGTGGCGTCTCTGGGCACAATGGATAAGGAAACTTATCCATTCACGAACATCAACCTGCACCAAGCAATGCTGAGCCCACCTGCTGCAGGACCGTCGGAGCTGCTAGCTAGCTACACAACCCTGTAAGGTTCTTACTTAGGACTGTCAATTTGAGTGGACTAAGGAAGCATTGCCTGGGCAGTGCTGAAATACCCAGCATGGAAACCACACACGCTTAGAAACGTGCTTCCAGAGGTCACCAACTGAAGGGGGAAGAGCCACCCCAAGCATGGGGAGCAGCGTCCCATAGCTGGGCTCCAGGACAGAATAAAAGGGAGAAAGCCAGGGCTGGAGAGATGGCTCAGAGGTTAAGAGCACTGGCTGCACTTCCAGAAGTCCTGAGTTCAATTCCCAGCAACCACATAGTGGCTCATAACCATCTGTACTGAGATCTGGCGCCCTCCTCTGGCATGCGGGCATACATTGAGACAGAATGTTGTATACATAATAAAAACAAAACAAAACAAACAAACAAAAAACCAAAAAAATATATGTAAGCATAAAAAAAGGAAGAAACTTAAAAAAAAAAAAAGGAGAAAGCCAGATGAATGCTAGGCTTCTCCTTTCTCTGCTTCCTGACTGCACGGATGTGAGCAAGCTGATACCATGCCACCTCTGTGTGACAGACTGTACCCCGCTCTCCACCTGTGATCCAAAAGAACCCTTCCCCTGTAAGTTGCCTCTTATCAAGCAGTTGGTCTCAGCAAGGAGAAATCTCAAAACAGAAACCATTGGTTCCCTCAGCAAGATGGTGCCAAATCGTTACGCCTTCAAACTACACTTTGTTTTATAGAGAGATTGAGAATATTCTATTGAAGGCATATTTAACACTAATAAAATTGGCTGGGCACACTGCTGCATGCCTTTAGTCTCTGCACTCGGGAGGCTGAGGCAGTAAGACTGCCTGGGTAACATAGTGAGATCTTATCTCAAAAAAAAAAAATCAATTTAGAAAAATCCTGGACAAGGTAGCTTATGCCTGTAATCCCAGCACTTAGAAGACAGAGGAAAGAGTGCAAAGTCTTCCTCCAATAAATAAATAAATAAATAAATCATCTGAACTGGAAGCTGAGCCATTAACATATGGAGCCTAACTCCAGGTGTATTTCGTATCAGAACGTATCAGGTACGAATCCTGCGCTGAGAGGGAGAACAGCAGGGAGGGAAGAGGACACTACTATATCCAAACACGTCACTGATGGTAAAATACAAATTGAAAATGAAGACAATCAGCACGTGTGACTTCATGTATTAGTTGAGAACGTTTGGGAAACACTTTTAACACATCTAAAACCCTTTGAGCAGAGCAGAGCGATCACAACTGCTATAAATTCATCCTCTTCTTTCCATGAGACAGGAGAACGAGCCCAGCTTACCAAACGCAGACGTTTCCTGTGATCAGCGCAATGGCGTTGTTCCAGCCAAACACGGCCACGGGGAAATTGAAGGCAGTGATGATCCCCACCAGGCCTAACGGGTTCCACTGCTCGATGAGAGCGTGGCCAGGTCCTGAGATGTGTAAATATTCATAAATGTTAATAGAATAAAATCCTAAACCATTCCTCTGCAGGTCAGACGTGCATGTACCAGACCAGAAGATTCCTGCTGCTTCCTTGGATCACCTCACACAGCCAAAGGGTATGAATATATCACTTAATAAAAAACAGAACTGTTTATTACTATACCACGTCAGCGAATTTAATAATGTTCATTATACCTCATACCTCAGGAGCCACAGAGGTAAGGGCATTATGGGTCCCATTTGGAAGTTAGGGACAAGTCAGTGAGGCAGTGGGAAGTTCCCCCAGGAGATGTGAACACAAAGGGTAAGATATAAACAGAGCACAGAACACGTGATTCTCAGATCTGGATCCATGTTCTTTATGTTGTCTCTTGACCTCTCCAACGTGAACAAGGAAGGTCGTGTTATAGGCTCATGCTGGATTACAAAAATGTTATATTCGCTGCAAGGAAATTAAAAGCACAAATAGAAATGTTATATTTTGGCAGAATACGTGGCTCATTTGGTAGACTGCTTGCCTAGCATGTGCAAAGCCCTAGGCTGGATCCCCAGCATAGCATACACTGGGTGTGGTGGCTCTTGCCTGTCATCCCAGAACTCAGGAGGTGGAGGCAGAACGATCAGTTCTAAGTTTTTCTCAGTTACATGGTAAGTTCTAGCCCAGCCCAGAATACATGAGACACCGTATTAAAAAAAAAAAAAAAATCAAAACTCAAATTGCAATTGTCAGTTTTAAAGCTAATCCCACAAAAGTTTATTTTCACCAATAGCTGGTTGGACCAAGAAATGCTGACTGGTTAAAATTACACACTGCTACATGGTAGGAAAGTGGCCCTTCCTGTCATCATTCACACTGGAAGCAGGCTTGGGGACCTCCCAGCATAGCACCTCACACTGAGGCCATCCTGCAGGCCAGCACCCCAACTCCTGCTTGGCAAGGCTAGCCTTCACTCCAGCTCTTCCTTCTTCACCCTACTGCCATCAGTCCCTCGCTTGGAGGCTTCTACAGTCAGCACAGATGCTGCAGCTATTCAGGGTAAAGTCCAAACTCCTCCCAACAGGGATCCTTCCTTGCACTGTGTCCTCCAGCTGTGCCGAAGTAAGGCAGTCCCCACGTCCATGTTCCTCCATCCTTGACTTTCCACAACCCCCTTCCCCACCTGAAGTATTCGACCCCGTAGTTCCATCTCCTTCAAGGCCTTAGGCTAACTTCCCTGAGAGGCCTTTTTAAATAGCATCCCCCAGGCTGGGGTAGAAGTCCACTACGTGCATATGGTGCTATCCTCCACTCGCTCTATTACAGCTACCAATTCCCTGACACCGCCCTCAACTCTAAAACCTAAGGATTTGGTGCGCGGGTCTGTGTGCACACACACGTGGAGGCCAGAGGGCAACAAACTCAGTTCTCTCCTTCCACTCCGGGGGGCCTGGGAATGGAACCGAAGTTGTCAGGCGTCCCGTCAAGCCATCTCTGCGGACATTTTGAAGCTCTGTACCACAACTCCAAACACTTGGTTCAGCGACTCCCGGCTTACTTTCAGAAGGCAAGACGGGTCCCCCGATCATCCTTGACAAGCCAGCCGCGTAATCACAAATGTCCACATACTCCTGAACTTCTCCTATGCCTTCCACTAAGATCTTCCCCATCTCCAAAGACACCTAAAAATATAGAAATCCAAGTAGAATTTCTCCAGTAGAATCTGTATTTAAAATATGAAGCTGAGGACAAATAAAACATTATTTTATGTAAACAAGAAACTAAGGAAAACTGTTTCCTGGTGTTTTTTATCTTTCTACTTCTTTATTTACTTGCTTTTGTCTTATTTTTAATACAATTTGTCTATTTAATTCTTTGGGAATTTCAACCATGCATAATGGATTTATTTCAATGATTTTTAAACCACATACTTTTTTCACTTTTCTCTCTTTTCTCTAAAACAATGGATCTCAAAACTTGTTTTTCTTAGAAATCACAACCTTAGGACACACATACAATGTTGATCCTTTTAAATCTGATTCAGTCTAGTGGGGAAAGGAAGCCCACAGAACTCCAGCAGTTAGGAGTCTGAGGCAGAGGGATGGATCACGTGAGCCAAGGTGAGACAACACAGCAAAAACCTCAGCTTCAAACAAAACAAAATGGACATATGAAAACTATGAGAGCCTGTTCTCTACTCAAGAGATCACGAATAGACTCGAAAGAATTCCTTACCAGCTTTCCCAGCACCCGGATCTTCTCCCGCAAGGCATCGCCAATCTTCCGCACTATTTCTCCTCGCTTTGGGGCAGGAATCTAAGAAAAGAGTGGAATTTTGGTGTCAAAGTAGACGTCTGTGTGTACCACACTGTCAGATGTGCGCCGCAGAAGAACAGACTGCAGCTTCGTCGTTAGAGGCTTTTTGGGTCACGTCGGCACTGTGATACGGCTAAACATCCTTGGAGTGAATCTCTTCTTGGGAGGCACAGATGAAAAGGCAACAAACAATTGTCCACTGCTGATGGTCTAAAGACAATTACTGAAAGCGAAAATGACAAGACTAGATGCAGGGGCAATCTAAGCGCAGACTCTGCTGAATCCTGAAGGATGGAAAGAGTTGGCCTGAGATACAGAAGGAATCATGAAGGATAAAGGGCTGGTGGGAAAGGCCAGGGCCTCTGTAGCTAGAGATGTCACTAAGAGCTTGGGTGTGTCTATCTAGAGTAATACAAGCATGTTTGAGAACAGTTTATGTGCTTTCAGGGTCTGTTTCCCCAGACTGATTTTAAAGCCTTTATTTATTGGCGGTGGTGACGGAAACCTGTTTTCAGCGAAGGCATGGAGGCACACTCCTGTAACACCAGCACTCGGGAAGGCAGCAGTATCAGGGGCTCACGGCCAGCCTTGGCTCTATCAAGTTTGAGGCTACCCTAAGTTACGTTAAACCCCCTCTCTCAAAATAAATATATAAGCAAACAAACAAATAAATGAAGCAGCTTTTATAAATTACTTTTCCTTTGTATTTATACTTTTTTACTTCCTTTAAGGAAAAATATTCCCTTTGGAACTTCTAGGCTTAACTAGAATGAATGAAGCAATATTCTGTTGTGAGGTCAGCAAAGCCAAAAGGAGGACAGAGGGCAGCAGCGAGGCTCCGTGGGAGGGTCCTCGAGGGAGGCTGTGAACCGGACAGCCCGCTCTGATGTTTTCGTTGAGGCCCAGCCATCTCTAAGTCGCTGTCACACGACCGGAGCCCAAGAGGACTATTAGAACAAGCTGTCTCTACACTAAACTTTGAACTCAATTGCTTAACTCACATGCCAACAAACAGATCCCCCACTCATCCAATTCGCTCTCATCCGAGAGTGGCTGGCCTAACTTATCCAGCAACTCCACCTCGACTCAAAAACGCAAAAGCTGCTGAAGGAATGTTGAACGCAATCTGGCAGTGTGGAGCAAGATACTGAAGTAATAAATGAGAACCTAAATTGGAAAAGGCAATAGAGCACAGCATTTCAGAAAGATTACCAAGACAGCAACAGCAGCCACTGTAGCAAGGGGGACAGTCAGCAAAGGAGAGAGACAGGATGGCTCAGCAGCTAAAGACGCTTGCTGCTCAAGTCTGGTGACCTGTGCTCGATCCCCAGAACCCACTAAGATGGCAGGAGGGAACCAACTCCACAAAACTGACCACTGACCTCCATATGCACATTATGGCACACACACATCACCACCACCATCACCATCAGCACCAAATAAAGTCTTTAAAATCAGTCTAGGAAAACAGACCCTGAAACCGCATAAACTGTTCTCAAACATGCTTGTATTACTCTAAATAGACACACATGAGCATAAAATATTTCTCATTAAAAGGAGAGTCTGATTCCAGCATTGGGAGACTGAGACCAGAAGATATTCCCTGGCCTCCATACAATATATCGCAGGGAAAAAAAAAAAAAGAAGAAGACAAAGAAGAAAGAAGGGGAGAAAGGATGCCCTTGGCAACGTGAGTTTGATTTCCAAGGCCCATGTGAAGTCAAAGAGAAGTGATTCCACAAAAATGTCCTCTGACCACCACACGTCCTCCATAATACATGTGCCAACACACACGCATCATGTTCACAGACATACAAAAACAAGCACTTTTTAAAAGTATTCATTAAGTTTTTTGGCATACAAAGTGATCCTGAAATTGTGCACACGTCATGTGCATCGCAGCAGTGGAGTAAACACATGAGAGCTGGGGGAGAAATACCCAACGGCAGCTCTGACAACATCTGTACTGGCAAGGTTGGAGTTAAGACTAATTTGATTTTCATACTGCATCATCCTTAAAACAAAAAGAGAAACCAAAACGCCAGGGAGCTGTTGAGATGACTAAGTGGGTAACGGCACCTGCCACCAAGCCTGAGGACGCAAGTTCAGGCTCCAACACATGGCATCATGGTGTACTGACGCTCGCCATGTGCCAGCTCCACCATGAACACCTGCAAACAATGCCTGATTAAACGATATGACCCTCATGACAACTCCTGAAGACAAACATCCCTCATCTCCCCTCTTCATGAACACACTCTGATGGAGGCAGAGGGCTGCCAGAAAACCCTAGTGACTCCTTCTCTCCCGATTCCCCCTCCACACCGACCTATAGTGGAGGCTCAGTGAGCCCCTCAGAGTTCTCACTTTGGCTCTTTGTTTTTTGGGTTTGTTTTTGTTTGTTTGCTTGTTTTGTTTTGTTTGAGACAGGGTTTCTCTGTGTAACAGTCCTGGCTGTCCTGGAACTCATTTTGTAGACCAGGCTGGCCTCGAACTGACAGAGATCCACTTGCCTCTGCCTCCCGCATGCTGGGATTAAAGGTGTGAGCGACCACCCATTGAGCAGCCGCACTTTGACTTTATTTTTTTTAACCCATGATGGATGGTGAGCAAAGACGAAGGAGGCAGATTCTGCCTCGTGGCCAATAGGAGCTCCTTAGCCCTGAGAAAACAGTGTGCCCGCTCTGGAGCCAGGCATGCTGTGAAGACATGTTGTCCCTGACCAGTCTGGGAGGAGAGGCAGCAGGCGCACAGAACAAAGAGCTCCCCTTCTTTTGCTCAATTACAAGTTTTGGGGGAGAATATTCCTGGCTCCGGTTTACGCCATAAGAGTTTTCATCGATTTTAAAGTTACCCATCCCTATAATCCCAAATGGGAAGAACACTATTTTGTGAATACCAGGGAGGAAATTAACACAGTCCCCAAGATCGCACATTTCAGCCCTGTCTCATGTTTATCTGTCTTTCATAATTACAGCAGGTGACCTGTTCGGCAGTGGGGACCAGGGACGCATCCTTACCTCTGCCCACATTTTCCATGCTTCCTTGGCTTCCTTTATAGTTTCTTCATAGTCTTCCGAACTGGCCTAAGAATTGGGGTGAGAGAAAAGGAATGAAGAAAGAGTGAGAATTCCCAGAAAGAGGCTGTGTCTGCAGATACTGATTAGAACTGCAGAGGGCCTTTAATCCCAGCACTCAGGAGGCAGAGCTCTGTGAGTTCGAGGCCATACTGGTCTACAGAGTGAGTTCTAAGACAGTCAAGCGTACACAGTGAAATCCTGTCTCAAAAAAAAAAAAAAAAAAAAAAAAAAAAAAGAACAGATGCAGAGGGGTTGGAATGCAGCCTAAGTACCTTACCCTGAGCTAGTTTCAGACCCCTGAATTCCTCGCTCACCTCAGTGTTTGTCGGATCATTTTGTGGCTAACCGATAAAAGATCTTCTGGAATCTATCAATTTAACAGACCACTAGTCCCAAAGGTAGAGAATGTCATCAGATAACAGACGGAGCCCCCATCTCGCTGTACCCACTATTGCCTTGACGTACAACTTTCATTTCCCTGCGACTATAAAACTCTAAGAGACAGCTTCCCTGAGGGAGCAACCTGGAGTAACCTGGCTGTGTTTCTCAGGGTGTGGTGGTTACTCAAATCTGGCTCCAGAAAAGGCTATATCCTATTCCCTTTGAGGTGAGAGTTGTGGGTTTCTGTTTTGTTTTGTTTTTGGTTTGGTTTTTCAAGACAGGGTTTCTCTGTGTAGCTTTAAAAGCTTGTCCTGGAACTCGCTCTGTAGACCAGGCTGGCCTTGAACTCACAGAGATCCGCCTGCCTCTGCCGGCCAAGTGATGGGATTAAAGGCATGTGCGCCACCACTGCCCAGCAACTGACCACAGTTACTTGCCTTCTAGAATATATATACATCTTTGCAAAAAAGAGTGGAAATTTCTCTCTCCCTAAGACTCAAGACGATAATGATTTCAACAGTCTACAATCCAGAAGGCTGGAGTTGTAGCTGGGGGCAAAACTCTTGACGAGCATAGCTGAAGCCCTGGGTTCAGTTCCCAGCTAGCTGGGGAAGGGGGGAGGGATATAGAAATATTAAATAAAACTAAAGCATATATAGAAACACCAGCTAGAATCTAATACAAGAAAAGACAGCACAATTGTGCTTTAAAGCCTCGTTTTTCAAATCAAAAGGTCTAGCCTCATCTGGATACAACATATGACCCATATTAGAAAGTTCAATCATGGGCTCCAGTCCAGATTTGAAAAAAATCAGAATCTTCATTCTTAAAAAAAGAAAGAGAACCTCTGGAATGAGTCAGAAGCAATACCCAAGGACACCAGGAATGCAGTTCAACTTGCCTAGCATGCACGAAGCTCTGGGTTCAAGCCCCAGCAAAAACCTAGCATGGTGCTGCACGCCTATTGCTAAGTCAAAAGTCAGCTAAAAGCAAGCTCTAGGCTAGGTATCTTATATTCAAACAAAAAGGAAAAAAAGCCTCTGTCTCATCCTCTCTGATGTACCTTTTCCAGCTAATACCACCAAGCCAGAGTGAGCAGACCCCCCAGAGAGGCTCACAATGGCAAGAAAGTACATGATTCCTCACTTCTGTACATCTGTGCTGATCTTAACCTTTGCCTCTAAAGACCTAGCACAGTTCCCTGTAACAGCCTGAGTTTCAGCAACTTACCTGTCGGATTCTTGCTATTGGCTCATTGTTAGCAGGACAATAGGTCGTAATTACCTTGAAAGAGACAAACAAAAAGATGACGACCATACATGGAAATTAGAACCATTCCCTAATTGAGGAGAAAACCAAATCGAAAAAGAAAAGCAAAATAGGAGCCTTTAGGGTAACTTCTGTTATGATTAACCCCTCTTCAGAGCAGTCTTGGGTTCCTTGTCTATGCATGGGGAACTTTCTGTAAAATCCACGAGCTGGTCATCTAAATACTAGGGTCAAGGCGCACAACACACTCACTTAGGGTAACCAGAAATTCAACTGACAGTTTAACTTACTGCTCTGCCCACCCTCTGGTCTGGAAACACACGGCCCAAGTCCAAACTACAAAAAAGCCTGGGTTGATGAAACTGGAGGTTTCCAAGTGGAAAGATAAAACTGAAGCGCAGCTAAAAGGCTACATTTTATCAGCCATTAACGACTAAAGCCACAAAAGAAGCAGCTGAGGGCAAAGAGGTTGTTTGTTTGTTTGTTTGTTTGTTTTTAAAGAGACAACAGAACGTAACCCCCAATTTCACAACAATTAAAAATCACCTGGCTCTCCTACGGTCAACGGTAGCCTTGAAAAGAAGTTGTGTTTTCTGTACCAAAGCAGATTCTGGTACAGCTGAACGTCAGGTTTCTGAAAAAGCTTCCTTTCCTTCCTTTGAAACTACGCAAAACCCTCCTAAGTTTTGGGCAACTATAACTTACCTGTCTACTGCATTCTAGAAAACGTTTTATTACCGTGACAAGTTTGGGCAATAAATATTTAAAATCAAGTCTTCAAGGTGAAAAAGATTCACAAGACTTTAGCCAGGTCGAGCTTGTGACAGAACCCAGATAAAACTGCCATACGGTTTTAAGCCCTGGGGTTTAGCCTTCCTGGAGGCTCCAAAACCTCCATCGATTCCTCGCGGCGCTAAAATCTAAAGTTCGCTTATTCTTGTCTTTGTGAGAAAACTTCTATTGTACGAATTTAAAACTTCCCACCCTGTCTATCCTCCCACAGTTCCAGTCAAGAGACGATGGTAATGGGGGCGCCCGCCTCCTGGCCTCCCAGGCAAATCCTTGGCTGCCACTTTCCGGGGCGCTCGCATACCTCTCCTCCGCCGCGCCAGTGTCCATTATACACGCCCGCGTTTTCCTCGCGGAGCCCCAGCTCTTGCAGCCAAGAATACTGGGGATGATTGATCAGCAGAGTGGACATGTGGGCGGTAGGCCTGCACGGAGGGCGGAAAAGCTTGCAACTCTTCACAGTCTGCTCGCACGCCGTGCGAGCCACACGCCACATACCGAGCTCAAAACACCAGAAGCCCCCGCCGCAGGGGAGTCCCGGAAATATGGCCCCGCCCCCCGCCCGAGAGAGTCCGCAGGGCAGGCCCCGCCCCCTGCCCAGTCCACGGAGGACCTTCCTCTCCCACCCCCTTCCGCGAATGTCCACTGGGCAGACCCCTCTCCCGGGAGCCGATTGGGCAGCCTCGCTCCACCCCCGACCACACGCCGCCCCCCCCCCCGTTTGCCCCGGCGGGGGGGTCTTACTTATCTCAGTCGCTGGAAAACAAGGTTGCCTCGGGGTCTGGGGTGGGGCAGACGTGGGGGCGGAGGCGGAGGTGGGGGACGGAGGTGGAGGACGGGGGCAGAGGTGGAGGACGGGGCGGAGGTGGGGGACGGGGGCGGAGGTGGGGGCGGGGAAACGCGCCTCCCGTTGGTTCTGAAGTCCAGTGGGTTAGAGAGGAGCTTTCAAACAATGATATGCTCATAGGCCATAGTGGTCAGGGTATTCCGGACATGCTTATTCCGTGGGTCTGGGCTGAGGCCTGAAAATCTCAGCCTTTCTAATCGGCTCTCAAGGAGCTGTATGTAGTATCACTGGTCTCTGTTGTAGCTCTGAGGGATTTTTCAGTGGTTTGAAGGTTTGAAGAGGGTCATTTTCACTGCCTTGGTGAATTACAAATGTTTCCTAATAAATGAAAAGTATTGCATGATTGCATCACCTTCTAAATACGCTGCCTGAGTATATTCTTTCTTTGGAAGAACAGACCATTTTGATCAATGTTCTTCACTCTCCATTTCGTCTAGCATATCCTTGCCCCTCATCCTCTTAGGATAACTCTGTGTCATTCCCCCAATAACTAGGCCTTTTTTTATAAAGGAAATCCTACATCTCATCAGCACTAGACACATGCATTCAAATTAAATAGGTGCCTGGTCATTTCCAGCCTGTTACTTGCCCTTGTGATTCCCAGGCCATATTGGGTTTCTCAAAGATTCTCCGCCTATGTTTTCAATATATTTCCATTGCATTCTACCCTGTTGCTAAAGTCACAAAAGGATACAAACAGGAAAGGAAGAATCAAAATCAAACGATATTTATTTGCATATAATATGATACTTTCCTTAAAAATCTGGTGGTGGGACAAGTCTCTCATCCCAGCATACAGGAGGCAGAGGCACATCTCTGTAAGTTCGAAGCCAGCCTGGTCTATAGAGTTAGTTACAAAGTGAGTTCTAGGGCAACCAGGTCTACACAGAGAAACCCTGTATCAAAAAGAAAAAAACAAAAAACAAAAATAAAAACCTCCAAGATTTACCAAGTATTTCTAATATCTGGTAACATTTGGCAGCAAAGTAGTTAGGTACAAAACAACATATGAAAATTAATGCACCTTTTTAGACAAAGTCTTATGTAGCCCAGGCTAGCCTCCTACTCACTACACAATGAAGGATGACTTTAACAACTGCCTCTTCCACCTCAGTGCTGATATTCTAGGCAGGCTCAAAGCACCCGACTATACAGTGCTAGCAACTAAACCTAGAGCATCATGCATGCTGGGCAGTCTACCGATGTAACTACATGACTAACCCAGTGGTTTTTCTGTATAGCAATAATAAACATGCTGAGAGAAAAGGCAAACAACCTCATTGGGCATCACAATGATGATGATGATGATGACGACGACGACAAAATACAAAAAAGAACTGCTATGAATAAATCTAGCCAGGGAAATAAAAGATCTGCAATAAAAACTTTGAAACACTTAAGAACTACTGGATAAAGAATCAAGAAAAGATAGTAGAAAATGAAACGACCTCCCAGGCTCATAGATTGGCACCACTGATATAGTGAAAACAGGGCCAGGCAGTAGTGGCACACCCATGCCTGTTAATCCCAGCCCTCAAGAGGCAGCAGCAGACGGATCTCTGTGAGGTCAAGGCCAACCTGGTCTATGGACCAGGACATCCAGGACTACACCAAGAAACCCTGTCTCAAAAACAAACAAACCAAAAAAAAAAAAAAACTAAATGGGTGGGGGGGTCTGGGGTGTAGTTTATTGATAAATCTAACATGTATGGAGTCTTAGGTTCCACCTCTAGCATGACATAACAAGGTTGGATTGGGTAGTGCACATCTGTAATGGAGAACAGGGGAGGTAGAAGCAGAAGGTGCTGTATAGCAAGTACAAGGTCAGCCCAGCCTGCCTGAGAGCTTCTCAAGTTTCAAGAGGTAAGTATAGACAAAGGCTTTTTTTTTTTTTCAATGTGAAGAAGAAAAGATTTACTGAAGCAGATTTATATACAGTTTGAGAGCCCATCCCACTGTGGCAGGGACAGCATGAGGCAGGAGCATGGCTCAGTTAGGCCTCTTGAATCTGGATTCAGGAATCTTCTCAGCTTCTTTCTTCCATTTATTCAACCAGGTACTTTGGCTCATGGACTGATGTCATCCACATTTTCCACCTTGATTAATCTACTCTAGAAAGACAAAGGCTTTTTAAACAGGATTCCTGTAGTCCAGGAGTTAAGAGCAAGAATGTCAAATGGCCACTCGGGAGGCAGAGGCAGGTGGATCTCTGTGAGTTCGAGACCAGCCTGGTCTACAAGAGCTAGTTCCAGGACAGGCTCCAAAACCACAGAGAAACCCTGACTCGAAAAACCAAAAAAAAAAAAAAAAAAAAAGAATGTCAAATGGGGCCTATGAAGATGGCTGAGCTGTTAGAACACATCATTACTGTTCCCTGGAGAACCTGAGTCCAGTTCCCAGCACCCATGGTTTATAGCCACCTATAACTCCAGCTCCAGGGGGCTCTGACACCTCTGGCCTCTGCAGGCACTTGCACTTGTGTGCATACATACATATACATATTTTTAAAAGTAAAATAAACCTTTAAAAAAAAAAAGAATTTGGCCGGGCGGTGGTGGCGCATGCCTTTAATCCCAGCACTCAGGAGGCAGAGGCAGGCGGATCTCTGGGAGTTCGAGACCAGCCTGGTCTACAAGAGCTAGTTCCAGGACAGGCACCAAAGCTACAGAGAAACCCTGTCTCGAAAAACCAAAAAAAAAAAAAGAATTTGTAAATGTGGCTTGGGGGTATAAATCAGTAGACTTGGTGATTGCCTAATAGGCAGGAGGCCTTGAGTTTAACCCCATTACTGTACATCGGGATGGCAGCCCAAGCAAACCATCTCAGCATTTGGAAGGGAAAAACAGAAAGACCAGACATTCAAAGCCATCCTCTGCTATATGGTAAATTGGGGGCCAGCCTGGGCTACATGAGAACCTGTTTCTTCAGAAAAAAAAAAAAGTTGACAAGTAGGATTGCACGAAATTAAGAGCCTGGGCTGGGGGGTGAGAGCACTGGCTGCTCTTACAGAGGACACAGGTTCTATTCCTAACATTTCCTAACATGTGCCGTGCAATTCTCTCTAGTTCTAGGGAATCTGATACCCTTTGCTGGAACCAGGCGTGGACACAGCTCACCTTATGGCTGGCAGGAAAGGGGTGGGGGCAGGGACAAGATAAACTCTTCAAAGGCATACTCCCAGTGACCCATTTGTCCCAACCAGGTCCTACCTCCTCCTCATTGTCCATTCAGCTATTAATTCATCAATAGGTTGATGGGATTCACTTTTTTTTAAAATCATTGGTCACCTCTCAGAATTGACACCAGTTGGGAACCAAGTTTTCAACATGTGAGCTTTTGGGGCAGTTTAATAGCAAATTCATGCATGACACATGCCTCCTCTAGGTCACATATTTCAGTGTGGGCAGGGAAATTATATTCTTCCCAGGGCATTTTGAGCTTATAGTATGCCTGGCCAGATGACCACACTTTTCTGGTCATCTCCACTCTTGAAAAGACTGTTGTAGCCAGGCATGGTGTTGCATGCCTTTAGTCACATGGGAGGCACAAACAGGTGGATCTCTGTGAGTATGAGGCCAGCATGGTCTACAAAGTGAGTTCCAGGACAGCCAGGGCTATACAGAGAAACCCCGTCTTGAAAAACCAAAAGAAAAAAGAAGGAAAGGAAGGAAGGCCAATTGCAAAGTGTTAGAACCCTACTGAAAGAATTGAGGCTTTGCCTAAAAGATAACTTTAAAACTTTGTTATTTAAGCCCTCAGCCTAAAATCTGGTTTATATTTTCTGCTGACTGAGAGTCAAAAAAATTTCAACTCTGTTGAAAACAACAAGATGAGACTGCCTACAGAGATAATGCTGATTTTCCTACAGGCACCTCAGGGCCAGAATGTTCGTACTTAGTTTTATCTGGTTAGGGTGCTTCTCTCATAGCTAAATTTAAATGGTGTTCCTTGTAAAAATCACTTTATGATTTCATTTACAAAAAGAAATTCTTTAATGCAAGAGAAGAAAACCTAGCCGGTAGTGGTGGCAAAACCCTGTCTTGAGGTAAAACAAAACAAAACATAAAAAATAAACTGGAGCCAGGCAATGGTGGCGCACGCCTTTAATCCCAGCACTCAGGAGGCAGAGGCAGGCAGATCTCTGTGAGTTCGAGACCAGCCTGGTCTACAGAGCTAGTTCCAGGACAGGCTCCAAAGCCACAGAGAAACCCTGTCTCAAAAAAACAAAAAATAAAATAAAATAAACTGGACCATACGTTTTTACTTAATTCTTAACCTTTGTTGACTCTTAACCCTTTCCTTGGAGCAATACCACAGAACAATCACACGTTTCCACTATGAAGGCCGCCAAGCACGGCTCTATTGAGCTCCTCACCGTCTTGAGTGTGGACAGCCCTTCTCCCCACCTCTCTCAGAGGCAGCACGTAAATCTGATGTACTAACCCTTATCTCTACTTACCAGGCTTGCTAACTTTGTTCCTCTCTGACTGCTTCTGGAATCTTTTTCTGCTGTGTAATCAAGGGTTTAACTTTACCCCATTCCATATCCCCAAGGTGAGGAACTCCTCGGGCTATGGGGGAAGCACCGCTGGCCTAGGTTGGTCTCACCACCACACATTGGCAATTACCACGGCAATGATCAAAAAGAAGAAGAAAAAGAGGAGGTAAGGGTGGGGAGAAGGGTCATCTGAATTCCTGAATGCTCACTGCCGAACCTCTGAAAACATCTGAATATTCCACCCCCACCCCCTTCTCTAAGCTTATCCCTCTTCCTCACTTTTGAACTCCAGACCTGTTACTTCTCAGTCCTCCAGGATTGCCAAACTGACTTAAAAACAGCCTCCATTTCTCTTGTTCTCTTGTTCAAAAATGAGTCTCCTTTTTCTGCTCAGCTGATGCTTGGTTCCATAATCCAGAGAGGGAAAATGGACCCAGATTGGGGCAAAAAAACCTAGTAACACCTAAAAGAACAGTCTGTCAAATTGGCACATTTTTTAAAAGTCAGACTTGTGGAACCATAAGCATTTCTGATTTTCTTTTTTTCTTTTTCTTTTTTTTGTACATGTTTGCATATGTGTGGGAACATGGTGTGTTACCAAACTTGGGGGGTCACAGGTCTGGTCAAGTCAAGTTTGATCACCTATCCTCAAGAAGCCAATTAAAATAGCCAAATTTATAGTATTAAAAAAAAGGGAGGGGGGATTTATTCAATGCAGCCATATTGGGAAGAGGGACAAAGAGATCCGCAACTCCCACTAAAGTCCATCTTTGAGTCCCAAGATGAGATTAAAGTTTAAGTAGAGGCCAAGGATGTGAACACCTCAGGAGTCCGGATCCGAGTGTGGCCCCACCCACCCCTCATTTTCCCAGCATTGTCTGGGTTTCATGCTCACTCCATAGCCCGACAAGTTAGAACTGTGGAAAACCGTTTTTCCCAGTCCGCCCCTCTTTGTACCTATTCCTTGTTCCAGCACAAGATCCCTGGGGAAATTCCAGTTTCTTGGGGTTCATTGTGTCAACAGTCTGATAGATTTAGAGATTTAGATAAAGAGACAGCTCTTTAAAATATCCTCATTTCTGCCAGGCTGAATTTCATGAGTTAACGTGAGTGCCTGAATACGTGCATGTAGAAGGCAGAGGTCAGCATTGCAGGTCTTCCTGCATCATCTCCACCTTCTGTATTGAGGCAGCTCTCACTTAACCCAGAGTTTGATGGTCCAGGTTGCCGAGCATCCTCGGGACTCTCGCCTCCACCTCCTAAGGGCTAGGGCTACAAGGGAGCTGCCATGTCCACCTGGCATCTAAGCGAGGGCTCAGGATTCGAATCCGGGTACTCATTCCACACTGTCCACGCTTTACCTGACGCGCCTGCGCCATCTTCCCAGCCCAGCATTTCTCACACACTCTAGACACAAGCCCCTCAGAATTGAAACCTGCCTGGCACTGACATGTGCCTCTAGTCTCAGCACTTGGAAGGCAGAGGCAAGTAGATCCCTGTAGTTTCAACCTAATCCAGCCTGGTCTACTTAGTGAGTTCCAGGCCAGCCAAGGCTACACAGTGAGGACCTCTATACAAAACAAAACAAAACAAACAAACAAAAAAATCTTGAAGGACAATATCCATATTATAATAGACTTGGACTGAAATTTATACCATAGCTTTTCAGACTCGAACTAGGAGTGTTCCACTAGATCTCCCCAGTTCCCAGTCTGCAGATGGAAAATTGTGGGGTTCCTCTGTCACCATAGTCACATGAGCCAATGTACACAATCATTCTCTATCGTAAAACTCTCTCTAAATGGGCTTTATTGTTTCTTTGTAGAACTCAGACCAATATTAACTCTAATCACAAAGACTGACACCTAAGTTCCAGATTGCTCAGAGTCAACTAAAATGCTCATTGATTAGTGATTAAATAAAAATGGTGGAAGCATTTGGAAAACTCTTTGCCGCCCTCATAAAGTCATAGATAAACACCAAAAGCATTACACGAGGTAAAGGAGGCCAGATACAAAATAATAAATACATTGTAAATAACCTCATGTATGCAATATACTAGAAAAGATAAAATGTGCCAAGTATGGTGGTACCGACCTATGAGCCCAGTGCTTGGGAGGAACAGGAGTTCAAAGACAGGCTCGGCTACACAGCCGTGAGTGTTGTAACACCCAACAGAGGCAAACAGATTCAGTACCGAGCAGAGCAGTGTGCTGGGAACTTAAAGAAAGCTGGGCTCAAGCCGGGCGGTGGTAGTGCACGCTTTTAATCCCAGCACTCGGGAGGCAGAGGCAGGCGGATCTCTGTGAGTTAGAGGCCAGCCTGGTCTACAAAGGGAGTTCCAGGACAGTCTCCAAAGCTACAGAGAAACCCTGTCTCAAAAAACCAAAAAGCTGGGCTCTGAGGGTCAGGAAGCTTGGCCCTGAGGGTATAAAGAAATTTTTCTTTCTTTCCTTTTAAAACTTTATACTTTGAGAATTTTATACACTACCACAATTGTTTTCATATCTGTTCTTCACCACCTCTCTCTAAATCCCCCTGGAATCCCAACCCATTTCCCTCCCAACTTCATCTCTCTCTCTCTCTCTCTTTTTATTATTAACTCCTGTGGTCCAGTTAGTGCTTACCACATGCATTGATGTGGAGTTGTTCACTGAAAAGGTTTCTGGGTCAGACATGTTTGTACATACCTGTAGGCACCAAGGTTCTGTCTTGAGTACCTAAAAACCTTATGTCTCTGATTTCTGGTTAATCTTGGTTTTCAAGACAGAACCTTGGTTCTTTGGTTTCCATCTACCAGTGGCCCTGGAACCTTGGAGCTATTGCAATTTTTGGCTTCCAGGAATAGCGAGCGGCGATAACAGTTGGCAGCGGACAGTTCTTGATTAATGTAACAGTTCCTGCACCCTCGGGTCCTGCAACAGTTAGTATCAAAGCTGTTGGGCCTAAGGTGTCTGGACGCTTGACCCTTGGACTTGGCAGCTCCTTGTAACTCTAGGAATTGAACCCAAGTCCTCTGCAGGACCAGTGGGTGTCTTTTAACTGCTGAGCCATCTCTCCAACCCCTAGAGAAACCCTTCTTGATGGTGTGCAATGTTTGTAATACCGGGTATCTCCCAGCTGACTTGAAAAGTAAGTCCAACAATCTAATTATGTAGTTAGATGGATGTGTGTGTCGATCAAGACTCAACCCTTCACATAAATGAAGACCCATGTTTTTTCTTTTTTTTTAAATATTTATTTATTACGTATACAATATTCTGTATGCCTGCAGGCCAGAAGAGAGCACCAGACCCCATTACAGATGGTTGTGAGCCACCATGTGGTTGCTGGGAATTGAACTCAGGACCTTTGGAAGAGCAGGCAATGTTCTTAACCTCTGAGCCATCTCTCCAGCCCCAAGACCCATGTTTTGTAGAACTTTAAGACAATTCTGAAGCCATTTCTGACCATTCTGAGCCCTCTCAGTCTCAGCAGTAATGCTTCTCCCTTCCCCCCTGGGAACCAAGAACGTAACAGCTACACATGCATGTATGTTCTCCAGAAATTGGGGCAAGATAACCTTTAAGATGTTGACTCAGTCTATCACCATGCACAAAACTCAAGTCCAAATGGATTAAAGACCTCAATATCAGTCCGAACACACTGAACCTGATAGAAGAGAAAGTGGGAAGTACTCTACAACACATGGGCACAGGAGACCACTTCCTACGTATAACCCCAGCAGCACAGACATTAAGGGCCTCATTGAATAAATGGGACCTCCTGAGACTGAGAAGCTTCTGTAAAGCAAAGGACACTGTCGCTAAGACACAAAGGCAACCCACTGACTGGGAGAAGATCTTCACCAACCCCGCAACGGACAAAGGTCTGATCTCCAAAATATATAAAGAACTCAAGAAACTAGACCGTAAAAGGCTAATCAACCCAATTATAAAATGGGGCACTGATCTGAACAGAGAATTCTCAACAGAAGAAGTTCAAATGGCCAAAAGACACTTAAGGTCATGTTCAACTTCCTTAGCTATCAGGGAAATGCAAATCAAGACAACTTTAAGATACCATCTTACACCTGTCAGAATGGCTAAAATCAAAAACACCAATGATAGCCTTTGCTGGAGAGGTTGTGGAGAAAGGGGTACACTCATCCATTGCTGGTGGGAATGCAAACTTGTGCAACCACTTTGGAAAGCAGTGTGGCGGTTTCTCAGGAAATTCGGGATCAACTTACCCCTGGACCCAGCAATACCACTCTTGGGAATATACCCAAGAGAGGCCTTATCATACAACAAAAGTATATGCTCTACGATGTTCATAGCAGCATTGTTTGTGATAGCCAGAACCTGGAAACAACCTAGATGCCCTTCAATGGAAGAATGGATGAAGAAAGTATGGAATATATACATATTAGACTACTACTCAGCAGTAAAAAACGAGGGCTTCTTGAATTTTGCATGCAAATGGATGGAAATAGAAAACACTATCCTGAGTGAGGTAAACCAGACCCAAAAAGAGGAACATGGGATGTACTCACTCATATTTGGTTTCTAGCTATAAACAAAGGACATTGAGCCTATATTTAGTGATCCTAGAGAAGCTAAATAAGGAGACCCCAAAGAAAAACATATAGGCATCCTCCTGAATATTAACCTTCATCAGGCGATGAAAGGCGACAGAGACCCACATTGGAGCACCGGACAGAAATTTCAAGGTCCAAATCAGGAGCAGAAGGAGAGAGAGCACGAGCAAGGAACTCAGGACTGCGAGGGGTGCACCCACACACTGAGACAATGGGGATGTTCTATCGGGAACTCACCAAGGCCAGCTGGCCTGGGTCTGGAAAAGCCTGGGATAAAACCGGACTTGCTGAACATAGTGGACAATGAGGACTACTGAGAACTCAAGAACAATGGCAATGGGTTCTTGATCCTACTGCACGTACTGGCTTTGTGGGAGCCTAGGCAGTTTAGATGCTCACCTTACTAGACCTGGATGGAGGTGGGTGGTCCTTGGACTTCCCACAGGGCAGGGAACCCTGATTGCTCTGTGGGCTGACGAGGGAGGGGGACTTGATTGGGGGAGGGGGAGGGAAATGGGAGGCGGTGGCGGGGAAGAGACAGAAATCTTTAATAAATAAATAAATTTAAAAAAAAGATGTTGACTCAGTTCCTGAACAATTACCCACATACATATGTTTTGACTCAGTCCCTGGGAAACGGGGTCAAAATGACCTCTTACCTCATCTGATCTGGCAACCACTCTTCAGCCAATTATTGGTAACAGCCCTTTTGAATAAGCCAATCATAACAGTCAAAGAACAACCCCCAGACACCCCCCTGCTTTTCTGGCTTTTTCCTTTAAAAGTAGCCTATACCAACTATTCGGGGTCTCTCCGCTTCCCGAATGCTGAGGGACCCTGTCATGACAGAATTAATAAAATCCTCATGCTTTTACATCAGCTGTGGTGTGAGACATGGTCTCTTGGGCCGACTCCTCCTCGGTGATTGGACTCTAGGGTCCAACAGTTTACACCAGTCACAGGAATGGTGCTCCCCCTCTGGCCCGAATGAAATCAGTCACTCTACTTCACCTAGCCTTTTGTTATTCCAAACCTTAAGCATAGACAGAAACAGACATGGCTGGGATAGTACCTTCCAAAGTCAGTGTTTTGCTTTGACATTAAGTAGCGGTGGTTGTTAGAGCCCACACCAGACTCTGCCCAGGTTATACCTGCCTGCAGCAGTCTCTCCTCCCTCATAGCGGATTCCTTTTAAAGGCCCCAGGCTAACAGACTCCAAGCTAACAGGAGCCTGTACCATGGATCCACCTTAACTAAATGGGCTCATCCTCTGCCTGTCCCCTTCCTCAGTCAGGGCCACACACATCCTTTCCTCACAAGACCCATCATCGTCCAGCAGCCCCTGCTTCTGAGGGCTCAGAGACCTGATTACCAGGGTACTATGGACTGTTCATCAGTCACATGACATAGGCCCTTTCCCTCCTGAGACCTGTGAGAAAGGACTCAGACTCGGCCAAATGGGGTTGGACACTCCTCAGAGCGCCACCATGCTGCTGTGTGTCTATGTGGTGGTTTAAGTTGCTGGGCTGGCGTGAGAGCGGTCTGTTAAGTTGCTGGGCTGACAGTCCTTTGCTTAGGTCACCAGGAAAGGGACCACAACCTTTCAATTACGTGAGAAACAAGACCCTCACTTTGTAATTACAAATTCAAGAGATGAGGGAAAGTTAAAGTTTTATTTTACAATTCTGTAGACATGGATGTCGGCCTACTACAAATACTGGCCTACCAGTTTGGCACAAAACAGTGTTTTTGTTTTTGGTTTTTTTTTTTTTTTGGTGTTTATGTTTCAAGAAATAGTAATTTTTTTTTTTTTTTGAAGGTCCTAATTGCAAAAGACAGCCTGCCCTCTTCCCATAGGCTGGTATTCCAGAGAGCTACATGACCTTTGCTCTCACCTAGCAAAGCACCCTCGCTAACCTCCCCATCCTATTGGCTTAGAACATACAGCCTTATCTATCCTATGTCCTGGGTCTTGGAATTCTCTCCTTTTCCTAGCGTCATTGGCTCAGTCACGTGACAGAGAGCCTGTCACTTTTCAACCCTAAGATAAACTGGAGTGCATAGACAAGCAGGCACCAGCTGTCAGCTCAGGGAAGACAGGGGTGTGGCTGGGGAACCCACGTTGGTGGCAGGGGTTGGGCTAGCGCCTCCGGCTTATCTGTTTAATTGTGCGCTAACCCACCTCATACTGAAAATGAAACATTATTATTTACTTAATAATAAAATTTATTTTAATATTTAATAATGAGTTAATATTTAAATCTACTATTTAATAATAGAAAACTATTTAATATTTAATAACAGCTTATTTTTGTCTCAAGGTCCCAGGGAGTCAAAATTCACAGTGATGTAGAAGGCGTGGCAGCACACAATATTATTTCTTGCAAAATAAAGGATCAAAGGGCCCCGGCCTCCATCAGCATAGGTTAAAGGGGGGAAAAAAAAGACTACAACGAGTGCTTACAATAAAGGTCTATCATTAACATTAACACTTTAAAAAGAATTCAGCCGTGATTAACCAAACAGCCCTGGAAAAGGGGGCTCACTTAGTTACTTTAGCCTAAGGGTGGCTCGGGAAGAGCAGCGGCAGCAAAGGCGGCCTAGGGACAGCCGTGGGCCAGTGACCACAGGCACAGCCGCGCGTGCGAGCAGGGAGAGCCGAGCGAGGGAGGCGGTGGCGCAGCCGGGCGGCCGGAAGGCCCGCGCAGAGCATCCGGGTGAGAGGCGGGAGGTCGGAGCGGCTTCCCGGGGCGCCGCCTCACCTCGTGGCGGGAGCTCGCGGCGGTGCACGGAGCCCGCCTCCCCGCGCGGACTCTCGCTGCTATGGTGCCGCTCGCGGGCGCCTGCGGAGGCGCCGCGGGTCCGCCCGCACGGGGGCGCCGGAGCGCGGCCATCGGGCCTTCCCTCCGCCCGCCGGAAGCGCTCTCCTGACCCTGCGCGCCGCGGGAAGATGGCGCTGGAAGCTGGCGACATGGAAGAGGGGCAGCTTTCCGACTCGGACTCCGACATGACGGTCGTCCCCAGCGACAGGCCGACGCAGATGGCGGTGAGCGAGAGGGAGCACGGGAGACCGGGCTGGGCGCCGGGGGCCGCGAGGCCGGGATGGAGGGGCGCGGGCGGCCCCGGGATGCGGCGGCTCGGAGGCCGCGGGGCCCCGCCGGAGACTCGACCCCGCGGGGCCGCCGGCCTCGCGGCCTCCCGGCACGGGCGAACATCTCCTCGCTTGCGGCTCCTGCCTCTGCAGAGTCCCCGCTCCTGCACAGCCGCTCCCGGAGACAGGATTTGCCCAAAGGGAGAACGTGGGGACGGAGAGCTGTAACTGCGTTTGATGCTCATGTTTTTGTCCCTGGCGGATAGCGAGCTCCGCGCGTACCCGGGGCCTCGTCTTCAGTGTTCCCCCCGAGTTTGGTCAGCTCCCACGTGCAGCATGGAGGCACCAGGCTTTTTTCTGCTGTCCGGGGATGCAGACGGCATCTCGCTGTGTCGCCCACGGCTGGACTGGCACGTGAGCTGTCGTCCTGCCTCTTAGGCTCCAGAAGTGCTGGGAGATCCCTCTAGAACGCTTCCTAATCTTCTGAGACTCCTAGTACTCCCGCAGAGGGCTACCCGCCAGGCTACCCGCACTCCATCCTCGGCACCGCCACTAGCTGCAAAATATTTAACTGCTCCGTTTTGGTGTTCAGGTGGGACTGGCGTGATGGACACTGTAAGGCCTGGCCAGTGTTGGCAGTGGATGTTACTGGCGGACTAGTGTCACTGGCTTAAGACATCTCACTCGGTTTAAATACCTAAGAGGAACTCAATAAATGCGTGGTTTTGTGTTTAGTATAAAAAGCAAAGATTGAGGGCAAAATTACAGTTAGAAGAAATACACTCAGGGCTCTATTGCATGCCAGAGTGACTGATTAATAATAGCGAATATTTCAGAATAGCCATGGGGTGGGGGTGTAGCTCAATTGGTAGAGTGTTTGCCTAGCATGCTGGAGGCCCTGAGTTCAAGCCCCCTCTACTTAAAAGCCAAGTGTAACCTCCCCCCATAAAAGGATTTTATTCACCATAAAGTCTTTTTTTTTCACCGTAAAGAAATGACAAACGTTTAAAGTGATAAGTAGGCTAACAACCCTGATTTGGACATTACAAACTACATACACAAATTGAAGCATCATATTATACCACATAAATTTTTGTGGTTATTATGTGGCAGTCAGATTTTTTTTAAGTATTAAATTTTTGTGGTTATTGTGTGGCGGTCAGATTTTTTAAGTATTATCTTTACATGTAGATGTCTTAGGAAATTAATACTAGGATCTTATTTTTAAATTATTAAAATTTGTTTACGTTAAAAAGTTGGTTAACATAATGCTGTGAAAACTGAATTTTGAGGGGTTTTGTTGTTGTTGGATTTGAGTCAGGGTGTCATTTTGTAGCCCAAAGTGTCCTCAAAACCAGGATCTTTCTGCCTCAGCCTCCTGATCTCTGATTAAAAGGTGTGACTGCTACACCTGATGAAACCTGCAGTTAAAAGTAGTATGTCTGGCCGGGCGGTGGTGGCGCACGCCTTTAATCCCAGCACTTGGGAGGCAGAGGCAGGCAGATCTGTGTGAGTTCAAGACCAGCCTGGTCTACAAGAGCTAGTTCCAGGACAGGCTCCAAAACCACAGAGAAACCCTGTCTCGAAAAAACAAAAACAAAAAAAAAAGTAATATGTCTGGGATTCTTCCCCATAAGAGCTTTCCTTCAAATGTTTTGGTGTTTTTTTGTTTGTTGTTTTGTGTGTGTGTGTGTGTGTGTGTGTGTGTGTGTGTGTGAGAGAGAGAGAGGGGGGGGGGTGGGTTTCACTATATAGACCTGGCTGGCCTTGAACTTACAGAGATTTGCCTGCCTCTGCCTCCAAAGAATGCTGGAATTGAAGTTGTGGGTCGCCAGGCTCTACTATCCCATCGAATCTTAAAGGAGTAGCTGCAGAACCATATAAGGGAAGTTGGTATATCCAATGAGAAAATACATTTTGGGGGAGAAAGATAACTGTCTTAACTGACAGTAACAATTATTGTGTATGTCATTCTTACAAATGTGGTCTTTAAAGGTGAAAAGTAAAGGCTTTGGTACATTTTTTAGGTCTTTCAGAACTGAGTTAGCCGGGCGATGGTGGCGCACGCCTTTAATCCCAGCACTCGGGAGGCAGAGGCAGGTGGATCTCTGTGAGTTCGAGGCCAGTCTGGTCTACAGAGCTAGTCCCAGGACAGGCTCCAAAGCCACGGAGAAACCCTGTCTCGAAAAACCAAAAAAAAAAACAAAACAAACAAACAGACAGAACTGAGTTAATTTAATAGGGATTAGATTTGTTTCAGCTGTCTTTGGAGTGTGATTGTTTTGGACGCTCCGGCTGAATCTACACTACACTTTTTCTCCCTCCTCTTTTCTCCTTATTGAGGTCTTGCTGTGCAACTCAGACAGGCCTGAACCCACTGTGTAACCTAAGTTGTCCTTAAACTTGTGATCCTCCTGCTTAGCCTCTGGAATGCTGGGGTGGCAGGCGTGCGCAGTACCTACATTGTTGTGGAAGCTAGCCCATGGTAGGTGGATGAATGTTTTGTGGAACTGACTGTAATTTCTCTCTCTTGCAGAAAGTACTAGGTGGGGGCAGTGTTGCCTGTGCACCAGTTACACACTACCGGACTGTTAAAAACGTGGACTCGAGTGAGGAGAGCGTGGATTCAGATGAAGAGTGCTCTCCTTGGAAACGTAAGAGACAGAAGTGTCATAATCCTCCTCCCGAACCAGAGCCTTTTCCACTTGGCCAGAGCAGTCAGAAAGCAGTCAATGGCGGAAAGAAGGTGAACAACATTTGGGGTGCCGTGCTTCAGGAACAAAACCAAGATGCAGTGGCCATTGAACTTGGCATCTTGGGAATGGAAGGCACCCTTGACAAAAGCAGGCAGTCTGAGACCTATAATTATTTGCTTGCTAAGAAACTAAGACGGGAATCTCAAGAGTATACGAAGGAATTAGACAAAGATCTAGATGAATATATGCATGGTGACAAAAAAACAGGGTCAAAGGAGGAAGAGAATGGGCAAGGCCACCTCAAACGGAAACGGCCTGTCAAAGACAGACTGGGTAACAGACTAGAAATGAACTACAAAGGCCGCTATGAGATCACAGAAGATGACTCTCAGGAGAAAGTGGCTGATGAGATTGCTTTCAGGTAAGCACTTGACTACATATCCGCTATTTACAGGAAGAAAATAGATGTTAAATACATTCTTTGTGAGGTTGTTTTTATTTGCTTGATTTTAGGGTCTCTATAGTCCCTGCTGTCTGGAACTTGCTATGTAGACCTGGCTGGCCTCAAACTCACAGAGATCCATCTGCCTCTCAGAGCTGGAGTTAAAGGTGTCTGTCACACCTGGCTGAGGGTTTGGTTTGGTTTGGTTTGGTTTTTCTTAAAGGAATCAACCCAGGGCATATTTGACTATGAATGCATTTGTGTCTTTTTTTAAATGTACATTGGTTTGAAGGTGTCAGATCCCCTGGAATTGAAATTACAGACATTTGTGAGCTACCGTGTGGTTACTGGGAATTGAATCCGGGTCCTCTGGAAGAGCAATCAGTGCTCTTAACTGCCAACCCATCTCTTCAACCCCTACATTTGTGTCTTTTTTTTTTTTTAATATTTATTTACTTATTATGTATACAATATTCTTTCTGCCTGTATGCCTGAAGGCCAGAAGAGGGCACCAGATCTCATTTCAGATGGTTGTGAGCCACCATGTGGTTGCTGGGAATTGAACTCAGGACCTTTGGAAGAGCAGGCAACGCTCTTAACCACTGAGCCATCTCTCCAGCCCCATTTGTGTCTTTTTAAAGATAACTTTGAACTGGAAACTTGGTACAGTGCTTGACTAGCATGCATGAGACCCCGAGTTCAATCCTTAGTACCCCATAAACTGGGCATAGTGTTACTTGCCTGTAATCCCAGCACTAAGGAGATGGGAGATCAAAAGTTTAAGATAATGAGTTCTCAGCTACGTGATGCCAGCCTGGGCTAGATGAAATACTGTCTCAAAAGGGGGAAAAATCGGGGGTGGGGGTGGGGGGCTGGCAAGATGGCTCCGCTGCTCCCCAAACCTGGTGTCAGTTTAATTCCTGATCCCATGTGGTAGGAGTAGAGAACTGCCTCCTGCAACTCTCCTGACCTCCACATTCGTCCACGCAAATAAATGGATGTAATTTTTTACCATTATTTCTAAGATGAAAAGTAAAATATATGTTAATATGATAATCACTCTTCAGATGTTGATTTTTTTTTTAGTGGAGACAAATCTGGTTTTACAACCATTGCTTTTATTATTATATTTTACAACCATTGCATTTAAAACCTTTCTCTCATCACCCAGTAAAATTCTTTGTGTCCGTGTCCATATACCCATTTACTGTAAATACCCTTCTCTCCTTCCCAGACAGGCATACTTTCTGTCCTTGTAAATTTGCCATACACATGCAGCCACAGCGGTATTCATTTTTGTAGGTTTTTTTTTTTTTCCAAAGCAGGATTTCTCTGCCTCTGTAGTTCTGTAGACCAGGCTGGCCTTGAACTCAAAGATCCACCTGCCTCTGTCTCCCGAGTGCTGGGATGAAAGGCGTGCACCACTTGCTATGCCTAGCTATTTATTAATTAATAAATGAGGAGTGTTGCTTTTTGTGTATTTTCGGGTTTGTTTTGGGAAAGGTCTCCCATAACCCAGGCCAGCCTCAAACTTACTATGTAACAAGGTGGGTCTTGAAATCTGATTCTCCTGTCTCTACTCCCAAAGGCTGGGATTGTAGATATTCGCGACCATACTCTGACCCTGTGTTTTTATTGCATGTGTATAGATTGGTGTATCTCCAGACTGAATGGGTAGTCTGCGTTTATTTATTATGAATAATGCTGTTAATGAACACCTTTGCTTGTAAATCCTTTATGTTCATTTCTTTTGGGTAAATAGAATTGTTTGGCAGATACTAAATTGTTAATTCATGCATTTTTCACAGGTTCAGATTCTAATTAACTTACTAGCTCTAAGTCACTAGTCACATATTTGAAAATAAGTATTGCTGTCAGGAAACAACTGTTTCAGGCAATGTCTGTGCTGGTTAGTTTTGTTTTGGGTTTTTGTTTGTTTTTCTTTTTAATTGTCAAGGTGGTTGCGGCCTGGAGCGGTGGCTCATTAGTTAGTAGCACTGGCTGTTCTTCCCGAGGATCCAGGTTCAATTCCCAGCATCCACATGGCAGCTCACAGCCATCTGTAACTCCAGTCCCAGGCAATTGAAGACCCTCTTTTGACCTTTGCGGGCATTGTGTGCATATGGTGCATGCACATGTATACATACAGGCAAAACACTCAGACAAAAAATAAAACAGTCAAAATGAGGCTGGGTTTCAAGTCCAGTTGCAGGGGACCTAGCATCCTCTTCTGGCCTCCTGGGCATCAAACATGAGACATACACGCAGGTAATAGATACACCTACACCTTCAAAAAATTTTAAATAGAAGTTTGGAATTTGTATTCTGAAGAAATGTAGAATTTATAAATCAAAGTCTCCTTCAGCAACGAGGAAACTGAGGCCCAGGAGTTACCTGGCTTGCACAAGGTTGTTGACTTTGTGAGGGTCAGACCTGAAGCTGAATCTTGGTTACCTGTTCCTCCTAGTCTGATGTCTTTTCCACAGTATTGCATAGCTTCCTGTGAGGAGAAACCAAGGTACTGGGTCTGACTGGAAACTGAAACGTCTTCCGCACTGTTTCTTGTCTATGGGGACCATGGTCTCTATTTGACCCAATTAGTAGAGTTCCTCCAGCTCCCTGTATTTGTTTCATTTACTGCTTTTTTGAAATGGGGTCTGTTGTATGTTTTACTCTTTTGGCTTTTTTAGGGGGCCTGCTATCCAGCTCAAAATCACACATGGAGGCTTATTCTTAATTATGAATGCCCACCCTTAGCTTGGCTTTTTTCTTGCCAGCTTTTCTTAGTTTAAATTATCCCATCTACCTTTCCTCCCTGGACTTTTATATTTTTCTAATTCTTTCCTTGTTACTCAGTGGGTGTCTGGTGTCCTTCTCGTTCTCTTGTTTGCCTTTTTCTCGCCTCTCCTTTTTTACTCTCTGCCTGCCAGCCCCGCCTATCCTTGCTTCTGCCACCCTGTTGGCCGTTCAACTCTTCATTAGCCCATCAGGTGTTTTAGAGAGGCAGCGAATCACAGCTTCACAGTTAATCAAATGCGGTATAAACAAAAGTCACACACCTGAAAATTTTATTCCCCAACAAGGGTCTGTCTGTCTGTCTTTCTTTCTTTCTTTCTTTATTTATTTATTTTTATTTTTTTCTCCCCAGACAAGGTTTCTCTGTGTAGCTTTGGGGTCTGTCCTGGAACTCTATCTGTAGACCGGACTGGTGTCGAACTCACAGAAATCCCCTGTCTCTGCTTTCTGGGTGCTGGGATTAAAGGCGTGTGTCATCGTGCCTGGCACTCCCTGTATTATTCATCTCTGAAGAGTAGGATGAAAATAATGTCTAACATTTGGAAGAACTGACGTGTGCAGATAAGGCCAGCCATTAGGATTAAGCTGTAAGAAACCATCGGAGGTTAATTTTGAAGCAGAATAACTGAAAGCATGCTATGTGTTTGTTAGTTGTCTTGGCAGAAGTGCACGAGTTTATCACCTTTACATTTAGAGCTGAATTCATGCACCTCACTCAGCGCGCTTTTGAAACTGCCATAATCCAAACGGCAAGAAGAGCCTTAGTTAAGAACAGATATGGGGCTTGAGGTTAGCAGCTCCAGTGACTCCACGGCTCATGGGTGGAGAGTAGAAAAGCGGGTGTTAGCAGGAAGATTTGAATTCCAGTTGTGAACTGCACTGGGGGTTAAAGTAGATTTCAACAGGTAGTAATTGCTTTGTGTTCTCAACAGGTTACAGGAACCGAAGAAAGACCTGATAGCCCGAGTAGTGAGGATACTTGGGACCAAAAAAGCCATTGAACTCTTGATGGAAACTGCTGAAGTTGAACAGAATGGTGGTCTTTTCATAATGGTAATGCTAATACTGTTTCTGGGCTTGGTTTTGGGAGTTTTTGTTTGTTTGTTTGGTTAGTTTTGGTTTGGGTTTTTTGAAACAGAGTTTCTCTGACTGACTGGCTGGGGGGAGCTTTCTCTGCAGACTAGGGTTGGCCTCAAACTCAAAGAGTTTTCTCCCCAGACAAGGTTTTTCTGTGTAGCTTTGGAGTCTGTCCTGGACCTCTATCTGTAGAGTGGGCTGGCGTCGAACTCACAGAAATCCCCTGCCTCTGCCTCCTGAGTACTGGGATTAAAGGCGTGTTCCACCACTGCCTGGCACCTGTTTCTGGGTTTATAGTATTATCTGTATTTTATTTATTTAAGCAAAATTAACTTGCCTCTCTGCCCGCCCCCCCCCCATGACCCGGTTTCACTATGTAGCTCCACTATCCTCAGACTCTACCACCCCAGCCTCATCAGTGCTGATTCTGTAGGCTGTCATTTACCCTCTTACAGGAATAATTTTAAGACAACTGTGTAGAAGGAACCGAAAGCCCAAGTTGGAAGGCTTTGTTTTTTGAGCACAACTTACTGTGGTTTAGCTAAATTATTCAATTTCTTGTGCTCAGTCTCCTCGGGTAGAAAATGAGGAAGAATCCTTTGCTATAAGGATTAGATGAGATGGTACACAACTTAGCTTAGTGCCTGGCATTATGGTTGCAAGGCCAGCCTAGTTTACAGAGTAAGACCCTGTCAAGAAAACACTTAAGTTATAATAATAATAAGCCAAATAGAACTGAGTATGATGGGATTTGTCTGCAACCTCAACATTCAGGAAGCCAAGGCTTAAGATTGCTTAGGGTTCCGGGCAGCCTAGGCAAGACCCTGCCTCAAAAATAAGCCAAATCACAAATAGATACATAGTAAAACTGCATGATTAAGAGTTCAAGGGTAGACTGGAGAGATGGCTCAGAGGTTAAGAGCACTGGCTACTTGCTCTTCCAGAGGTCCCAAGTTCAGTTCCCAGCGACACATGGTGGCTCACAACCATCTATAATGACATCTGGTGCCTTCTCCTGGCCTGAAGGCAGGCAGATCACTTTATACATAATAAATAAATGAACTTTAAAAAAAAAAAAAAAGCTCAGGTAAGAAAGAAAACTATCTGGAACAATCCACATGTGGGAGCGCAATGACAGGAAAGGCAGTTGAGAAAAATGGCTCACTGTTTGTACGCTGGCCAGACTACCGACAGTGTCTCTGTGAAAATGGTTTTACAGATTTCATTCAGCTTAACTGTGAAATAAGGATGAAAGTGTGGATGTCTTTCTTCTGCTCTTGGTTTGTAGTGTGTTACCCCGTAGGCACAGCACAGGTAGTAACCTGCTGTGGACTGACAAGTTAAGAGCTCGTGGTGTTCTTGAGAGGCCCTGTTTAGTTCCCAGCACCCCTGTTGGATGGCTCACAGCCTCCTTTAACTCCAGCCCCACAGGGATCCAAGGCACCAGCACTCACACTATCACACATAATGTTTAAAATTAACAAATTTGAAAAAGAATTGAGAACATTGCTGAAAAAATAGCCTATAATCTTAAATTATAGAAATTTGCAACAAAAGATAAAATTAATCATATAGGCTATTTAGATTTTCATTTACTTGAATTTCATGAAGATCAAAATTTATTAGTAATATTGTAATTTTTTTAAAAAGAAAACTCTGGGGCTGGAGAGATGGCTCAATGGTTAAGAGCATTGCCTGCTCTTCCAAAAGTCCTGAGTTCAATTCCCAGCAACCACATGGTGGCTCACAACCATCTGTAATGAGGTCTGGTGCCCTCTTCTGGCCTGCAGACATACACACAGACAGAATATTGTATACATAACAAATAAATAAATACATATTTAAAAAAAGAAAACTGTTCCAGTGAGTTAATGCTGGTCTACTGAATATTGAGATGTGAGTTCAAGTGCACGTTTGATATATCCTTTTTGAATAGAGTGCCTGCTTTGTATTGAGAGCTGTTGAGTCTGAAGACAGGAAAAACTCAGTTTATTGCAGTAATTATAAAGCCAGGCATGGTGGCACATGCCTATAATCCCAGCACTTAAGGCAGAGACAGAGGATCGCTGAGCTGAGCTACCTAGTAAGTTTCTGACTCACTACCCTACATGATGAGAACCTGTCTCATAAAAAGGGGGGGAGGTAGTAGTGGCACACGCCTGTAATCCCAGCACTCAGGAGACAGAGGCAGGCAGATCTCTGAGTTCAAGGCCAGCCTGGTCTACAAAGCAAGTTCCAGGGCAGGCACCAAAACTATAGAGAAACCTTGTCTCAAAAAAAACAAAACAAAACAAAATAAAGGCCTTTGAAATGGCTTAGTAGGTAAAGACGGTTTTTTTTGTTTTTGTTTTTTGGTTGAAATTATATTTATTGCTTTTTTTTTTTAAAAAAAGTTAAACTTTTTTTTTGAAGAAAGGTGTGCACACATGAGAAGTTCAGAGGACAATTTGCAGAAGTTTGCTAACTGTTCCACGCCATGACTCCACCATGGTGGGACCAGGGATGAACTCAGAACATCAAGCTTGGCGAAAACGTCTTTACCGCCGGGCGGTGGTGGCGCACGCCTTTAATCCCAAGTGTATTAGCACTGAGAGAAAAGAAATAGATCGAATGGAGGTATAAGGGAAGAGGGCAGAGAAGAGTAAATATGGTCAGGGTAGAGGTCTGAACTGGCTTAAAAGGCAGAACAGTAAGTACTAATACTGATTTATAATGCTTTGACCATTAGTCCAGTATTAATGAATCTGTGTGTGTGCGTGCATTTTGTTTGATTGGTGTTTGATTTGTTGTCACTTTGGTGGGTGATTAAACCCAGTTTTGTGCAAAACATGCCCTTTTCCACTGAGCTACACCTTAACCCCAACAGATTGTTTTAAATAGAGTGTCCTTAAGCAGTATTCAAGTTTGAACAAATTAATGTTGTACTGCATGTAGAGCTATGTTTTAATTTGCTAATTCAGTGTTGGTGGCAACTTTATAGAATATGTCATCATGAGTAGTGGGAAGTAACAGTAGATACATATATCTTAGTGTGTATATTTAAATCTAAAAATCTTTTTTTTTTTTTTTTTTTAGTTTTTTGAGACAGGGTTTCTCTGTAGCTTTGGAGCCTGTCCTGGCACTAGCTCTTATAGACCAGGCTGGCCTCGAACTCACAGAGATCCGCCTGCCTCTGCCTCCCAAGTGCTGGGATTAAAGGCATGCGCCACCACCACCCGGTTTAAATCTAAAAATCTTAAAAAGAGCCAGAATCAGATCTGGGTTTCAAATCTGGTCCTGGCTGTCTCCATAAGCATATGTCTATTGAGATATATCTTGGTCATTCATGAAGCCCGTGGCCTGGGAACTGGGCTTGTAGCTTGGTGACTTTCCTAGCATGGCAAAGGCCCTGATTTCTATCTCAGCACTGGTAAATAAGTAATCAGTCTTTGCGTATAAAATTGTTGCAAAATAAATTGGAAATGTTCTCGAAAAATTGCCTATGGAAATGTCCATATAATTTACTCTTTTTAATTCCTTTCCATAGAATGGTAGTCGAAGAAGAACACCCGGTGGGGTTTTTCTGAATCTCCTGAAGAACACTCCTAGCATCAGTGAAGAACAAATTAAGGTAATGACAATGACTGTGTCCTTGGCTTTATGATGCATCAAAAAGCCAGCCAGACTTGTGAAAATACACACTTGTAATCCCAACATGCAGAGGCAGAGGCAGGAGTGTAGGAGGAGGGCCCGTGCACATCCCAGGAAAGATTCCATTTTAAAAGATAGAGGGAAGTCAGGCAGGGTGGTGCTTGCCTTTAATCCCAGCACACAGGTACAGGTGGGGGTAGGTGGATCTCTGTGAGTTTGAGGCTGGACAGCTATATGAGAGCCTGTCTCAGAAAGAGGAGATAGAAAGATGCATAGTTCTTTTTGGACTTCTACTCAGTCTTTCTTCCTTCTTTCCCTCCCACATTCTTCCTTCCTTCCTTTTTTTTTGTTGTTTAGTTGTCCTGGAACTCACTTTGTAGACCAGGCTGGCCTCAAACTCACAGACATCCTCCTGCCTCTGCCTTCTGTGTTCTGGTTTAAAGGTGTGTGCCATCACCACCTGGCTAGTCTAGCGTTTTGAGGATTGGTTTTAAGAACATGCAGTTGGGCCAGTGAGAGGGTTCAGTGGGTAAAGGTGCTGGCCACTAAGGCATACAACCTGAGTTTAGTCCTAGGTCCCACATGGTGGGCCTGCAGAACTGACCCCTGCTAGTTGTCTTCTGACCACATGTGCACAAGCATGCACACACACAAATAAGTGTAATAAAATTTTCTGCAGGTGCAGTAAAAGTGAGTTTGAGAACTAGGGTGTAGCTCAGTAGTGTAGCATGTGCTTAGTTTGCCCAAAAACCCAAGTTCAATAAAGAAAAGAGAAAGACTCTTTTAAATGTCAAGTGTAAGGCTGGCTAGATGCCTCCAATGGTAAAAGCGTTTGCCATGCCAGACATATAATCTGTCATGATGCTGCAACTAGCCTTTTAATTGCCACAATGGTGACAGTCAGTCTATAGAGTTTGGAAGGCAAAACCAGATTTACTGAGTAGAGCTTTTTGTTTTGGCTTTTTTGTTGTTATTTTTGGTTTGGTTTAGTGTGTGTGTGTGTGTGTGTGTGTGTGTGTGTGTGTCTGTAAAAATTAGAAGGTAAGTTTGGTTTTTGCTTTTGAGACCGGTCTCACTGTGTAGCCCTGGCTTGCCTCTGCTTCCTGAGTGCTGGGGATTACAGGTGTGCACCACCATGCCCCACCTGCAGTTTCTTTTTAATAAGACTTGCAGTGTTTGGTGGGAAAGGAACTTCATAATCATTTATGCAAGATATTATTAGAGTTTTTTTTTAAGCTCAAGATGCTTAATAAATTAAAATGTGCTTCTATATAAAATAAAAGTGCATCTTAACCTCTTGAAACCAGGTTGTGATTTCAAGGATTACAGAATTACATACCTGTAATTCCAGCACTTGGGAGGCAGGGGCAGGAGGATGCTCACAATTTGAGGCCAGCCTGGTCTACAGAGTGAGTTCCAGCCTGGCCAGGGCAGTGTAGTGAGACGATCTCATAACAAGCATATATTTACTGGTACTAGTTTTGTGCCTCAGAAAGCATTTTTGACTGTCAGAATTTGGGGTGCCATAGCTGTATACTACAAGTAGTGAGTGAAGACTACATATCCAGCCTGGAGTTTCAGCAGTGCCAGTGATAGAAAGCATTGTGCTCTTCAGTGTTTGTTTTGTGTTTGTGTTTACCCTGCATGTGTGTATGCATCCCATGTGTGTACAGTGCTCTCAGCCCAGAGGGGAGTGTGTTGGGTCTCCCTGAAACTGGAGTTACAGGTAGTTGTAAGTCAACATGTTGGTACTGGGAACTGAACCCAGGTCTGGACAAGCAGTAAGTACTCTTAACTGCCATCTTTCCAGCTTCTACAATAGTATTCTTTTTTTTTTTTTTAATTTTTGTTTATTATGTAGACAGTGTTCTGCCTGCATGTATGCCTGCAGGCCAGAAGAGGTCACCAGATTGCATCACAGATGGTTGTGAGCCACCATGTGGTTGCTGGGAACTGAACTCAGGGCCTCTGGAAGAGCAGTCAGTGCTCTTAACCTCTGCGCCATCTCTCCATCCCTACAATAGTATTCTTAGATGAAATTGTTACATTTTGTAAATGGTATGTTCTTAAATAGGTCAGTTTAATTTCGTAGCACAGGTAGTCATATGTAGTTAAGATGTTTCAAAGTCAGTATGTCTTTAATCTTTTATTCAGGTTTTTGTGTTATCAGTTACAGTTTATTTAAATTCTAAACAAAATTTCCCCATGGTAGTTTCTCTTTTAGCAAACAGGTATGGGACGGTGTCCTCACAGTAGATTGGTTATGAGAAATGGATGACGATAAAAGGCCTGCCTCATAATATACGTATAACAAATAATATGGGATGGCTTTTGTTTTGTTATTTTTAGCCAAAGTTGTTTTTATTTCAGGACATTTTCTACATTGAAAATCAAAAGGAATATGAAAATAAAAAAGCTGCTAGAAAAAGAAGAACACAACTATTGGGGAAAAAAATGAAACAAGCTATTAAAAGTCTGAATTTTCAAGAGGATGATGACACATCACGAGAAACTTTTGCAAGTGACACTAACGAGGCCCTGGCCTCCCTTGATGAAGCCCAGGAAGGACCTGGCGAAACCAAACTGGATGCAGAGGAAGCCATCGAGGTGGACCATCCTCAGGATTTGGACATATTTTAGGCACGTTTTGGACGTTCTGAAGATAAACCTTTGTACAAACATAGTTTCCATTTCTGCTGAGGTTGCTGTGCTGTGCACCGAATCTAGAGAATGGAGAGCTGTTGCTGTTTCCTGTTTGAAGTGAATATGCGTGTGGGCAGTCGAGCGCCATTGAAGGCGGTGTTAAGGTGGCCATGCCTGTCGGGTGTGCAGCACAGGTCTGATTTCTCATCCTGCTGCCTGCACTGACTGTTAAGGCCCGGGTCTACCTGCGGTCGCTCTGTCCAGCTCACTGTTTCATGCCGTTAAGAAGCTTTTGTTTTCTGATTTATCTTGGTGGCGAACTATGCTTTGGTTTTAACACATTCCATTAAAATATGCTAAAATGTACATAAATTGTTCAGCTCTTGCATCCAATTGTTCCTGTAGGGTGGGCAGAATCTTGGTATGAACCAACATCTTGTCTTTCTGCTTCAGCCTAAGTAGTGCTAAGATTATGGATTTATGCCACCATGTTCTATTGTTTGGCAATTTTTAAAAAGCTATTTATTATTAGATGGGTAAGAGTTGGAGGTGTGGGGGAGCCATGCATGTTGTGGTCAAAGGGCAGTTTTGTGGAGTTAGGTGTCTCTTTCCCTTTAAGTGGGCTCTAGGTTGTAAGGCCTGCACTTCAAACATCTATCTGCTGAGCCATCTCACTAACCCCTTTCCGGCACTCAAGTGTGTGGAAGCTGCTTGCCATCTGTTGAAAGCAAATAAATAGCAGAAGCTTTTTTCTTTCTTTCTTTTTTTTTTTTTTTTTTTGAGATAGGATTTTAATAATATAATTTGGGCTGTTCTTAGAACTCATTGTGTAGACCAGGCTGGCCTCAAATTCGCTAAATAGCAAATGATGGCCTTGAATATCTCATCGTCCTGCCTCTTCCTCCCAAGTGCTGTGGTTAAGGCGTGCACCACCACTTGGTTTCTCCAGTGTGAAAGCCTGAACTTAAGGTTCAGTCATGCCGAGTTAGTACCACCAACTGATCTGCATCCTGAGGCTCTAGTCAGCAGACTTTTCTGTTTGTCAAATCCGCAATGTCTCCAGCTATTATCATGTTTTAATTGATGATAGTGTTTTTCACAAAGAGACTTAAATAGCTCCGAGCTGCATACTCCTAGCTACTAAGGGTTGCTGTGGCGTTAGCAGGACAATTGTTACATCAACGGCAGCAGTTTCATCAGAATTAGGCTGTGTGAGGTTCTAGGTAAGAATTCTGTCATTGCTGCCAGTGATGGCTTTGGAAAAAGATGCCTGTCCTGCTTTGCCGAAACTGGACAAGAGCAGTACAGCAGGGAATGCAGCGAAGCCTGCCAATAAGTGAGGACCTTGGGGTTCCGGGCTGCTGGTTTGCTCTTTGTAGTAGAGATGGTGTAGGGCCTCACACAAGCTAGGCAAGTGATCTACCATTGAGCTTCATCAGCCTCCTCATTACACCCCCAGGAAAGGGTCTTGTGTAGTCCAAGCTGGCTTTGACCTCCTTATATAAGGTGGCTGAGAATGGCCTTGGACTCAGTCTGCTTCTACCTCCAGAGTGCTCGAGGTGCTGGTGAGCACCACCTAGCAGTGTAGAGATGGGACCCAGTCCTTATGAGTGCTAGGTAAGCTCTCTACCACCTACTTTTCATCCCTTGTCCCTGGCAGCCCCTCAATATTGTTATTCTTCTGGGGTTTTTTTTGTTTGTTTTTTTGTTTTTTTTTTTAATTAAAACACCCATTACTTGGATGTGTGTGTGTGTGTGGTGTGTATGTCCTTGGAGGCTACAAGAGGATATCAGATTTGTGGGGAACTGGAACCATAGGCAGATGTGAGCAGCCCAGGTGGGAGCTGGGAACTGAACCCTTGTCTTCAGGATAGAACATTCAAGTGCTCTTAACTGCTGCAGCCTCTAAGTTTTTTTTTTTTGTTTTTTGTTGTTTTTTTTTTTTTTAAAAATAGGTTCTCTTATAATAAATACACTCTGACCAATTTCCTTTTCCTCCATTCCTTCTAACCCCCACCACCTTCCCTTCCTCCTGTTTCCTCATAAGAAAAGAGCAGGTCTCTAGAGAGGACAGCCCAACAGGACAAAACAAGATGAACAAGCCTGGACAAAGCAATCCAATAGGAAGAAGAGTCTCAAGAGCAGGCAAAAGAGTCAGAGATAGACCTGCTCCTACTGTTAAAGAGTCCCATAAAAAGTCCCAGCTAAGCCGGGCTGTGGTGGCACACGCCTTTAATCCCAGCACTCGGGAGGCAGAGTCAGGTAGATCTCTGAGTTTGAGGCCAGCCTGAGCTGGAGAGATGGCTCAGCAGTTAAGAACACTGGTTGCTTTTCCAAAGTTCCTGAAATCAGTTCCCAACAACCACATGGTGGCTCACAACCACCTGTAATGAGATCTTCTGGCCTGCAGGCAGAATACTGTCTACATAATAAAATCTTAAAAAGAATTCACTTTATTTAAAACAAGCAAACAAAAAACTCCAAGCTAACAGCCATAGCATATGCAGAGGACCAAGTGCAGACCCATGCTGGCCCCGTGCTTGCTGTTTCAGCTGAGCCCATGTGAGCCCTTAGTTGAGCCAATGGGCCATGTTTGCCTGGTGTCCTCCATCCTCCCCCTCTCCCCCCACTCATACAGTCTTTCCTCCCCCTTCTGGGGTAGTGTCTCCTTAAATTCCTTGTGAGGCCTCTGCCTCTGCTTCCCAAATAGCTGGGATTGCAGGCGTCCACTATCAACTCTCAAGTGAGTCCTGGGTTTTCTGTCCATTTATTAAGCAGTCTGGGACATGGAAGAGCATAGTAAATTTGAGTTTTGTCTTAGCTACTTTTTTATTGCTGTGAAGAGACACCATGGCCAAGGCAACTTATAGAAGGAGTTCATAAGAAGCTTATGGTTTCAGAGGGTTAGCCTATGACCGTCATGTCAGGGAGCATAGTGGCAGGCAGGCAGGCAGGCATACTGAAACAGCTCACATCTTATAAGCAAGCACAAGGCAGAGAGAGAGTGAGAGTGTGTGCGCGTGAGCTAACTGGGAATGGCAAGTTAACTCAACCCCCTTTCTCCTTTCCTAGCTTCAGGAGTGAGGAGATTCACTTGCCACGCTTCTCACTAAAGCAAGGCATGATCCCGACACGTTACGTTATGCCTTGGAAAGAAAGCATGAAATTCAGGAATGTGAATCTGAAGGTATTTTCTCACCAATATTCAGGTTAAAGTCTGCCTATGGCTGTTAGAGATAGATGCTTTCCACCAGGCCTGACCTGGGGCCCACAGGATGGAAGGAGAAATCTGGTTCCTCCAAGTTGTCCTCTGGCCTGCGCGCACACACATGTGCCCACTAAACAAACTAAATGTGATAATAAAAATAGAACCAATTTTGTATAATTTCTAAGGTATATATAGCAATGCAAAAAACTCATTTTTTGTATTTTCACATATACTTGTAAACAAAAATAACCCAAATGCAAACTTAAAGTGGACGCATGACACCATTTGAGGTCTCGTCCACTCCTGGGCAGTGCTGGAGGCTGAGCCGGCTTGGGTGGCAAGCCGGCATGAATAGTAAAGCTACAGCACAGGAGCTCCGTTTGAGACCGTGCTGGATATTCAGGCAGAGCGCCAGGGAAGCGGCTGGTCTAGGTTTGCAGGTAAGACTTGCCCCTCGGTGCTGCTAGCCAATTTGAAAATGTTTTCCAAATTCAAACTGGCCGTTATAGGGCTCTTCTTTTCCCTCCCCTTCCCTCTCTCCCTCCCCCGTCTCCCTCCTCTCTCTCTTCCTCTTGTTCTTTCCACTTCTCACCACCCCCTCTCAA
Source organism: Microtus oregoni (assembly GCF_018167655.1). Lineage (NCBI taxonomy): Eukaryota > Metazoa > Chordata > Mammalia > Rodentia > Cricetidae > Microtus > Microtus oregoni. Next base: position 3,276,741 of record NW_024544728.1, on the reverse strand, counting down.
ACTGAGTTTCAACTCTGGAGCCCAGATTCTCCTAGAACTCACTATATAGCCCAAGCTGGCTTTGAACTCATGGTTATCCTCCTGCCTTAGTTTCTCCAGAGCTAGGATTACAGACATGGGCCAACATACCTCTCTAGTAAGTTACTTCTTTAAAGAGTTAGAATGTATTAAACTATAAATTATTTGAATTTTTTTTTTTTTCGAGACAGGGTTTCTCTGTGGTTTTGGAGCCTGTCCTGGAACTAGCTCTTGTAGACCAGGCTGGTCTCGAACTCACAGAGATCCGCCTGCCTCTGCCTCCCAAGTGCTGGGATTAAAGGCGTGTGCCACCACCGCCTGGCGAAATTTTCAATAGAATAGTTAATGTTGAATAAGAGTGTGTTTTGACAAGGCAGGAAAGTCTTAGAAATTATAAATAATTAAATGGAATAAAATAAATTATAAAACATGGCTCAACTATTGCCATATAAAATGCTCATATATAATGCTATAAAATAAAAAGTTGCATTTTCCTTGAGATATATGGGGGGTTTGTTGGATTTTTTGGTTTGGTTTTGGGTTTTGTTTGTTTGTTTTTGAGAGAGGGCTTCTCCCTAGCTGTCTCACCTACCTCTGCCTCCTGAGTACTGGAATTAAAGGTGTGCACCACCACTGTCCAGCTTGAAATATTTTTTATCTAATACTTAAAAAACAAAACCTAAAGAAATTAAAATAAGACTTTCTTAAATTTTGGGGTGTGTGTGTGTGTGTGTGTGTGTGTGTATGAGAGAGAGAGAGAGACAAAGAGACAAAGTCTTATTATATATTCCTGGTTATCTTGGAACTTGTATATAGACAAGGCTAGGCTCAAACTCAGATCCACCTGATCTCCCTCCCAAATGCTGGAATTAAAGGTGTGTACCACCATGACTGGCTTTTCTTCAGTCTTAATATTGGGATCTATTTTATATAATTTGATGGCGTAATGAATAGCATTGCAGAGACTGGAGAGAGTGTGGTTAAGAGCACTAGCTGCTCTTCCAGAGGGCCAGGGCTCTGCCAGCACCTACATGGCAGATCACAACTGTAATTCCAATTCTAGGGAATCTGACATTCTCACAGAGACATATATACAGGCAAAACACCAATACACATAAAAAAATAGAAAAAATTAATAGCATTGCATGGTGAGACACTGCTTTTAACTATTCTTTTCACCTATTAGAAATACAAGATAAAAACTTTATGAACTGAAATTGGAAATACTGAATGTATTAAAGAAAGCTTGCTTGCTTTTATAAAAGGTATGTTTTATTTTGTCTTTCTGTTGCTGTGAAGAGACACCATGACCACGGCAACTCTTATAAAGGAAAACATTTAATTGAGGTGGCTTACATTTTTAGAGGTTTAGTCCATTATTATGGCACGACGTGGGAGAGTAGAGGCAGACATGGTGCTGGAGAAGGGGCTGAGAGTCCTACATCTTGATCTCCAGGCAACAGGAAGTTAACTATATACCACTTTGAGCATAGCTTGAACAAAGGAGACCTCAGAGCCCACCCCCACAGTGACACACTTCCTCCAACAAGGTCACACCTACTCTAATAAGGCTACACCTCCTAATGGTGTCACCCCCTATGAGCTTATGAGGGCCAATTACCTTAAAACTACCACACATTTATGTATAAGTGTGTGTGTGTGGGGGCTCTGGTTGGTTCACCAGGTGGGTCCCAGGGACTGAACTCCAGTCATTAGACTTGACAGCAGGAGCCTTTACCACCTGAGCCATCTCATTAGCCCCTCCTCCTTGTGTTGTTTTTGTTGTTGTTGTTTTGTTTGGGTGTGAGGGTTGACCCATTAGGCTTCCCTGTGGTGCTGGGCACACTCTACCACTGAGCTGCCATCTTCAGCTGGATCTTTTTAGTGTTTTTAAGGATGCTTCACTTTTACAGTTGTAGGTTAATGTATTCCCAACAACTTTTACAATATTACCGGTGACTCTGTGTGTGTGTGTGTGTGTCTGTGTCTGTGTGTCTGTGCGTGGGTGTGGGTATGCAGAATTCTACCTTAAACAGTTACCATGAATGAAGTATAAAGAATAAAATGAAATAGCATGCTCACACTGAGTAACAGTTACTGTGCTGTAGCTTGCTCTTCCCTTTGCCTTAGATGCTGACATACTTGCATAAACGTAATTTAAAAATTAAAAAGAAAGGGCTGGAGGGATGGCTCAGCGGTTAAGAGCACTGACTGTTCTTCCAGAGATCCTGAGTTCAACTCCCAGCAACCACATGGTGGCTCACAACCATCTGTAATGAGATCTGGTGCCCTCTTCTGGCCTGTAAGCATGCATGTAGACAGAAAATTGTATAAGAAATAAATCTTTAAAAAATTTAAACAGAAAAAAAAAGCCAGAAAAAAGCCAGACATGGTGGCACACGCATTTAATCCCAGCACTTGGGAGGCAGAGGCAGGAGAATCTCTGTGAGTTCAAAGCCAGGCTGGTTTAGATATCAAGTTACAGGCCAGCCAACTACCTAGTGAGCCTATAAGAGCACTGGCTGATCCTCCAGAGGACCTGTGTTCAATTTTCAGCACCCACATTAGCAATACACTCTAATATAGTCACTGAGTGGGGGAGGAGAAAGAGAAAAAGTCTTTAAATCTAACATGAAGATTAGTCCCAGCCACTGCCAGCACTATTCAGCAGAGTGTTTTCTCTCTTAGCAAGCGGAAGCGTGTGGGATCTATGCTGGCCCCTTGGAAGATTCTCTGTTCTGGGGTTACAGTGAGCGGCTTTGCCATGGGGAAGACCGGAAAGTCGTCCTGAAGAAAGGCCCTCCGGAGATAAAGATTGCCGACATGCCTTTGCATTCGCCTCTCTCCAGATACCAGAGCACCGTGATCTCCCATGGCTTCAGGAGGCGACTGATCTGATGTGCCGACCTGGGGGAGGGTAGCCGTATGCTTGCCCAGCACACAAAAGGTTCAGGGTTCCAACCCCATTACTACTAAAAGTAATAAAATGATAAAGTAGTTCAGTCTCTTGCCCTTGCGCCGTTCTGGTGCTTAAGTTCATTGCATTTTGCCGAAAAGTTTAATTTAACGATTGTTAAGTCAAAAGCATAATATCGATATCTTTGAAGGTTTAGAGAGGGCTAATATAAGTTCTGAGGCTGTCTGAGGTGGGGTGGGAGAGGAAGGAAACTGCTTCGTGGTGGATTTCCCAGGTGGATAACGAGCAACGGATGAGCCCCATGCTATCGTCTTGTGCATGCAGTCCCAGCCACTGCCAGTCCAGCTAAGCTGCCTCGTCTGGCAAATACTGTTTGGCAGCAGACATCCTCTGGCTTTTACAATCTTTCCACCCCATCTTCTGCTTTGGTCTGAGTGTTAGGGAAAGGAGAAATCATGTGGATGTCCTATCTATGAGCTCCATAGTCTTATTCTCTGCATATCGACCAATTGTGGGTCTCTATGAAAAAGAAGCTTCTCTGATGAGGGTTGCAGTATGCACTAATCTATGGCTGTCAAGGTAAGAACGTGGGGGCAGTGGTTGGTTACTCCCGTAGCCTTCTTTCCACTGTTGCAACAGGAGGCATATCTACTTACGGCTTCTTAACCGGGTAAGACTGTTGCTTGCTTTTCTTCTTTGGTGGCATGCATAGACCCTCCTAGGACTCAGAATGCTAGCCAGCTGTGATGGAGCTTTCAGTCCCAGCCGTTTCTCCAAGTCCCGTGATTCACGTGATGTCTCCAGCACTAAGGTTTTGCCATCACATTCATCAAGGGGAACCGTGAACAAAGGCACCAGCTTGTAATGTTAGGGGAAGATGTCTATGGGACCTTGCTGAACAACAGCTTGCAAAGAGGTCACCCACACTTGGAACTGGGCTTGTTATTCGATATCCTATGGTGTCTGACAGAGACATTGTTCCCATTATAGAGTACCTCCATTAAAACTCCTTTTCTGTATGTACTTATCTATATTAGGAAGCTTCTACAGTAGGTTTCTGTCTTAGGGTTTCTGTTGCTGAGAAGAAACACTATGATCAAAAGCAAGTTGGAGAGGAAAGGGTTTATCTGGTTTACACTTCCACATCATAGTTCATCACCAGAGGAAGCCAGAAACTCAAACAGGGCAGGAAGCCAGAGACAGAAGCCAATGTAGAGGCCATGGAGGAGTGATGCTTACAAGCTTTCTCTTCCTGACTTGCTCATCCTGCTCTCTTACAGGACCCAGGACCATCTGCCCAGGGATGGAACCATCTTCAATGGACTGGTCCCTCTCCCATCAATCACACTTAAGAAAATGCCTTATAGCAAAATCTTATGGAGGCGTTTTCTCAGCTGAGGTTCTCTCCTTTCAGATAACTCTAGCTTGTGTCAAGCTAATATAAGACTAGCCCGCACAGGTTCCATGTAGCATTTAAAAAGATTTTTCGTGTTATCACTTCCCAAATTCCTCCTTCTATTCCCCCCACTCCATTTAACCCTTCCTCTTCCTCTCTTCTCTTTCCCCCTTCACATCACCTGAGTTTTACCCCCTTCCCTAGAAATACACTTTGGATTTCCTTACTCTTTTTCTCCCTCCTCTTTGACATGGTCTTTCTATGTAGCCCAGGTCGGACTGGAACTCATGATCAATATTCTTACTTTTGAAACATACTTACAATGGATTCTAGGAATCCATCTGCCAAAGCTCACATCCGACAGTGCCCCTACCCAGATCCCAAATAAATACACAGAGACTTATTCTTACTTATGAATCCCTGGCCTCAGCTTGGCTTATGTCTAGCCAGCTTTTCTTAAAATTATCCAGGTTACCTTTGGCTTCTGGACTTTCACCTTTTTATCTGTTTCCTTCTAACCCTGTGGCTGACTGTGTTGCTGGGTGTCTGGCCCCTGGCATCTTTGCCTCCTTCTCCTCTTCTCTCACTCCTTTCTCTCTTCTCATTCTTCTATTTATTCTCTCTGCCTTCCAGCCCCTCCTATCCATCTCTTGCCTAGCTATTGGCCATTCAGCTCTTTATTAGACCAATCAAGTGTTTTAGGCAGGAAAAGTAACACAGCTTCACCGAGTAAAACAAATGCAACATAAAAGACTGTAACACATCTTAAAAATAAATTCCACAACAGTCTTGTTACAAATGAAGGAAGAATGGCAGACAGCAAAAGGAAGTTGACACAAATAACCCTTCAGAACAAGCTTTATTAGGAGAAAGCCTTGTGGCCGTGGGACTCTGGGGACACGATCCAGCCTTATAATGAGAGAGGAATTAGAAGAGATACATAAGAGACAGCCATGTTCAGATTATGAAGCCACTTCCTGAAGGCGTAAGTCACAAACAATGCCACACCAGTTTGGAATTATGATTAATAGGGTGGTATTTATTTAAAGGGGAAAAAACTTACAGATCACTGTCCCAGGCAACAGCCCTCTATGCAACCAGGAAGGGAGTCTAGTCACCAGTGGAGCAGGAAGTGAAGAGAGAGAGGAGAGCGAAGTGGCCGCTTTTTTAAAGGGAGAGAGACCACGCCCCAATGGGCTGGTACCTCAGCAGCTATAGGCTGGAGGAGCGGGAGGACCTCCCGTAACAACTTCCTAGAGGGCCAAACTGGTGGATCTACCCCATCTTTCTTGCAGCCTCCAAACTGCAAGCTTCATGAAAGAGTTCTTTCTCTGTCTTCCTCGGCGCTGGAGATCAAACCCAGAGTCTCATCCGTGCTGGGCTTGTGCTCGACCACTGAGCTATGCCCCCAGCCTAAGCTTTTCTTTTCTTTTCCCAAGACATAGTCTCACTGTGTAGCCTAGGCTGGCCTCGAACTCACAGAGATCGGCCTGCTTCTGCCTCTCCTGTGCTAGGATGCATGCCACATCTGGTCCAAACTTTTTTTTTTTTTTGGAAATCTCTCTCTCTGAGACACACTGTAGAGTAACTAGGACAGTCTAATAACTTCTTTGCCCTCTGTGAAGTCTGACCCTGAGACAGCCACTCTCCAACACCAAGTTTTCTGTCTGTTACAGTTTGAATCTGACATGTCCTTGTGGAGGTTTGAAAGACATGCCCCCCAAAGGGGGCGGCACTATTAGGAGGTGTGGCCTTGTCGGGGCGGCGTTGAGGTCTCTGTCTCAAGCTTCCCTCAGGGTGACAGTCAGTCGACTTCCTGTTGCCTCTGAGTCAAGATATAGCGCTCTCAGCTGCAGCACCGTGTCTGCCTGCTCCGCATCATGACTTTAACAGACTGAACCTCTGAAACTCTAAGTGAGCCATCCTCAATTAAATGTTTTCTTAATGAGTTGCCATGGTCATGGGGTCTCTTTACAGCCACAGTAAACCCTGACTAAGACAGTCCTCCACAGGCAAATGTTTAAACACTTGGTCTCAGTTGACAGAGCTATTTTGGGAAGTTCTGGAAACTTTGCGGGGGGCAGGGTGTACCTAACTAGAGGAAGTAGGTCATGAGGATGTGCCTTTGAAAGTTTTATCTGGGCCACAGTCCTTACTTCTCTTTCTGGGTCCTCCACACCTCTTGCTACTATGATGTTCTGCTTGCATTCATGGGGCTAAGAGACAAGGGCCAAACTCTCGGAAACCATGAGCCCAAATGCATTTTTGTTCACTATACTGCTCTCTCCGGTGTGTTAGTCACAACGGTACAAAAGCAATTAATTCTGTCCCATTTGCTTTTCCTTCCAATTCTGTGAATACCTAGTTATTTTCCAGTGAGCGTCCCTTTCAAGACCGCCCTGTGCCTGATTTCATACTCAACTCCTTTCAATGCTTTCCTCCTTCGTGATGGTTTGAGGTTACGATTTCCCTCCCAATAGAGCCCTAATACCTGTTTCTGTTGTGGTGGTGGTAGTGTGTGTGTGTGTGTGTGAGAGAGAGAGAGAGGGGGGGGGGAGGGAGAGAGAGAGAGGGAGAGAGAGAGAGGGAGAGAGAGAGGAATAACAACAGAAACAATACTGGAAGCCAGAACACCAAAATGGTCCCAATGTTGGTACTTCTGGGTGTGATGGGGATGCTATTGGTGATGTTAGTGATGATGTCATTTGAAACAACTCTGTAGCCCACACTAGCCTGGAACTCAGGAGTGCTGGGAGCATAGGCAAGCACAAATGTGTATTTTATCAGCAGAAGCTCTTCCTTGGTGGGAAATGCTCTTCCTTCTGTCCTGCTGTCATTGTGGGAGTCTTAAAGTTCTAGTCTTTAAGATTCCCTTTCAGGAGCCGGGCGATGGTGGCGCACGCCTTTAATCCCAGCACTCGGGAGGCAGAGGTAGGCGGATCTCTGTGAGTTCGAGACCAGCCTGGTCTACAGAGCTAGTTCCAGGACAGGCTCCAAAGCCACAGAGAAACCCTGTCTCGAAAAACCAAAAAAAAAAAAAAAAAAAAAGATTCCCTTTCAGGGTTCAATTAAAGACACCTGGATGAGCTAAGGGAGGCTAAAAGTCTGAGGGTAAAGATCTGAGGGGTAAGAAATGAGCTTACAACACTTTTCGTCTATCCATAATTCTATATTCTTCTTTTCTCTTTCTCTCTTCATTCTTGTTCTATCTTGTTCTACCCGTTACAAATGTCCCCGGTCAGATACATCCTTAAAACCAGCAACTCACCAGTCCTCGCAGGGTCCAGGGCCAGAATTCTTTTGCCCCATAAAAAATCAGATAATAATTTTTATACACACAGATTCATGGGACTGGCTAACACACATCCTATTAAATTCTTAATGGAGAAAGTTAGTTAAGAAAGGAATTAAATTGTCAGGGAATCCTAGGGGGAATGGTTATTGTGCTGTATTATATTTGTAGGTGGTGTAAAGAGCTAAAAGGTTTATTTCCAGTAAAATTATGAATAGGGCACGGATTGTTTAAATCAGCGCACACTTCTTTTCTCCCAGCATGCATAGAATCGGGAACCAAGCAACCTACGTAAACAGTCAGAGAGAAGCTGGTGGCTCTTGATCAGATAGCACACACACACAACAGATGCTGCAGTTTTAACCAGCCTAGGTCTGGAGTTTCGCTCTAGGCAGTCGAAACAAAGAAGAAGGGACCCAGGCCTCTAAATTGTCAGTTCTGGGGTATGTTGTTATCAAGCTGAACAGCAACTTGGGCGAGTAGTAAGTCCATGTCCTTGGATATCTGTGAATATCTTAAATTGGAGGTTCTTTGCCTGGACCCTAAATACTGACCTGCTGATAAAAATAATTGCAGGAAGGTAGATTTCTGCATTTACCTAGGAGACAGGAACAAGGAAGTGGGAAACTGTTCTGAACTAGGGAATGACCTCCCAAATATGTAACAGAAAGGAAGTCAACTACAGCAGAAAATCTACAGCAAAGGACAGCCACTTTTTTCACAAGGCAATAACGCCAAAAAGCCTTGCTTTTTGGTTTAGCCTTTACCAGATCCCTTGGTTCTGATAAGTCTCTCGCGAGAAGATGGCTGAGCGATCACTGTATCATGTATAATATAATGTTGCGGCTTGTAGCACGGCCACAGTTCCAAATCCAACACAAACGCCATCTCCCCTGGGGTCACTGTCTCTCCCTCCACTCCACATTCAGCTTTCCCTGAGAGGTCCACCTTTGTGCTTAGTTCCTCAGATGGACCAGAAGAGGGCGCTGCTGCATCACTTAAAATGCAATTTAATAACTGAAGAGACTGTGGATGGGGAGTGGATCTGGGAGAGAGAGGACATGGGGATAGCTGGGAGGAGTGGAGGGAGGGGAAACTGGTCAGGTTGTATTGTAGAAGAGAAGAATCTATTTTCAAAAAAAAATGAAAAGAAAAAAAACTTGCGTAATGAAGAAAAGAGGGGCTATGTCTTCCTCCACTTGAGAAGCTAATGGCAGTTGCTGACGACTGAGGGAGAGTCATGTTTCTTGTGGGGAAGAGGCCAAGGGTAGGTTGCCCAAGTCCCAGAGGACGAGCCTACATGCCATGCGCATATGGACAGTACTAATTGAACTTAGTGAATTACTGACAAAAAGACACAAAGCTGAAGGGATGGGGACGATGTTGGGAGGGTAAGGGGTGATAGAGGGATGACGTGGGTGGTGGCTAGGACCACGATACTGCATACACATGTATGAAGTTATCAAGGATCTAAAAATGCAGATTTTAAAAAAAACAAACCTGTGATATCAGAACTGGAGAGGTGGAGGCAGGAGGATCATGAGTTCAAGACCATCCTTAGTTAAAGAGTATGTCTGAATCCACTTCAGGCTACCTCAGACTATGTCTCAGAAAAGACAGAGAAAGGAGAGGAGAGGAAAGGAGAGGAGAGGAGAGGAAAGGAAAGGAAAGGAAAGGGAAAGGGATTGCTCATTCAGGTTAAATCTTCGTCCTTCATCCCGAAAGCACTCAAGAAAGGTTGAAGTGAGGGGTGGGAATGGTGGTCACACAGTAATGTGAATGGGCAACACTTGTTCTTCATGCCATCGGCTGCACACAGAAGTGTTCCTTGGTAAAGTTCGTGGTATCTCCATGTCTTAGTTAGGGGTTTTTTCCTTATTGCTGTGAAGAGACACCATGACCACTCTTCTAAAGAAAACCATTTGATTGAGGGGGCTGGCTTATAGTTTCAGAGGTTCAGTCCATTATCATCATGGCGGGGAGCATGGAGGCACAGGCAGAGTACTGAGCTGGAGCTGCGTGTCCTACAAGAGGAAGTTGACTGACTGTCACGTTGAGGGAAACTTGGGAAAAAGAGACCTCAAAGTCCGCCCTCACAGTGCCACACTTCCTCCAACAAGACCACACCTCCTAATAGTGCCACTCCCTTGGGGGGCCACTTTCTTCCCCAAAGCTCACCTAGGATTCTTGGGGACACTATATACCACCACTGGCTCGCACTGCCAGACCCCAGTGGGCTCACACAGATGTTTGAAGGCCCGATTTGTTTTGCTGTAATACTTTACTAAGCTGGGTTTTAGAAATCTTAGTTTTCCTGCTTTCGTCATTGAATTTGCTATCAAATGCCAAGTTGTGAATCTTCGGTTAATTGTTAGACTGCCAATCCTCCTTAGCTTTCTGTTGCCACAGCTGTGAGTCTTCCTTTTCTTCCATACAGCGGCAATATCTTCCCATTGCGTCATTCAAGGACTTATCAAGAATGATTGTCCAGGGCTGGAGAAATTACTCAGAGGTTAAGAGCACTGATTACTCTTCCAGAGGTCCTGAGTTCAATTCCCAGCAACCACATAGTGGCTCACAACCAGCTACAATGGGGTCTGATGCCCTCTTCTGGCGTGAAGGCATACATGCAGATAGAACACTTGTAAACATAACGCAAAGAAATAAATCTTAAAAAGAGAAAAGAAAGATTATACAATGGTTTGTGTTCATACTCTGTTATCTATGTGTGCAAACACGTGTGTGTGTGTGTGTGTGTGTCTGTGTGTGTCTGTGTGGTATAGCGAGATAGAACTCAAGTCCCGAGTCTTGTGTATGTTAGGTAAGCATGCTCTTCCTTCAGCCACTATCCTTGGTTATATGCTGAGTGAATTACTGATAAGCAATGTTTCAACTTACGAAACAGTTACTAAAGAATTTTCTGTCGTTGTTTGTGATTCAACTTTGCCCTTATCACAGAAGGAAGAAGTTGGTATTATGACATCAAGGCAGCATCTCCCCTTTGTTTTATTTTTTCAAATATTTTATGTGTATGGTATTTTGCCTGCATGCACACCTGTGCACCACATGTGTGCAGTGTCTGCAGAGGCTGGAAGAGTACTTCGGATCTCCTAGAACTGGAGTTACAGATGGTTGTGAACCACGTCTGTTAGGGAATATTATTGCAAGCTGTATGACTTTTGTTTATGTTGCATTTGTTTAACTCTGTGGAGCTGTGATTCTTTGCCTGTCTAAACACCTGATGGTCTAATAAAGAGCTGAACGGCCAATAGCAAGGCAGGAACAAGGATAGGCCGGCCTGGCAAGCAGAGAGAATAAATAGGAGAAACAAGGCGAGAGGAGGATGTCAGCCGCCAGCCACCCTGCCAGTCACAGAGTAAGAGTGAACGTAAGATACACAGAAGAAAAAGTAAAAACTCAGAGGCAAAATATAGTCGGGATAATTGAAGTTAAGAAAAGCTAGCAAGAAACAAGCCAAGCTGAGGCCAGGTATTCATAATTAAGAATGCCTCTGTGTGTGATTTATATGGGAACTGGGCCCCTCCAAAAGCCAAAAGAGTAAACAACCAACAACACATGTGGGTACTGGGTATTGAACGTTCAGGATTGGTAACAAGTACCTTTACCCACTGAGCCTTCTCAGCCCCCTCTCCTCAGTTTTTTAGATTAATGAGTGAATTTTATGTGTATAGGTATTTTGCCTGCGTGTATGTCTGTGCACACAGGATGGTGTTAGATTCATGCGTGCCTGTGTGGTGTGTGGTTGTGTGGGTGTGCACGCATGTATGTGTGTGCCTGTGTGGTGTGTTGTGTATCTGTGTGCCTGTGTATGCCTCTGTGTGTGTATGTGTGTGCCTGTGTATATGTTGCCTCTGTGTATATGTATGTGTGTGTCTTTAAACTTTCCTCTGAACAGAAGCCTTGAGGGAAGCAGGGGCTATGCGAACACTGGTATGGACCAGATGCTGGGGAAAGGCTGCATGGGACAGGCCTGTGATGCTTAATCCAGATCAGAGACAGAGCGACATTGCCAGATCTAGGAAGGCAGCAATCTATATTCCAGATTGACCCTGGGCCGGTAGAGGCTCCTGATCCAAGGATCTACACTTCTTTTACTCTTTCCTTCCCCTTTTCTTTGAGATACAAAAGCAAGCATGGTAAATAGAATTAAGATGGTTAAAAAACAAAACAAAACAAAAAACTTTGGCCTAAAGTAACATTGCAAAAGCATTTTTATCAGTAGAGGAAACTGCCCACTCACCAGCTATCTAGCTTCCTTTTTAAGAGCTGATATATAATTATTTATGAATGTAGTGTCTATATATGCCATTTACTCAATGCCAAATTGACTTGTCGGTGCTCGTGTAAACCAAAGCTGTTAAACTGTCCAGCTTTCTTTTGGCTGAGAGTAAGGCTGAACTACCCCAGCAGGCTGAGTAAGTCTGGCCGTGTGCCCAGTATGCCGGTCAAAGGGACGGAACAGCGAAGAGAGGACAGCAATATGACCACTTTCGTGAAATAAATGAGGCTGATGCTCAAGATCCAACTTTGTTGGCATTAACATAGCTTTTAAGTTTAAATGTAAAAATTCTTTAAAAAAGAAAATAGATATATATAATCATACAGTTCTGGTTCAGAGGTTATCTTCTGGATCCTTGCTCAGCTCTGGTTCTGCAACATGGCCCCATTGTTTGAGGTATAAATTAGCTTCGAGGGATGATCACTTCTGCTCGGGGTTCAATCTTTCCTTTAAGACACTTGTTCTCCTCCAAATGCTAAATAAGACTGATCTCAGTACTTTCTGATTGTGTGTGTGTATACATGTGTGTGCATCTTAAGTATTTAAATATATTTCTGACCATTATTGTTTCTTAAAACGAAGCAGGATTTTCTACGTTCCATGTCTTACCAACTCTAAGGGAGACACAACTCTAAGCAGTCTTTCTAAAATTGTCATTTTTAAAGACCTGTGTCAAGGCTTACAAACACATCTTAAAGTTTTCATTTTTTTTTACATATCACATAAAGTTTTACACATCTTATTATGATCATAATCATATACATCGGACAATTATTCATCTCTGTGCTTTTAGTTTTAAAAAGATAAAATAGTTTAGGTAAAACACTTGTTAAAGGATTAACGAATTTTCCACCCAGTTTAGCAAATGAGCTCATTTAAATTGGCTAAGAAAACACAAGACTATTAATGCCTTTTACCATACTTATAAGTTTAAGTACTTATGATACCTTAAATATGTTTCCTGTGTTTTAGATTCAAATAAATAGTCAATCTAACTTTCAAAAACTATGGAAATTTTGGTTGTTTAAAATGTGTATTCCTGGCCAGGCAGTGGTGACTCACACCTTTAATCTCAGCACTTGGGAGGCAGAGGGAGGTGGATCTCTGAGTTCGAGGCCAGCTTGGTCTGCAGAGCAAGTTCTAGGACAGCTAAAGCCACACAGAAAATCCCTATTTCAACCTCCCCCCCCCCCCCAACAAGTGTATTCCTTTCGTCTATTCAGTATTCACAATATTATTTTAATTTTAGGTACATTGCTCTTAATATATGTCACGTTATGTCAGGTACAGAAGATTAATTTTAAAAGATCAGATCTAGATTAGAATGTCTGGCAGATTTTAGTATGATCTGGTTTCTTCTTAAATGACTTTGGCTGCTATTCCTCTCCTGAAAACTGCTTTCCTGCCTGCTAGTCAGCCTCGTTTACATCCGGGACACCAGTCACATTTATAAACAGTACGTGACCTCCACATGCACAAAATGTGTCACTCAGCCGCCACGGAAAATGTAAACCAGGGTCCCCAGAAAGAAGCTTCAACTGAGGCTCTGCGCCTGTTAACTGATGGGAGGGGCAGTGGTTGGAGAGAGCTGGAATGTGGCAGGACCGGATGCCAATTATCTTGGTCCGTCTTCAGCGTGTTTTGTCCCTCTCCTGTTTATCTATTAATTTCATTTTATGTCTCTATATGCTTTGTCTGCATGTATGCGTATGCACCGTGTATGTCCCTGGTGCCCAAGGAGACCAGAAGATGATTGCGAACTGCCATATGAGTTCTGGGAATTAAACCCTGGGTCCTCTGGAAGAGCAGCCAGTGCTCTCAGCCCCCGCGCCACCTCTTCCAGCCCCATCTTCAGCCCTCTTGGTAGCCATTTACTGCCCTCCTCTGTTCTTGGCTGAACAGATTTGCAGCCAGCAGGCAAGTCACTAGGAACATACGAACGAACACTAGATCTCCTCTGGAATATATTGACTTAGACCCCCGGCTTCCACCAGCCCAAACGCTGAGAGCGTCCTCCGACAGCATCAGCGGCTGCTGCAGAGGTTTCCCACACTGAGCCGTAACCCACTTCTCTGATGTCCCCACCAACTTATCTGAAAAGTGCCTTAAGTTATTATTTCCTTTGTTTCATTACAATAAAAACTCCACGGACCTGTTTCCAGGTTGGAACTTGTAATTTGGTGTGACATAAACTTGTTTCTGGCGATGGTCATGAGTTGACTCCAGAATAAACCAGCTTTCTCTTACCCTCCATGGCGTGAGAATTGTGTTTTTGCATTGAACCCCTGTCTGAAGAAAGAATTGCCCTTCTCGAGTCATTTAGTGGCAATTAGGGGATTCACAGCGTTACACAAGCGCCACCAGGGACGCCATGTTAAAATGCTTTCATCACACCATGTCGGCGCACGCCTAAATCCCAGCACTTGAGAGGCAGAGGCAGGAGGATCTCTGAGTTCAAGGCCAGCCAGTGAGTTCCAGGACAGCTGGGACTATGTAGAGAAACCCTGTCTCAAACAACAACAACAATAACAATGAAAAATGCTTTCGTCACTATCCCAAGTCCCTGTGCTTGTCAGTGACGCGAGGACAGACACATCTCCACACCGCCACCCACACCAGCCTGAGGTCACACCAGGGCTTTCGAGTCTGGCTTAGTGAAGCACAGCTGGGAGTTTGCAAGGATGCTTTCAATACGGGCTGAAGGGAAAAGAGGAAAGATACCCGGAGGAAAGCCTGGCACACGCGGGTGGGAGTATGTGCTTCCCAAGAAAGAATAGGGGAGCTTAAGACATGCCTGTGAGCAGATGGGCTCTCAAGGGAAAGGAGGCTCTTCACTGTCTAAATATTTTCCTTACATACATACTTTTGTACAAGCTGCATCTCAGAATGCTGCTAAGAAAACCTCTCCTTCTTATTCTTCCTCCCCTTCCTCAACTCCTTCCCTTCCCCCTCTCCCTCCCACTCTCGTTCTAGAGAGATAGGAGACCTGGGCACCCTAGGACCAAGCCACATCCCCAGTTCCCAATGCCTCTGAATACTGTGTAAATGGGACACAAAAAGCACTAGCCAGAAAAGAAAAATTTGAAGTTCCTGACTTTCTTAAAAATTTATCTTCATCCTCAGATCCCACTCACAAAGTGAAGGAAATCTGTGGACTAGGTGACATTACGTGAAATAAGATTCCATCTGGAAGAAACAGTGTGAAGAGAAGCAATTTGACGTTTAAGATAGACAAAAGACTGAACAGGCACTTAGCGAGGAAGCATCCTGCCTGCTTCCTGGCGGGATGAGGAGAGGCCTGACTACACTCATTGTGCTCTTCTCTCTGGTGGCATGGCCTCTGTGGCATGCTAAGACACACCAAGCACAGTTTGAAACCAAATTAGAACTAACTCACCCACAACTTTTATTTTATATATATATATATTTTTTAGATTTTTAGAGACAGAGTTTCTTTGTGTAGCCCTGGCTGTCCTGGAATTCGTTCTGTAGACCAGGCTGGCCTTGAACTCACAAAGATCCGCCTGCCTCTGCCTCCCAAGTGTTGGTACTAAAGGCGTGTACCACCACTGCCCAGCAAGTTCTGAGTTTTTTGAGACGATGTTTTTGTTATTTGTCTATTTACACACTGAAGGACATTTGGTTCTATGTTTAAAGGTCCCAAAGATGACTTCCACATTCTATAATTTACTATGGAGACTCCCACATCCCAGCATATGCTCATACTCTTGGCTATGACTTAAGGGAAAAGGTACATGGGACAATGTCCCATGGCAGAAGATACAAGCTTCCAAGGGTCCTCACTCAATGGAGTCACACAGGTCACTCTCCCTGGCCTGAGGATGTGGCTCAGATGTAGAGCACTCATCTATCAGTGAAGCACAAGGCTTTCAACTGGATGCCAACACACACACACACACACACACACACACACACACACACACACACACACACAGCAGGCATGAGGGCAGCCATCCCTGAGAACTAATTGTAACAATGCTATCACAGTTTTAAAGTAGCAACTCCATTCTTTCTTGGTCAGGATGATAATCTTGCAGAAGTTAAAAGAATTCTTTGCAAGTGCAGGAAGGTTCATGGACATTTCATTCAGGAAGCAAATGCTTTACTCCAGCCTTAGCGCCTGCACTTTCTCCCATACTTCACATGACCAGCCCTTGACTGTGGTGACCTTTCAGAGAAAAGAGCCTTGGGAGGCCAGAGCACTCAGAGCAAGTTCAGGAAGAAAGACAAACAATATGCAAGCTTTGGGGAGTTGGGAACTGGGGTGGGCCTTTTACACTTAGTTAAAGCTCAGACAGAGGCAAGAGAGAGTTTGTATCTCAGAAGGTTTTCTTTGGAGAATAAAAGCAGATGCTAAACTGGGCTGGTGGCCACACTCTCTAATCCTGACACTCTTAGAAGTAGAGGCAGGAGGATCAGGAGTTTGTGATGTTCCCCAGTACTTGGAGAGCACAGGGCAAAGCACTGTCTGGATCCGACTCCCAACCCCCCAAAATAAATAAATAAAGATGATGCTGCTGAGTTTGGTACAAGCTTGTAATGTCAGCACTCAGCAGGCAGAGGCAAGAGGATTCTGAGCGCATGGCCTGCACGCTCTCAAAAACCAAAGAAAGCTGTGTGTGGTTGCATGCCTGTAACCCCAGGATTTACGGATTCTGAAGCAGAAGGGCTCGAAGTTTGATGTGATTCTTGGGTCAGCCCAGACTACATGCGACCCTGTCTCAAAGAACCAGAACTAGAACTGGCAAGGTGGCCAGAGGTGCTTGCTGTACAATCCAGATGACCAGAGCTCAAAGCCTGCGAACCCACATAAAGGTGGAAGGTTAAAGCTAACTCTACAAAGTTGCCCTCCTGCAGGTGATGGTGGCGCACGCCTTCAATCCCAGCACTCGGGGGGCAGAGGCAGGCAGATCTCTGTGAGTTTGAGGCCAGCCTGGTCTACAGAGTAAGTTCCAGGACAGCCACAGTTACACAGAGAAACACTGTCTCAAAAAAAAAAAAGTTGCCTCCAACCTCAACACACATGTTATTGGCCCGTATGCTTGCACACACACATAAACACACACACATACATACACACAAATAATAAATAATATAAAATAAATTTAATGAAAACAAACAACAGTACCAGATAGGAAAGAAATACCTTTTTGTTTGTTTGTTTTTCAAGACAGGGTTTCTCTGTGTGTAGCCCTGGCTATCCTGGAACTTGCTCTGTAGACTAAGCTAGCTTCAAACTCACAGAGATCGGCTTTTTTTAGACAAGGTTTCCCTATATATCCCTGAGCTCAAGACCCTCTTGTTTCCTCCCAAGTGCCAGGATGTAGGTGTGCATCACCACACCTGGCTTCTCAGAAAGAACGTGAAATTCCCAAACAAGCAGTTGTAACAGATTACTGCGGAACAGGCAAGGATGTTGACGAGTACAGCCTGGTGTGACAAAAATTAATCTGGAAATGGTTCAAAGGATGAATAGCAGAGTGAGATGCATGGGTGCTTGTGTGGACAAAAGTGCAGGTAACGGTCTCTGATGAGGACCAGAGCCGAGGGACGGAGAAGGGTTTGATGGTGTAAACGAAGCACACACGACTGGGGCTTGCACACGCGGAGATTGGCGAGGGTCACACTAGAAGTGCTGAGCTGCTCTTGACATTTACCTTCCTGAATGAGGTCAGGAAGGCGCTCTCGGAGAATCACTTCATCCTTCAAGCGGGAATGAAATGCTTCTACTACAAAGGCAGCAGGTGACACAGAGGGTAAGGTCAATGTTTGTGTCAGACGTGACAAGTCCAGGGCTCTTCTGTGTCGGAGTGTTTTAGCATGACTAATACATTTTCTCCTCCGGGAATGGCTCCTCCAAGCACAGTCTAACGAAGAGAGGATAGATAAGACACTCAAGGTCAGCGCTGGACTTGCTTTGTAATCTCATAAAAATTCCCCAGAGCAGCGATCGCTAAGATCTGATACATTTGGAATGAGCTATGAGCGATGTCTGGATGAGTAATTTTAATGGAAGCAGAAACAACAAATCCAACCAGGTCACGAACTCAAATTTCTCTGTGTCTTAGTGCCCATCAGATTAATTATGGC
Source organism: Microtus oregoni (assembly GCF_018167655.1). Lineage (NCBI taxonomy): Eukaryota > Metazoa > Chordata > Mammalia > Rodentia > Cricetidae > Microtus > Microtus oregoni. The sequence goes on along the minus strand of NW_024544728.1, from coordinate 3,258,707 downwards.
TCTCGTTTCTCCAATTCTTAAAGAGAAGTGATTCCCTGTATGAATTTTTCATTCACACAGGAACTAAATCACTATATCAATGTGCTCCAAGGGAAAGCCGGCTACTCTTACCTCATTCTCTGTCACGTTTGCAAGCCCAGCCTGGGCTGGCTCCACGTCCTTCACGGTCCACCCATGTTGCCCTTCCTTTTGGATGTCGCACATGCTAACATTGTCCCCATCTCAGTGCTACCCCAAACCCTGCACATTGCTGCCTTCTTATCATTCAGTCTTTATACTGAATTCTGTCTTCTTTGGGAAGCAGGGTGGGTGCTGCTGGCTACCCTGTCCCTATCCCCTTCGCCAGACTCTACATATCCTCCGGTTGAGGAGCTGCTGGCTGCCAGGGCTCAGGCCTCTGTCATCATCTGCAGGGCTGTCGCTGATTGACAGGTGCCTCCTCCCTGAAAGTGCTTCTGGAGACAGTGTCTAAAAGGCCATGCCTGGCTCCCAGAGGAGATGGTGACAGAGACTAACTGATGGAGGGAGCACCTGAGTGCAGTTTATAGCCTGGGTTTGCCTTGGGTTTAGTTGGAGTCTGGATTTCTTCACCTTTTGCCTCAGTGGAAAGTTTCTCCTTCGAAATCACAGAAGTAAAAATTCCTACCCCAAGTTCTTTTTGGTTTAAGGCTTTTGCTTTGTTTTGTTTAGTTTTTTGTTTTGTTTTGTTTGTTGTTGTTGCATTTATTTGTTTTTCAAGACAGGGTTTCTCTGTGTAATAGCCCCAGCTGTCCTGGAACTCTCTTTGTGGACCAGGCTGCCCTCGAACTCACAGAGGATCACCTGCCTCTGCCTCCCAAGTGCTGAGGTTAAAGACTTGCACCACCACACCCTGCTCTTGTTTAAGTTTTAAAAAGTTACTTTATTTTATGTGTATTGGTGTTTTCAATGCATGTATCCATGTATATCTGTGCGCCGCATGCATGCTTGGTACTGTGGAGGCCAGAAGAGAACAACCCCTGGAACGGAGTTACAGAGGGTTGTGAGATATCATGAGATTACCGGGTATCTTTGTACTACTAAGCCATCTCCTCGGCTTCTTCAACCTAGGTTCTGCTCACAGGAACACTTGGTGAGAGAAGCATTGCATCGTTCATCCACTAGATGGCAGTAAGAACCCCGTCATCTGTGGTAGGTAAACTATTGCTAGTCTGTATTGCTAAGATGCTTGCTCACAGGTGATGGCAGTCAAATGTGGCAATCTCTAATCACCTCGAGACAGATCTCTGAGCATGTCTATGAGGAACCATCTAGATTATGTAGGCTGAGGCAAGAAGACCCACTTTAACTGTGGGTGACACTATTCCATGGGTCAGGAGCCCTGAGCTGTAATAAAAAGGAGAAAGAAAGTATCATTAATCCCAGCACTCAGGAGGCAGAGGCAGGTGGATCTCTGTGAGTTCCAGACCAGCCTGGTCTACAGAGCAAGTTCCAGAACATCCAGTGCTGTTACACAGAGAAACCCTGTCTCAGAAAACAACACAAAACAAAAGGCAGGAAGTGAACCGAAAGCTAGCGTTCACTCCTCTCTGCTGTGCAGCAGCAGACGTGATATGGCAGCTGCCCCCTGCTGTCTTATTCCTGTTCAGTCATGGCAGACTGTATCCACTTCAACCGCAAGCCAGTGTGAACACTTCCTTCATGAAGCTGTTTTCGCCACACATTTTGTCACAGCAACAAGGCAAGAAACGAATTCCCTTGTGGTTCGCTGGGATGAAATATGATTGGCAGAAGCTGCGTCAAATTGTGAAGGTGCATGGACCCTGGCATTGGAGACTCGGGGGAATAGAGACGCTGGGTCCACAGGGCTGCCTTCAAGGGAGGTTTCAACCTCTTGTGAACCTCCGGTCATTTCCAAACGTCAGCTTGAAGCTAAAAACAACTAAATGGCAACAACCGAAAGCAGTATTGAATCCTGGGTAGAACGGTAAATATTAATAAAGTTACTAAAGCCTAAGGGATCTAGAGATAGGGATTCCCACATCCATCCATTTAATTAAGTAACCTAGTTTCTACACAGGGAATGGAACTGTGGTAGAACAGCACCGGAAGCCATCGGCCTGCACTCCTAAGTGGAGCTCAGCGCCGAATGCAGTGTCTTTACCACAACACAGAAACACCGATGAGCCTGATAATTCTGTTATAATTTCGTTCTTTTCGATTCCCGTTAGACAGTAATAAATAACAAATAGCTGTGTTTACAAGGAATGGATGCTTGTGCGTGTTAAGTCTAAAACCCTGGGACAAATGCCTGAGGTGCCTAGTTAGTACATCAAATCTGGACCTGGCCGCCAGGTTCTCCCAGCATCCCTCAGTCCCTACCTCTTACAGGGTATGACTGGCATACCTACCTGCCCCCTACCCTAAACTCTCCATCCTAGGGGCTGGACTGCCCTGCTAGAGAGGCTCTTCCCTGTATAATCCAGACAGTTTGGCTACCTGCCCTTTTTTGTACCTTTGCCCTCTTGGGTGCTACAGCTGGGTCCCTTCTCTCCCTACATGGCTCAGGGTCATGCCCACCCTGGACTCTCCCAAATGTCTCTGCCTCTAACTACGCTCTCCCTTTTATCTAGAATAAACTTTCTCCTCCACCATACCGAGGAGCGGTGGTGAGCTTTCCTTTTGTTTTTTTTTTTTCTTTCAGTTTGTTTATGACTTTGGTTTGGAACCGAGTTAACTCCCCAACTCCCAGTCATAGTGTGACCGGATGCAGTGGTTCAGTCTTGTCTTGATGGCTGCAAAGCTGAAACACATAACCAATAGTTAAAAGAGTAGAAAAATATTTGTCTACGGTCATGTGATATTTATTTCATATAGTTGTATTATTTATTGTATTTAAGTCACATTGGGGTTCTTTGCAAAGCAATGCACTCCCTGAAATAAGGGAGAATGGGCGTTTATCTGAACAATCTATACATATTGGTGTAGGAAAACATGTTAGGGATGGACACATTCCTGAGCATGCTCAATTTAAGATACACATTTGGAGCATGCTCGGTTTGAGATCATGGTTTAAAAAGTAAAGGTGGGGAGACATGGCTCAGCAGTTAAGAGCTCTTGTTGCTGTTGTAGAGGACCTGGGTTCAGTTCCCAGCATCCACATGGTGGCTCACAACTATCTGGAATTCCAGGAGATCTTCTCTTCTGGCCTCCAAGGACACTAGACACAACTGTGGTACACAGATAAACATGCAGGCAAAACACTCACACCCATAACATAAAAAAAAATTAAAAGAAAGATGGGGGGCGCATTCACAGACATGCTCGCTTCAAGGTCTGAAAGGACGGGCTCAAAGTGGAAGGACAGACAGTGGATGTGAGCACCTCGGCGCATTCAGCTCAGTAGGATAATGGGCAAAGTCTGGTCTGGGCGGCCTAAGAGAAAGAGATGGGTGATTCGGTGACCTTGGCTCGTTCTTTCTACATTTCCCCAGATGCCTGGGGCTGAACCAACCTTGAGTGCGAGTGTTAGTGGATAAACTGCAATCCCAGCACTGAGGTGGCTGAGGGAAGAGGAGCTTAAGTTGGAGGGCAGTCTTGGCTTCCTAGCAAGATGCTGCTTCAAAACAACAACAACAAAAAATGCACAAAGGGATTGTATTGACATTCCGTCGACGTTTATATTGGTCAATTCTGTTGATATCCAGATGAACCTGGTAAGAAAGAAATGCCCAGTTCTCTGGAACACTGCCAAGACACATGCAGTACAAATGGAAGATAACCCCTGAAAAAAACTTGAAGGAGCCTGCTACACTGGCAAAGCTTCCAAGGATCCAGTGTTCTTGGACATGGCAGGGCAGCTCCTTTCTGGAGATATTTGTACTCTGTGTCCTCTACCACTAAGGGAGCCGCAGGAGGCTGGAGAGAAGTGTGTAGCTCCGGGGTGAGTCCTTGTTTTTCAACGCTGCAAGAAAAAAAAAGAAGGAAGGAAGACAGTGGTGTTGGGGCTAGAACTGCAGGCTAGGACTCCTTGTTATTCACTGCGGGTGGAGAGGAAACTGCACCAATAAAAGGGTAGACACGGACCATGGACCTGGCCAGCGAGGTGCACACAGAGAGCATCACTGGAGGAATCTTAAACGGTTGGAAGAACCAGTAGATGAGTGGGTAGATCTGTGATACTGAGCGAGATGTGCTTCTAGGCCAGCAAGATGGCATGGCAGGGAAAAGTGCTTGCTGCCAACACTAACAATCAGGATTCCATCCTCAGCTGGGCCTGGTGACTCATGCCTTTAATCTCAGCACTCGGGCGGCAAAGGCAAGCTGGTCTCTGTGAGTTTGAGGCCAGACTGGTCTACATTGGGAGTTCCAGAGAGTGCTACATAGTGAAACCCTGCCTCAAAAGAGAGAGAGAGAGAGAGAGAGAGAGAGAGAGAGAGAGGAAGAAGAAGAAGAAGAAGAAGAAGAAGAAGAAGAAGAAGAAGAAGAAGAAGAAAAGAGAAGAGAAGGAAGCAAAGAATTCCATCTTCCTGGAACCCACATCCTGGAAGGAGAAGACAGTCTTGAACAAGCTGTCCTCTGACCTCCACACCCGTGCTGTAACAAGCCCCTCTCCCAAAACAAATAAATGTAATTTTCAAAAAAGAGCATTGCTAATTGCACACCAAAATTAACCGTGGTAGATGAGGCAATAAACAAGAATCAGAATATAGGGAGTTGGAGAGTAAGAGCCAGCGGTTAAGAGCACTGGCTGCTCTGCCAGAGGACCCAGGTTTGAGTCCCAGAACATACATGGCGACTGGCAACCACCTGTATGGAGCTACAGACCCCACGCATCCAATGCCGTGTTCTAGCCTCTGTGGGCACCAGGCATGCATTTGGTGTACAGACACATGGTGTACAGGCATGCAGGCAAAACACCTAAACACGTGAAATAATTTTAACAATTAAAATTCTAGAAATACCACCTAGAAGGTTTCAATAGCTTTCTGCTTTAGCCACTCTGCTTCTTACACGGTCGCCTTATGAATGGGCCAGCCAATGAAGCTATGAATGAGTTCAGCAGCACAGACCCTCAGCAAAGCGACGTGGCTCCTGCCGCTCCTGCGCTAGTAACCGTCAGTGAGGAGGAGCCGGCCCTGAGCCCTCTGTAAAGGACAGTGCTTTGAGAAAAGCAACCAGCCACTTGTGTAAGCTATGGGACTACATCAGAGCCTTTCACGGGGCAACAAGCGGCCATTCATCCCGAGGATGACTGGATTTATCCTCGGCTCGGGACCAGCTGTAACAAACCATTCAGGGTGTTTACGTGTATTACACTAACCCTCCTCTCGTGAGTACTCAGAAATTGTACCAGTCAGAATCCTGGCAGACGGAGTGACATTACCACGAGAAATGATTGGAGCTGAGTGGCGCAAACGTTTCACTGGCCCAGATGTTACTTCGGCCCTGCTAAATCATCTTCCCAGGCTGGCTTGTGCTGGATGTTCCTCCCACGGGGCTAGCACTGGCCTGAGGGGAGCTGTCTGTACCAAATACAACTGGAAAGTTACCACACTCCCCACCTCATAGATTCCCTGGGATTGGTAACTGGTGCAAGGGTGTCGGTCCAGCCCTCCCGCCACCCCTCCACCCCCCCCACCCCCCCCACCCCACCCCCCCTTCCCTCCCGTGCATCTGGATAGGCTCACCAAACTTTTGTGTTTGCCATTCCCAAGTGTACAAAGTCAGCGGTCAGTCACAGACCGTATCTCCCAGACTGTCCTGATGAAGATGAGGCTGTGTGGCGAACGTTAACCAATGTAGTGTGTGAAATGAACTGTCTTTTCCCAAGGTCAAGAGGACCGAGAAGTCTTCTGTGCTGATTCTCTTCACATCCTTTTCCCGTCTGCAAAGGTCTGGAAACTGAGAATAGGAAGACTCTGGGTTCCTGAATCACTGTGTAGAAGGCTATCAAAAGGCAGGAGCATCCGTGCTGGGAGTGGAGTAACAGATAAAGGTGGGTTGTGTTTAACCACCAGCTCAAGAGTTGTCATGGTGGTGGGTCCTGCTCTAGCCTGTGAACTCCAAAGGGATCACTGATGTTCTAGGGAGTCGGCCTGATGCCCCCAGATCCCATCTGATACAGAATATCTGCCACATTTCCTCTGAGAAGTCACTGATTGGCTCGGGAGTTCTACCACTTGAAAGCTACATTGCTAGTCTCTTAAATCACCTATAGCATACGTTGTAGTAAAAAGAGCAGCGGGGCTGCATCCCCAGCACCCTGGCAGCCTGGCTAGCTTATGCCCCGAAATAACAACACACAAATTGTATTCATTTAAACACTGCTTGGCCCTTTAGCTCTAGCCCTTACTGGCTAATTCTGATATCCGGATCAACCCATCTCTAATAATCTGTGAGCACCAGTCTTACTGGGAAGATTCTAGCCTATGTCCATCCTGGGTCAGAGCTTCATCGCGTGTGCCTCAAAGAGAGGGGAGCATGGTGTCTCTCTGAAGCGTCTGCCCCCTTCCTCTTCCTCCCAGCATTCTGTTCTGTTTACTCCACCCACCTATGTTTTAACCTATGAGGGCTAGCCAAGCAGTTTCTTTATTGCTTAACCAATGAAATCAACAGATTGATATGACACTCCCACATCAATACGTAGTAGAGGTCAAAGGTCACTAGGTCAGAGGAACTAGATCTCAGTCTTAGTTTCTCTACCAGCCTGCTATGGGGGCTGGTTTAAGTAATTTTTTAATTATAAATTTAATGTTTGGGTGTGGATTTTTTTGTCTGAATGTGCGTATGTTTGCCATATACAGGCTTGGTACCTTCAGAGGCCAGAAGAGTTCATTGAATCCCAGGGACCTGAAGTTACAGATGGTTGTGACTTAGCGTGTGGGTGCTGGAACTTGAACACCATCGTCGTCTGGAAAAGCAGCCTGTGCTCTTAGCCACAGAACCATCTCTCCTGCTCCTGGTTTCAAAATTTTTATCTTTGGGCTGGAGAGATGGCTCAGTGTTTATGATCACCGGCTGCCCTTCCAGAGGTCCTGAGTTCAACTCCCCACACTCACGTGACGGCTCACAGCCGTCACTTGTAGTCTCACAGGGTCCCATCCTGGTGGGGTAGACATACGAGCAGACAAAATACCCATATACGTAAAATAAACATGTATCTTTAAAAATGATTCTGCTTAGCCTTCACTCTCATCGGTTGCAAAATAACATGTAAAAGGGGACACTTTGTCCTCAAAGGACCTTTCTAGCATATGTGTGTGTGTGTGTATGTACGAATGTATGCACGTATATGTATATACACATATTTAAATTTTATTTTGTGTGTGTGTGTAGGTTCAAGAGCAGCTTCTGGGAATTTTTTAACCTTGTTGAGGCAGTCTCTTGCTTCTGTACTTTACTATGTTCTCCAGGCTAGCTGACCCAGAGCTTCAGGCCAATTTTCTTATTTTTGTCCCTCACTCACCGCAGAAGTGCTGTGATTAGAGACATACATTACTGCCTCTGGCTTTGTATGTGGGTTCAGGATCAAACTCAGGCCAGTAGGCTTACAAGGCTAGTGCTGTTCTTCACCAAGCCATACCCCCATCCCTTGTCTGTATTTCATGACTCTCTGGGTTGAATTAAAATAGAGTTGTTTTAATGTTGCAGCAGTTTCCAACAGCTAAGAGGAAGGAGAATACAGAGCTTCAGCATGCTAAATAATGCACAGACTTACCCTACCATGCATCAACCTTTTGATCACTAAGTATCTTTTATTATTGGACTTTAAAATTATTAAGAGATGAGCCAAGAGACTATGATCGTAGCGTTTGGTGCCAGAGGAAAGCGAAGTTGACTGAAATTTACAATATTCTGTTCAATTAAGGTAGTAATTGGGGATGATTTATGCTTCAGAGAAGTCTTAATGAGAGCCAAGAAAGCCCAGTGGGACAGCTGTTTGGCAATGCCAGTGTCAGCCAAGGCAATTGGCCAGGACCATGTCACCGACCTATAGTCCAGGCTGAGAATGAATCCATCAGTTAATCTACAGACTGAGTGAAGATTTGTTTCCTTTATAAACAAGCAGGCATGGTTGTGTTCCAGAAACACCGTATTTGCATGTATCAGTAATCATCGGCCAAAAAAAATGAACAGGCTAAAGAAACTACTTTAGACAGCACACAATCAGTAAAATAAAAATTTCCATATGCCGTCACAGATGGTGTAGGGGATTCTTTTGTAAGTGTGTTGCTTTTCTTGGTTAATGAATAAAGAATCTGCTTGGCCTGTGATAGGGAACAGTAGAGCTAGGTGGGGAAAACTAAACTGAATGCTGGGACAAAGAAGGTGGAGTCAGTGAGATGCCATGTAGCCGCCACCAGGAACAGAGGGGCCAGAACCTTGCCAGTAAGCCACAACCATGTGGCAATACACAGATTAATAGAGATGGGTTAAATTAAGATGTAAGAGCTAGCCAATAAGAAGCTACAGCTAATAGGCCAAGCAGTTATTTAAATAACGTAAATAGTTTCTGTATGATTATTTTGGGTCTGAACTGCTGGGAACAAACAAGCAGCCTCCTACAACAATAATCTCTCTGCTGCTCAGAATCACAGGTTTGCTTTTGCGTTCACAGCAAGGGTCTTGGTTGCCTGTGGTTTGTATAAGAAACTTAGGCCAAAATGCACATGAGAAAGAGTTTTTCTGACCTTTCCCTGACTGCTTTTTCTACCCACTTTATAATGTGTGTTTTCTCTGGGTTAACTTTCCCACACTCAAGGGTGCTGAACCATCTCCAAAAGTCTCAAATTATGGAGGTTATGTGATGTGTGAGCAATGGCAACTCATAAAGCTCTTAAAGGTACAGGAAAGTCAGACGATCCTTTAGTCTTTGCACGTGCACCGTGCACATGCTCAGGTGTGAGTCTGTCCCTCAAACCCAGGGCCTCATGCATGCTGCACAGGCTCTTTATCACTGAGCTGCATCTGAAGCCTTCTTCAGCCTCTTGGCTGCACACTGTATTCACCTCTGCTTGTCGCAGACCTGGGTCCCCACCGCAGGGGATTTCTTCCTTACACTCATCACCAGTGTAAAGGGAAGAACGTAGAGCTGACACATCTCTGGCTCTCTGCTGAGGGACCATCTCAGAATATCTCCAGATACCTACAGGAGGCCTTCAAGGGTGGAAGGCCTTCTTACATAAGGAACAGACAACATCCATGTCACACTGTTACATAAAACTTATGTGCTTATTTGGCCCACACTTCAAAAACCAGCATTATCCATCTTTTCTTTTTTTTAATTTATAATGTATACACTGTTCTGCTTGCATGCATCCCTGAAGGCCAGAAGAGGGCACCAGATCTTCTTACAGATGACTGTGGCTCACATGCTGGGAATTGAACTCAGGACCTCTGAAGGAGCAACCAGTGCTCATAACCTCTGAACCATCTCTCCAGCCCTAACATCTTTTCTTTCTTTCTTTTTTTCCCCTGCAACCAATCCCTTGCTAGTTTGAGTCTATTCAGCACACACCAGGTTTTCCATGTCATTCCTTTCTGAAGCTGTCCCCTCTTAGCTCAGGTCCTCTATGTGATGCTATACATTTGACTTTGTTGCAGATGGCTCCCATGTATCTTGGCATAATAGTAGACAGACCAGCTATTTCAGATCTACTTGCCAGTATGTTCATTTCTACTCGCTTCTTCTGTTTCTTTATTGCACATATATTTAAGCATGACATGACCCTTAACCCTCCCTGAATTAAGTCAAATTTGCATTTCCCAGCATTAATCTTCTCAAATTAATTCCACAAACCTGCTCTAATATAGCTACCTGGAAGAGTTTGAGCCTTTCCAAACATCTGACCTGTAATCGCTTTAATTATCAACTTGACTCAGACTGGAGTCTCCTGGTAAGAGAGTTTCAGTGAAGAATTGTCTAGATGAGTTGGTCTGTGGGCATGCCTGTGAGGTAGGTAGATCCACCCTGAACGTGGGTGGCACCATGCTTCTGGCCGGGCTTTGATTTTTGTAAGAACAGAGAAAGTGTGCTGAGCAACAGCTTCTATGAATTTACACTCTCTTGACTCTTGACCTTAGGTATCACATGACTCAATGAGGCCGGAGATTCACCAGTGAGATGGGGAGGAGGTCGGATGTAGGGTACTATGGAGAGCTGGCAGTCTAAAGAAAGTCTGACTACTTGTGACAGGCACTATTTAAGGGCTAAGGCTGTGGAATCAAAGGCACTAGGAAGCGGATATAACATTCTTTGAGGGCACAGGTAAGACAGTGAACAGGTAAGCATTAGTCACACAGGACATGTGCTATTGAACAATGTGAGCAGGCTGGGCATGATAGCACAGGCCGATAATTCCAGGGCTTGGCAGGTACAGGCCAGAGTTCAAGGTGATCCCAGTGATTTGAAGGCCAGCCTGGGCTATGGGAGACTTTAACTCAAAACACAAAACAATCAAACACCAGCAAAAGTACGATGGGGAGCACAACAGGAGCGGCTGGAAGATGAGCTAGCAAGCAAAGTGATTAAAGAGCCACCCACTGAAAGGGGGACGTGATATTTGGACAAATCCCAGAGATGGAGTGGATCAAGTATCAAATAACAAGGGGACCAGAGTGAGGCAGGCAGCGTATGGTGGAAAACGCAGCTGTAGGGACACAGTGAACCAGGTGTCACTGCGAGGACTTGAACTTTTGCTATAAACCTGAATACACGGCAAAAGAGCAGGGTGACCGGAATTGTTCACCAAGGGGACTCTGCGAGTGCCTGAGCATGAACACTTCAAGTCTGAGTAGAAGCTGGGGAACCGTGCGGGAGACTGCCATACTCAGTGATGGTGGCTTAGCACAGGGCGGTAAGGATGATGCTGTGTCACTAATTCCTCTGGATTTGAGCACTCCCTCTCGAGAGAGCAGGGAGGTTGGTGAAATCTACAGGAACGTGGTAAGACTCATGAGACTTCTTCCAGAGGTTAGGTAAACTGTAAACCATGGCTGGAAAGAGAGTATTCTTCAGAAGTGTGGCTGCCTGCAGGCAGAGGAGAATTCCAGTGATGTAGCTGCCTTTAGGCAGTGGAGGGTTCCAGTGGTGTGGCTGCCTGCAGGCAGAGGAGAGTTCCAGTGATGTAGCTGCCTTTAGGCAGTGGAGGGTTCCAGTGGTGTGGCTGCCTGCGGGCACTGGAGAGTTCCAGTGATGCAGTTTTCACAAGCCATCGTGTATTTTCCAGTGGGGCTATTAATAATGTACTTACAGGAGTCCCTCATTCTCCTGTAAGTAAACCCAATAAACTCATTTGATTCACCAAGCTGGAATTGAATTGAGGTATTTCTTGGGTCTCCTATTGCAGTCCTATCTGGGTGACTGGACATTGTTTATTCACACATCCCTGGGGAAAGCCATGCAATAGGAGGCTATGAGAAAGTTCAGGTATACATACATTTTAAGAGCACAGCTGTGAGGCAGGCCTAGTTTAGTGGTTCAGCACACACTTAGTGTGCACAAGGTCCTAGGTTCAATCCCAAGTGTCAAAGAACAAAACAAAAATGTGTTAGCACTAACTGTAGATGTGAGAGAACAAGAAGGTCCAAGGATGAAGCTGATTCTTTAGCAGATGGAAGAGATCTGGCAAACTAGACAAGGAAGAGGTTTTAGAAGATGGGTCTTTTTAGACAGGTCTTGGCTAGGCTGCCGATGATAAGACAGCTCTGATCTTACACAAAGTTTTAATTGGCCCGGTCCTTTCTAATACATCTCCAATTTTATCACAACCCCTTTTTCTTCTGCACCATTGTAGCTCAAATCCCAGAAACCAGAAAAGATTGAGAAACTGCACTTTTTAAATATTAGTATAATGAGCTTGCTGTGGGTTCTCATATTTGTAGTTCCAGCTGCATGGGAGGCTGGATTAGGAGAATCATGAGTCCACGGCCTGTATGAGCTGCACAATGAGTCCTCAGCTCAGAAAGGAAAATCAGACACAATCACTGGGTGTTGAGGCACCTGCTTTGTAACCCCAGCTGCTCAAGAGATGGGACAGGATCCTAAGTTTAAGATCCATCTGAGCAACGCTGGAGCAGTCTCTCAGTAAAATATACATAGTATATAAGACATAACTCATAGTAAAACTCTCCATAAACAAAAGCTAAATACAGATCACAAACTTTGAGAAGCACTATAGTTCATAAGATTCTAAGAAAATAGTTACTATAGACAAAAACAATAGCAATCAACCCAGTAGTAACAAAAGGCAATGGATTTGAAGAGACAGTTCATACATGTATATACATACACGAAATAATTATGATGCTTCTTCAACATAAAACTCTCAATGTTGCCCAAATGCAAGATAAAACCATGATGAGGCAGCTTCTTCCTCATCAGATTGATAAAAATCAAAACCATTAGTCGCTCGGGGCCTTGGAAGAGGTAATCTCATTTTCTAGCTTCTATGGAGAGCAATTTGGCAGCATCTGTCATCATCATTATTATTGTTTTGGGCTCTGGAAATTGAACCCAGGGCCTAGCCTGCATTCTAAGCACACTCCACCCCCAGCCTGTCTATTATTATAATACTACACACACTCTTTGATCAAGCAATTCAACTTCTAGGTATGCACTCTGGAGATGTAATCACATATGTCTGAAGAGGCAAATACACGCAGAACGCTGTTTATCGCATCGTAGTATATAATACCAAGGATGGAAACAGCTTATGTATATATACAATAATAACAGAGCGATGGGTAGATAAAGCACCATATAACCACTGTAAGCATCCATTAAAAATAATAAGACAGCTTTGCAAGCTATATTATTAAGAGATAAATGTATGACTCAAAGGGGGAAGAAAAGCAAAATGCAGAATGATTATTATTATTATTATTATTATTTGGTTTTTCGAGATAGGGTTTCTCTGTAGCTTTGGTGCCCGTCCCGGAACTAGCTCTTGTAGACCAGGCTGGCCTCGAACTCCAAGAGATCCGCCTGCCTCTGCCTCCCAAGTGCTGGGATTAAAGGCATGCGCCACCACCGCCCAGCTTACAGAATGATTTGTAAGCTATCATTTGTGTAAAAACTAAGAGAGATGGGCTATGTGCATCTCTTTATACCTGTGTGGTGAGGGTGGATCACAGGCTGGTGACTGTGACTGACAAGGAAGAAACAGGGGCGGAGACACTAGAGAAGAGATGTGGGAGGAGCCTTGGTTTTGATTTTTTTTCTTTTTAACCAAAAATTTCAGAGGAAAATTGTCGAAAGGCAGCTCCGAGACAAAAACTGAGAGCAGAAGGTTTATTGACAAGTGACCTCAGGAGACATGCCAAAAGAAGGTTTATTGACAAGTGACCTCAGGAGACATGCCTACAGAAGGGAGAGGAACCTTGGCATGGAGGGAAGCTGACCTATGATGGCATTGCAACTGAGACTTCAGCCTGTTCTACAGTCCCGTGGTGTGTTCTCAAGTTAGGTAGTCTTTCGGCATTGCCCCTGACTGAGTCAAGGAAACAGAACTTGGCATCCCAATTCCTGCAGGTACCAGCCATCAGCCTGGGGCTACCTCTGGGCAGGCTGTAGCTCCCAGCAGATGACAATTCTCGCTACCCTGCCCCCCCCCCCCCCATCATCAGGATTTGTTCCTGAGCCCTCAACAAGATCTGGGCAGGCACCTTTAAATTTGTTGAAAAATAACAAAATAGATTAACTTTGGTAGAGTGGGTAAGGAGCTGGGATTCTCCTCTGGAATCATAGAAGGCAGACCTGAGAGCTCCCCTCACTTTAGAAACTGTCCTTGGGGGAATAGTGCTCTTCTAGGATCATCTGCTCTGGCTGCTCTGAACTCTTTGCCCTCCCGTCTCATCTCAAAGATCCTTCAATTTCCTCAGCACCCCTCTGCCCCACCCTGACAGGGGGGAAAGAGAATAAATAAATGCAGCCGCTGTCCTTAAACGAGTAACTCAGCATTGTATTTTTAAAAGCTCTGCTTTATCTAATTTTAGCTGTATATCCTTAGCTACATTTAATTTGAGTTCATTTCATTTTAAAATTAGGTTGAGGGATGATGATGTAGCTCAGCTGGTAGAGTGATGGCATGGGATGCAGGAGGACCTGTGTGCCATCCCTGGGAGGCAGGGTGGTGGATGCCTGTCATCCTAGCACGATGGAGGCAAAGGCAGAAAGAGCAAAGGTTCAAGGTCACCCTCAGTTCCAAGCCAGGGCTACAGAAGACCCAAAAAAGGAAAGGGGAAGGAAAGAGGAAACGAAGGAAGGAAGGAAGGAAGGAAGGAAAGGAGGGAGGGAGGGAAGGAAGGAAGGAGGGAAGGATGGAAGGAAGGAAGGAAGGGTGGGTAACTGGAGGTTTCACTCCTATCTGCCAGTTCCCAATAACCACTCTAAGGCTAATATTAATTACAAATTGTTTGGCCTATTAGCTCAGGATTATTATTAACTAGCTCTTACAACTTAAATTAGCCCATTTCTATTATTCTGTATTTTACCACACAATTGGTGGTTTGCTACCTCACATCTTACTTCCTCAGCCATTGCATGCATCTCCCAGACTACACCTTCATTTTTCCTTTATCTTTGCTTGGCTTTCCTGCCTGGTTCTTTCTGCCTGGCTATTGGCCAAATTGGTTTCTTTATTAACCAATGGTAATAAAACATAGTCACAGCATACAGAAGGGTATCCCACATCAAGGAAGGAAAGGAGGGAGGGAGGGAGGGAAGAAATTGGTTTCATGTCATCTTTTCTTTGTACTTTTTTATTATATTTTATTTTATTTATTTATTTATTTATTTATTTATTTATTTATTTTTGGTTTTCTGAGACAGGGTTTCTCTGTAACTTTGGTGCCTGTCCTGGAACTAGCTCTTGTAGACCAGGCTGGCCTCGAACTCCCAGAGATCCTCCTGCCTCTGCCTCCCAAGTGCTGGGATTAAAGGCATGCGCCACCACCACCCAGCTATTTTAGTTTTTTTTAATATTTATTTATTATGTATACAATATTCTGTCTGTGTGTCTGCCTGCAGGCCAGAGAGGGCATCAGACCTCATTATAGATGGTTGTGAGCCTCCATGTGGTTGCTGGGAATTGAACTCAGGGCCTTTGGAAGAACAGGCAATGCTCTTAACCACTGAGCCATCTCTCCAGCCCCCTTTGTACTTTTTTTAGACAATGTCTCAATATGTATCTCTGATTGTCCTGGAACTCAAAGAGACCAATCTCCCTCTGCCTCCCAAGTGCTTCTTTTCTTTCCTAATTATCAGATTTAGAAGAAGGGATAAGGAAGGACTGAAGGCAGGAAATGGACAAGAGTTATGGAAGACACAGGGATATATAACTAGGTGTTTTTCTAGTCTGAATCTGCCATGAATATTTTTATTTCTAGATAGCAAATAGCACATAAAAATACATCCAACGGTGAAAGTGTAAAATCCAATGTGAAGCTCCACAGCGTCAGGATGGCTATTCTAAATGTATAAGTTCATTGAGATGCATAGACTCTGGGTCTCATTCACTTTGTATCTGATTTTTGAAAGTTTTTTAAATAATGAAGTTTATAAAAGTAATAAAATACAATAATTCACATACTACTTGATCCTTCAGAAATTAAGTGAGATCAAAAGAGATATAAAAGGCCTGAGACTGTAGTAGTCCTGGCTACTCAGGAAGCTGAGGTGGGGTAATCAGGAATTCAAGGCTAACCTGGGCAACAGAGGAAGTCCCCATTTCAAAAATAATGAAATAGATTTAAGAGACAGGGGAAATTGTTGTAACATATTTGAAATCTGAGTCAAAAAGAAAAAGATTAAAAATGTGTATTTTTTTTTCAGTTGGGTGGTTGTGGTGCATGTCTATAATCCCAGTACTCAGGAGGCAGAGGCAGGCAGATCTTAGTGAGTTCAAGGCCAGCCTGGTCTACAAAGTGAGTTCCAGGACAGCTTGGGCTACACATAGAAACCCTGTCTTGAAAAAAAACAAGCAAAAATGTGCACTTTTCAGTCAATCAACTGAAATTTGACATGGACTTGAGTTTTAGATGATAATGCTATATGGAAACTATAAAATGCAGGGCTGGGACAATGTTTTAGGTTATTGGAGGTTTGTCCTTAACGGACCCTGTAGAATGTTGTTGGTTGCCTTTTACTCTTACTACCCTTTGCTCTTTATGTCTTTTGGGGGGACCACCACCCAGCTTCCAAATAAATCACTCACGGTGACTTATTATTACTCATAAATGCTTGGCTTTAGCTTGGCTTATTACTAGCCAGCTTTCCTTAAATTACCCCAACTACTTTTTGCCTCTGGGCTTTCTCCTTTTCTTACTTCGGTGTATCTTCCTTTCACTGTTACTCTGTGGCTGGGTGGCTGGGTGGGTGGCTGGGTGGCTGGCTGGGTGGCTGAGTGGCTGGGTGGCTGGGTGGCTGGGTGGCTGGGTGGGTGGCTGGGTGGCTGGGTGGGTGGGTGGGTGGCTGGGTGGCTGGGTGGGTGGGTGGGTGGCTGGGTGGCTGGGTGGGTGGGTGGCTGGGTGGCTGGGTGGGTGGGTGGGTGGCTGGCTGGCTGGCTGGCTGGGTGGCTGGCTGGGTGGGTGGCTGGGTGGCTGGGTGGCTGGGTGGCTGGGTGGGTGGCTGGCTGGGTGGCTGGGTGGCTGAGTGGCTGGGTGGCTGGGTGGGTGGGTGGCTGGGTGGCTGGCTGGGTGGCTGGGTGGCTGAGTGGCTGGGTGGCTGGGTGGGTGGGTGGGTGGCTGGGTGGCTGGGTGGGTGGGTGGGGGGCTGGGTGGCTGGGTGGGTGGGTGGCTGGCTGGGTGGCTGGGTGGCTGGGTGGCTGGGTGGCTGGCTGGCTGGCTGGCTGGGTGGGTGGCTGGGTGGCTGGGTAGCTGGGTGGGTGGCTGGCTGGGTGGGTGGCTGGGTGGGTGGCTGGCTGGCTGGGTGGCTGGCTGGGTGGGTGGGTGGGTGGCTGGGTGGGTGGGTGGGTGGCTGGCTGGCTGGGTGGCTGAATGGCTGGGTGGCTGGGTGGCTGGGTGGCTGGCTGGCTGGCTGGCTGGCTGGGTGGCTGGCTGGCTGGCTGGGTGGGTGGCTGGCTGGCTGGGTGGCTGGCTGGGTGGGTGGCTGGCTGGGTAGCCCATGATGCAGTCCCCCTTCTCCTGTCTTGCTCTTTCTCTTTCGCCTCATGTCTCTTTCTATTTATTCTCTCTACCTACCAGCCAGTCTATCCTTGTTCCTGCCTCACTCTTGGCCATTCATCTCTTTATTAGGACCATCAGGTGTTTCAGACAGGTAAAGTAACACAGCTTCAGAGTTAAACAAATGCAACACACCTTAAAATAATATTCCCTAACAATGGAATGCTAGTCTCTTTCTCTTTCATGGCCACCATGAAGTAAGAGTTTACTGCTTACTCCCTAACTTGATAGGCTGGCTCAACAGAGGCCCAATTAAGTGTGGACGGAAGCCTTCAAAGTGGAAAGTGAAATAATTTTGTTCTCAGGGCTCGAGAGAGGACTCAACAGTTAAAAACACCTGGTGCACTTCCAAAGGACCCAAGTTCACTTCCCAGCAGCCGAATCTGGTAGCTCACAACCACCTGTAACTCCATCTCTAGGTACTCCAGTGCCTTTTACACACACACACACACACACACACACACACACACTATCTACGCGTGAATAAAAATAGGGTTTTTTTTTCCTGCCTCACTGTGGTGGCACGTGGCTTTAATCCCAGCACTCAGGAGGCAAAGGCAAGCAAACCTCTGTGAGTTCAAGATCAGCCTGGTCCACAGAGCAAGTTCCAGGACAGCCATGGCTACACACAGAAAAACCCTGTCTCAAAAAACCAAATATATGTATGCATGCACATATATATTTAAATATTAATCTTTTGACATGTCTGTATTTTGTTTTATATGTATTATGATTGTTTTGCCTCCAGGTATGTCTGGGTACCATGTGCATGAGACCAGAAAAAAGGGTATTATATCCCCTTATTATATACAATTTTAAAGTTTGTATCTATCTGCAACTCATATTAAAATATTTACCAGTGAAATAAGAAGTTGGGAATTAGTTTAAAACCCCAGCTAAGCTAGGCACAGTGGTGTGTACACATGGTCCCAAACACTCAGGATGCAGAGGCATGAGAACAGCTCGATTCGCCCATCTATAAGAACTGCTAAGCCATCTCACTGAATCCTAAACCTTATACTTTGTTTAAAAAGCAAGGGGCTGGAGAGATAGTAGCTTGGCAGTCAAGATTGCATACTGCTCTATCAGAGGGCCTGAGTTCAAAGCCCAGCACCCGAATCATGCTGCTCACAAACGCTTGTAACTTTAGCAACAAGGGATCCCTCCCTCTCCCTCTCCCTCCCTCTCCCTCTCTCTCCCTCCCTCTTCCTCCCTCTTCCTCCCTCTCCCTGCTTCTCTCTCTCTCTCTCTCTCTCTCTCTCTCTCTCTCTCTCTCTCTCTCACACACACACACACACACACACACACGCACACACACACACTTATAAGAAATCTTGAAAAAAAACCTAAAGAAATAAAACCAACATCTACCTCCATATTTATATAATTGGTGGGAACACCAGGCCTCAACTTTCTTATGTTTTATTGGCTACATTATTATTACATCAGTTGATACTTCTACCTTGTAATTTTGCCCATACATAGCATTTCATAGATGACAGACTAGACCATTACTGCAGCTATGAAAAAGAAAGCCCAGTGCAACTTGGTATGTTTCAGAGTGAGGACATGGCACATTCTTTTTACTTTTGGTAGCAGAGTCTCGTTTATTGTCATATAAACTTAGCCCCAATGAATAATCCTATAATTAACTGAGCATGGGCTCAGTTAGGGATGGAGAAATGGGCTCTCATTATTTGTGTCTTCTACGATCAAAACAAACCCATGCCTGACACTCATTTCTAAATTACTTCTAGAAATAACCAGGTTCACATACGGGCCCTCCACACCTCCTGAGTTCAGAGAGATTGCACTAGTAGATCTTGATTTGTATTTTAATAAATAAAGCTTGCCTGAAGATCAGAGAGTAAAACAGCCCCGCTGATCAGCCTTACAGACCAGGCAATGATAGCATACACTTTTACTCCTAGTGACCACATTAGTTTGCAATAGAAACCAGGCAGTGCATGCCTTTAACCCCAGCCCTAGAGAGGATTATATGATGGGAGGAGTCAGCTCTCAGACACAGTCTCATTCTGAGATTCCTGGAGGCAGGATTGCCATGTCAGACTGAGGTAGTGGTAGGAGCCAGTGACTGTTTTGCTTTCCTGAACTTCAGGTTAAACCTCAATATCTGTCTCTGAGTTTTTATTAATTGTGCTTCAGTTCAAACTCTGGAACCCACATGGTAAAGAAGAGTACTAACTTCCAAAAGTTATCCCCTAATCTCCACATGGGCACCATACATGCAAAGGCATACACACACACACACACACACACACACACACACACAATGAAGAATAAATATAATTATTTTTTGAAAATACTCCCATGTATTGGCATTCACAGTTTCCTGAATTTAATCACTGGCACCAAAATAAACAGAAGTAGGATGAGGAAGGGGAAGAGAAAGAAGAAAAGGAGGAGGAAGAAGAAAGGAAAGGGAGGGGCTTGAGAGATCTCAGTAGGTAGCAACAATTGTTACTCCTGCACAGGACCTGGGTTGGTTCCATCACCCACATCAGACACCCCAGAACCACTTGTAACTACTGTTCCATGAGCTCCAATGCCCTCTTCTGGCCTTCACAGGGTCCTGTATACATGTCACACATCCAAAAAAGGTGGTCACACATACATACACATAAATTAAAACTAAAACTAAAAATGTCAAGATAGGATTTTTCTTTGTAGCCCTGGCTATCCTGGAACTCACTCTACAGATCAGGCTGGCCTCAAACTCAGAGATTCACCTACCTCTCTACCTCCAGAGTGTTGGGATGAAAGGCGTGTGCCACCACTGCCTGGCTAACATAAAAAATAAAAAATAAATAAAGAGAAAAGGAAAGCAGGGTTGGGGGATAAGCCTAGGAAGTTACTGTTAGAATTTTTTTTTAATTATTTTTTGATATTACTAATTCATCTAGATTTTTTAATGTGAAGATCAAATTCATTGCCTTGGAAAAATAAGCGAGATTTGACCAAATTCTTAATGAGTGTAGATTGCACATTTGTTAGGCCTGATACGTATCCTATAACTTTGTACGGTGTTGTAGGAAAGGAAGTACCCGAAACCATGCTCCAGCAATCATTTTCTGTTTTTTTTTTTTTTTCTTAACACATCAGAGACCCTCCCGATCCTCTCCTCTGGTCAACCAGCTGTTCTTTGAGCAAATGGTCCCCTGTAGTTGGATGTCGTAGCATGAAAAACTCTCTGATCTCCCTTACAAAACGCTCCAAAACCCTTCAGCTAAGGTGGCAGTTAATACAGTTTCTTCAGGTTGACTGTTTGGAGGAGAAACCCCAAGAGACCCAAGCGTGTATGTGTGTGTGTGTGTGTGTGTGTGTGTGTGTGTGTGTGTGTATGTGTGTGGAACAGGGACATGGGGTACAGGAGCCTTTGTGTCTCCAGTGTGTGAAGGGAGGCCTTTGCAGGCTTGCTCAGGATGCAGCTGCCCGAGGCCTTTGGGATAAATGTCAAGGGAGTGCGCGGCAAACTTGCGAATGTAAAGGCATTTGGACACTGCATTAAGTTTTAGGATCCGAGATTATAGCAGTTCAGTTGGTGACGTATCTTAGCCTAACGTGTGTGGTCAGAAACATGTAGGCTCATAGTATGTCTCTCACAGTGATGATGAGGAGCATTTAATGGATGGAGGTGGGGCTGCCAGACCCCCTGCAAAGTGGAGAGGTACCTGCAAGGAATAACTGGTCTCAGTCAGGCGGTGGCAGCGCAGGCCTTTAATCCCAGCATTCTGGAGGCAGAGGCAGGTGGATCTCTGTGAGTTCGAGGCCAGACTGATCTACAAAAGCTAGTTCCAGAACAGGGCCGAAAGCTACAGAGTAACCCTGTCTCAAAAAACAAACAAACAAAAAATAAAATAAATTTCCAGGCCTTTGCCATAATAAACTCACTTCAAATGCAAGTCAGTGTTCCCTTGGTAGATTTTACTTATTTATTATATTTTATTTATCTGTTGTGTGTTTGTGTCACACAGATGCAACCAATGTGTGTGTGCCTGTGTTGCACGCATGGTGCTGAGTGTATGTGGACGTCAGAGGACAACTTACACAAGTTGGTTCTTCCACCCATTTACTTCGTGCACCCCAAGGATTGATCCTCAGCCTGAGATTCTAAGCCACAAGTTTCCTCTTTTGCATTTTAAAATACATGGTGAATATTTATAATCACTTTTGGCTGGTTGACAATATTAACAGGTTTTATTGCTGTTCTGCCTATGTGCAGTTTAACTGCTTTTGAAATTGTGGTTGAGAAGATGACACTATGCCTTGGCACTGAAAGTAGAAGCTATTACCCACATAGAAAGCAAAGCAAAAAGATATAAAATAGATGTTTGCAAAGCAAAGGTTATTGCTCTAAGGATTACAGTTCTACACAGTCTTGTGAAGAACACCGAAGACTTCGTAGCACCTATAAAATCAAGACTCTGAGCCAGACGAGTTAGCACACACCTGTAAACCCAGCACTCAGGAGACTAAGACAGGACATCCATGAGTTCAAACCAGGGTGGGTTATAGCAAAGGCTTGCCTTACAGGTGAGTAGAACATAGTGCCAGGCCTGGTGGCATACTCTTTTAATCCCAACACTCAGGCAAATTTGAGTTCCAGGCTGGCATACAGAGCAAGTTCTAGGACATCCAGAGGTACA
Organism: Microtus oregoni; assembly: GCF_018167655.1. Lineage (NCBI taxonomy): Eukaryota > Metazoa > Chordata > Mammalia > Rodentia > Cricetidae > Microtus > Microtus oregoni. Next base: position 3,236,877 of record NW_024544728.1, on the reverse strand, counting down.
CAGAGAAACCCTGTCTTGAATAGATAATAAATATAAACAAGACATGTATATATAATTGGTGTAGGAGGTCCTTCTGTATTTGTGTTACTTTCATTGGTTATTAAAGAAACTGCCTTGTAGGGCGGAACTCAGGTAGGCGGGGAAGACAGAACAGAATTCTGGGAGGAAGAAAGCAGAGTCAGAGAGAGCTGCCATGAAGACGCTGGTTAGAATCTTTCCCGGTAAGCCACGACCTTGTGGTGATATACAGATTGTTAGAAATGGGTTAGATCAAGATGTAAGAGTTGGCCAAGAAGAGGCTAGATATAATGGGCCAGGCAGTGTTTAAATGAATACAGTTTCTGTGTGATTATATCGGGTATAAGCTAGCTGGGCGGCCCGAACAAAGGGGCCCCGCTTCTCACTACATATAATATATAATATAAATTATATATTAACTATAATATAAAGTATATAATATAATTAATAGAAATTAAGATTGTCTTCAAAGAATAGCTACAAGAAGACGAAAAGAGCAATAGCTACAGAGAAAGAAGTGACATTGTAGTGGGGCTGGAGAGATGGCTCAGAGGTTAAGAGCACTGACTGCTCTTCCAAAGGTCCTGAGTTTAATTCCCAGCAACCACATGGTGGCTCACAACCATCTGTAATAAGGTCTGGCGCCCTCTTCTGGCCTGCAGGCATACAGACAGAACATTGTATACATAATAAATAAATAAATAAATAAATAAATAAATAAATAAATAAATATTTTTTTAAAGGTTGTACTACACACTAAATAAAACAACTGGCTTTAGGAGAAATTGGCAAGTCCCTCAGAATAATTAATGCATTTTATAACAAACAGAGGAGAATGAACCATTGTTATGCATTTTGCAGGGATATAGCTAAGTAAGGCATTACGCCAATTTCATAGGCTCTATTTTCCTAGTGCCATGTCTAAAATGGTCTAGTTCAGCTGTAGGAATCTTACATCAAGGAGACATGAAACATCACCTAGTTTCACCTACAGTATCTACACTCCCCTATACCCGTCCCATGTCACAATCCTTAACTGTTTTACTTTTCATTTTTGTTTACTTAATCTGACTTGGACCCAGACATACAAATGAATTTTGTATGGGTTTCTACTTCTTTATCTGCTGTCATTTCTGATCTTGGACCACTTTGCTATGTATAATATACATATAAGTATCTATAGGCCTTATACCATTATTGCAAATCATAGAGCTTAATATTATTAGTACCTGTCCTGTCTGGGTTTCTTGTTTTGTTTTGTTTTTTGAGACAGGGTTTCTCTGTGTAACAGCCCTAGCTGTTCTGGAACTAGCTCTCTAGACCAGGCTGGCCTCTAACTCACAGTGATCCACCTGCCTCTGCCTCCCAAGAACTGGGACTAAAGGCGTGTACCACGACTGCCCAGCTCCTGGTTGGGTTTCTAAAGTTGTAATAAAGATCATGACAAAAGACAGCCTGGGAAAGAAAAGGTTTGTTTGTTTTACACATCCCAATCACATTCTATCGCTGAGGGAAGCCAGGGCAGGGGCTCAAGAGGGAACCTGGAGGCAGGAACTGAAGCAGAGACCATGGAGGAGAGGTGTTTACTGGCTTGCTTTCTGTGGCTTGCTCAGCCTGTCTCCTTACACGACCAAGGACCTCTGCCTGTGGATGGCATTGCCTACAATGAACTGGGCCTCTCTACACCAATCATTAATCAAACAAACAAACAAACAAATAAAACGCCCCACAGGCCAACCTGAGGGAGGCATTTCTCAACAGGGGTTTCTTTTCCCAGATAACCCTAGCTTGTGACAAGCTGACAAAGACTGAGAAGGGCCATCCTTGTCCTTGGTCTTGCTTCATGCTTTTTCCCCATGAATCATTTTTGCCTGATACTAAGATGTCTCCTGTCCATCTTTTATTTTCATCCTTTGTGACCCAAAGTGTTTTCCTTTCATACACATTACAGTTTGAACTGTTGCTTTGTGATCCATTCTGGGGATCACTTTGTTTCCAGATGGGACTTCAAGCACACTTCCATTTTTCTCACATGACAGTCACATCTGGTCTTGTTTCTATTAATTCCTTTTTATTTCCTGTCTTTATAATTTTTTTCAGTGTAATTTGTTTTCTTTGTTCTTTTGGTAACTCTAATATTTGTGGAAGTTGGCATTTTTATAAATTTTATGATTAAGGATGGTTTTCTGGAATTTGAGGGATAGCTCAGAGGCAGGCACTACTTAGCATACGCAAGGTCCTGCATTCAATTCCAGCGGTTTCTTTCTGTCCTGGCTTTGTTTTGTTTTTCAAACTCTCCTGTATCCCATGTGGCCCTTGAACTCATTTTGCAGCTGATCCTTGTGCCTCCACCTCTAAGTGTTGGGATTACAGATGTACGCCACCACACCTGTTCTATGTAGTATTGGGGATCAAATGCAAAGCTTCATGCATATCGGGCATGAATTCTACATACCAAGCTACACCCTAGCCAACCCCCTCAATGGTTTCTCTATAAAATTTATATTTTTTCGAACTGTGTATCTGGTAAAGTGTTAATCTTAACAGCAAGAATAAGACTAATAGAAAAAGACAAGATCTCCTGAGAAAATTGGGAGTATGGGGACCTTGGGGGAGGGTTGAAAAGGGGAGGGGAGAGGCAGAGAGGGGAGCGTAGAGCTCAATAAAAATCAATAAAAAATTATATATAAAAAAGAATAAGATTAATAGGTTTCTATTAATTATTCAATGAGGTAGGCCAGATCAAGCAGAACTGAAAAAGTAAAAGAACAGGTTTATTTGAGGAAAGCAACTCCCAGGCGAGACCTCCAGCCCCAGAGATCCCGACATAGAAGTCTCATGCCCAAGCTAAAGCAGGGACCTGTAGGCAAGGGGGTGATGCTGTGTCCTCCACAAGCTGGGTTTGTGCCCAAATATGGTCAAAATTGAGCACTTTAGATGGAGTCTTGGGCCACTGGCAACATCAGGGAAGGAGCTGCTGTAGTTGCTAAGACTGCAGACCTGAGCTTTTTGTCACTTTTTCTTTGTTAGAGATTCTCTGAGAGGGCAGGGTTCGAACAGAGAGGAATGGGGTTTTCTGGATCAAGGAGTTAGCTGGAGGCTCCAGCCTAACAAAGACCACTACCACAATTTGAACCAATTCGAAGCAAACTTGATTTTTTTTTATTGGGGTGCAGCCAAGAGCTGGCCAACAACCACCTCCTAAATTGGATTAAAGAGACCCCTGAATTTTTTTATTGTGCCCCCTTTACAGAGTAAAATCATGAGTAGTTTTACAGAAGAGAGACAATGGAAAAATAAGGAAATACAGAAAAAAATTCTCAAAAAATATCATGTGGTCACTATGTGATTAGGGAAAGTTCAGGGAGGGCCAGGGTGTTCTCAAAAATAAGTCAAGGTCATGAGTTGGGGAAGGTCAGGTTCCAGAAAACAGAGAACAACTCAGTAAATAGAAACTTAATTTTACCAATACAGCAGAATGGCTCCTGCCTTCAAAATGGAGTCAGGCAAGTTTCTCAAAGGAAACTGTATTTGTAATATATAAATGGCAATTCACTAAGAAAAAACAAAAGGAACCAGGTGTAGTGACACACATCTTTAATCACAGCACTTGGGGGTAGAGGCCAGTCTGGTCTACAGAGGAGGTTCTAAGACAGCCAGGGCGACACAGAGAAACTCTGTCTTAGGGAAAAGAAAGGGGGTGGGGGAGAAAAAAAGAAAGAATGAACGCACCAATGTAAAAACAGCCAAGCGTTTTGAAAAAATAGTTCTCCAAAGAAGATGCATAAATATAGAAAGATGATTAACATCATCAGTATTTGGCGATCAAATCAAATCAACCTTTTTTAGAGATTTATTTATTATGTATATACAGTGTTCTGCTTTCATGTCAGAAGAGGGCACCAGATCCCATTACAGATGGTCGTGAGCCACCATGTAGTTGCTGGGAGTCAAACTCAGGACCTATGGAAGAGCAGCCAGTGCTCTTAGTCTCTGAGCCATCTCGATACCATTTTTTATTCCCTATGTTATATGCTGAATATTTATGTATCTATAATTAATATGCAGAAGCTCTGATTCCCATGTAACCACATCTGGAGACAGAAACTTCATGAAAGCAAGGAAATAAAGGTGATTTTTATAAAAGTCGTTGGCTGACAAGGTGGCCTAGAGGGTAAAGGCACATCTCTCAAAAGCCTGGAAACCTATCTTTGATCTCCAGAATGCGCATAAAGGTGCAAAGAGAAACTTTATTGCTAGGTGGTAGATTAAAGGCATGCACCTTTAATCCCAGCACTCAGGAGGCAGATGCAGGCGGGATTTCTGTGAGTTCGAGGCCAGTCTGGTCTACTGTGAGTACCAGGACAAGTTCCAAAGCTACAGAGATGCTGCCAAGAGGCGAGGTGTTTACGGACAGAACTCAAACAGCCCAGTGAGGATGCTTGGAATAAAAAGGAAACACTCGGGCATTATTATTCCACGTAGAAACCACATGTTTCCATTAAGTACAGTACCTTCGTTTTTCCAAGTTTTCCTTCATTTTCCATATAGAATCTAGAGGCACGACTCCTAAAGACATTTGTAGTTTTGTCTTTTTCTTTTTTAATTAACTATAAGCTATCAGTTCCATTCTCTCTAAGGACATTTAGTCAAAAAAAAAAAAAGTGTCAACGGACAAATGTGTGATCTTCATGCCTTTAGCCCACACCACGCTTCCTGAATATCTTCCTTGTACCTCGAAAGCCTCACCCAGTGAGCTACATCTGAGTCATTCCTGGCTTTAGGCCAAGCATTCCATTTTCTGCACACTTGGAGTTGCAAAGCCGCTGGTGTAGGTAAAGATGAAAATTCACGTAAGCATTTATAGTAAGTACCCTATGACCACCCCCAGACCAAATTAAGAAATCACTAGAGGGTCCGGAGAGATGGCTCAGCAGTTAAGAGCACTGGCTGCTCTTTCAGAGGACCTGAGTTTGATCCCTAGCACATATGTGACAGCTCATAATAGTGGTAACTTCAGTTGCAGGGATCTGGGGTACTCTCCTGGCTTCCTCAGGCATTGTATGCACACTGAGCATATCACTTCATGCAAGCACACACGTGTGCATAAAATAAACAAACAAACAAAACCATCTTTAAAAAAGAGAGTCTGCCAGAGCATAGGAAGAAGAAACATCATACCCAGGCACTGAAGAAGAGGCTCGGCGTTGGACTGGGCCGTGGAAGCCAGTGTCAGCAATAACTAGAGGCCGTTCAGTGTGGGAGGTAGATTGTGGTCTTGCTAACTGTCCTGGAGGTCTGGTGATGGTCAGTTTTGTTCAATCAGGCACCCAGAATGGTCCATATACCAGACACTTCTTCCATGAGGAATGCAAGCCGTTTTCTCAACAAAGCCTGGGTGTGGGATTCTCGTCTTTATGCTGTGAATATATTTTATTACCATTGGTTAATAAAGAAGCTGCTTTGGCCTATGGCAGGGCAGAATATAGCAAAGGGGGGAAATCCAAGCAGAGATAGTAGTTGTCAAAGGAAAAAAAAAATGCCAGAACTTTACCGGTAAGCCGCAGCCTCATGGTGATTACACAGATTAATAGAAATGGGTCAATGTAAGGTGTAAGAACTAGCTAGAAATATGCCTGAGCCACTGGCCAAATAATTAGTATAGTTTCTGAATGATTATTCGGCTCTGGGCACCGGGAACCAAAGTACAAAGTCCATTTACAAAGCCTTGTCCACCACAACTATTCTCAGCCCAGATGCTCAGCTGGCCTTGCCCTTGGCTCTCTCACCTGAGAAGAACTATATTCGATAGAAGCGGTTGTGACCCTCCATGGAGTGGCACAGGAGACAGCACCTTCCTTACATTCCTACCTGATCTTAGGCCCAAGCAATAGGTAGAAGAGTTGGACAGATGGAGGAGAATACCTCGGAGCTCACATTTCACATAACACTGCTTTCTCTGCCAACTCTGCCTGTAGGAAAAATTCCCACCCACGAATGGGCCTCCCCGTAAGTAGAGGAAGGGCTAGTCTTAAGTGGAGTCATGTCCGTGGACACACTGAGGAGTGTAGGGGAATTAATACCAGTGGGTTTGGGCTATTCTTCAGTATTTGCTTTAAAAAAAGAAAAGCAACTCTTTTCATTGCTTTACTTCCAGAGAGTGAGATATCAGCCCGCCTTGGTGGTGCAGCCCTGTAGTTCCCATAGGAAAAGTCAAGAATTTCATGTCCTGAGACTGGCAGGCTGCACTGCTCACAATCCCCACCCCCAGCTGTGTGTGCTGGGTAAAGTTACAACAGCAGAAGTCCAGATGTGATTGAAAATACTGTCATTGACATCAAGAACTATGAAGTCATTTATTTGGGTCTATTGAGTTAACCACAGCTGAGTTTTTATGAGGCTTTTTAAGTAACCCAAATATGAAACTTTTTTTTTTTATTTTAGAAAAGAGTCTTTGACTGATTCATTATAGGTTTGCTGGTTTAATCCTCAAACCAAAAGTGCGGTGGGGAGGGAACGCCCATGAACCTGGGAGTTCGTAATCCTAAGAATCTGACAGATTTTTTGTTCTCTGCCAAGTATCTAAGATCTGCATTTCTAAGCTCTATAAACTCGGCCCTGATACTTGCCTTGTGTAATGCCCACTTCAGAGGTTCCAAGCACCCCACAAAGTCGAACCAAGACAAAAGGGAAACAGCCAGGTACTTTGCAAAGTCCTATGCTAATTTCCTAACAATCACTTATTTTAATTCTTTTCTCTCTCAAACGTTTGGAGGCTAGAAGGTGAATAACACACATGCATGCATGCACACACACACACATCACACCACACACACACATACATCACACCACACACACACACACACGACACACACACACACTAACTAGCCTGGAGCTCCTGATCCTTCTGTGCCCACCTCCCAAATGGTAGGATGACGGGCAGGCACCACCACTGCTGGCTCCCAGGAGTGGACCTAGGCTTTGTGGTGACAAATACGGTTATTTCAGGTACAAGTCTTTCCAAACGAGGCTTTAAAAAGCTCCACAAACTATTCTACAGGGCCTGGGATATGACTCAGTAAAGGATTCAATATGATTAACACACATGAAGCCCTGGGTTCGAGTCTCAGCGCACTCTCATGGAGCACTCTACTGCTGTTGCTTTTGGGTTTTCCCCAAGAATCTGCAGTATTCATTTTTCAGAACTAGAATAGTAAAGATATTGCGAAGTTGAATGCTGAAAATCCAAACGGGCTCATAATCCTTGAGCTGCTCTTTTATCAAAACAGCAATAGGAATTTGCTAAATCTGGCATCTTCACTGCTGTTTACGCGATACCTAGTCACGCCCGGAGTAGTGGTGGTACCTTTAGTCCCAGTCCTCAGTAGGCAGGCGGATCTCTGAGATTGAGGCCAGCCTAGTCTACAAAGCGAGTTCCAGAACAGCCAGAGCTTCATAATGAGACCCTGTCCAGAAAAACCAAGGAGAGGAAAAAAAAAAAAAAAAGATAGATGATCACTCGTTTAGGAACAGCCACACCTGTAGCTGAACGCCTAGAACGCACAGGATTGCCTGGAATCTGGAAGCCTGCAGCAGTCCTTCCTAGGTTGCTGGGCCGTGACCCCTAGGGACTAAGGAGTTTCTCAAGCAGCCCAATAGTTGCCTGGAAGGAAACAAAAGCAATACCTCACATGAAAATGACCAGGGGAAGGCAGCCAGCACTTGCACCAGCCACACCCACTTTGAAGTTTCTCCACCTCCCACACAAAAAGCCCTCCAAGACAACAGTATGGTCCCGGCCTGTTTAAATAAAAAGCATAGGGACCTGTCACTCTTTCTTCCCAGGAGCAACGCAGACCATTCTTACTAGGAAAAAAACAGAATCCCTTTGAGTTTTCCCGGAGAGAAAGCTGGAGACTTAGACCCCTAAAGCTCCAGCAGGTTTGACTTGGAAAACAGAAGGTCCCAGGTTGCCTGAGGGTTATTTGTGGTCACGGTTAAACTCAGAATACATTGTCTCAGACAAAAGGACAAATTTCAGTTTAATTTGTCTGTTTGTTTTGTTTGTTTTCTCAGTCTGTAACCCAGGCTGAATTTACAACATAATTCACAGGGACGCTGAAATAGCAGTAACATCCATGCCTCAGCCTCCCTAGTGCCTGAGCTTACAAGCCTGAGCCACTATGCCCAGCTTTTAGGTTCAATGTTCAAAATAACATGTTCTTGATGTGTTCTGAACATAGGATGAAGAGGATCCAGAATCCTGGGTTCTGTCCTGATCCGGCTCAAAACCGTGGAAGGTACTCAGCAACAAGATCTGAACATGGGGTGTGTGTTTCCTAAGATGAAATTTAAAGTTGCTCCCATGTCCAATGTGAGAACTCTAGAATTTCACAGCAATCGTGCAGGAGCTGGAGAGATGGCTCAGTGGTTGCTGCTCTTGCGGAGGACCTGAGGTTGGTTGGCAGAAACCACATCAAGAGGCTCACTATGGCTTGTAACTTCAGCTCCCAGGGATCTGACGTCCCCTTCTGATTTCCTTGGGCGACCACAAGCGTTTGCATTGCACAAGGATATAGACTCGTAATAAATAAATAAACAAAAGCAATAGTGTAAATTCTCTTCAAAGTGTAACAGTGCTGGGTGGGGTTGTAACTCGGTGGTGGAACACGGGCCTAGTATGCACGAGACTCAGGGTTTAATTCCCAGCTTTGAAAAAAAACCAAAAGCCTGATGTTGAAGCCAGGCATGAGGGATGTTGTTGGAGCTACTTAGAAGCCAAGGCGGGTCATTCATTGTGTGCCTGCAAATTGTGGAGCCACCTAGACAGCGAGAATACCTCAGAAAGACCTAACTAAGGCATTCCGAATTATAATCTCGGCACAGAGCTGCCTCCCACTCACAGACCCTTGCATGTGTGCAAACGCAAAATAAATAAATGTAATGTAATAATACTTCATTTTTAAGGGAAGAAAGGGCTCTAAGTGTCTGGAATTCCGGGACTTTCTGAAGGCAGCTGTGTTTGTGTCCTACTAAGCAGACATATCTGAAGGTCCCAGATCCCATTGCCTTCTTGGTTACTTTTCTTTAGTGCTGTGAAAAATCCTTGTTTTTCAAAGCCCCAATCTGTCCCACAGTTGTGAGAACCGGACTCCTGAAAGGTGGTGAGATTCAAGTTCTCCTCGGCTCCAGGTCCATCCCACAGACACGAGGTCCCGAGGGCAGCCCTGTGTCCCCCTCTGTCCTTCATGGACTCAAGCTGTGTTTTCTGGGCTGTGGGTCTTCACTGGCACTCTCTGCAAAGTAGAATTTAATCACGGGCAGAAAAAGAAATCAGAGACATGACTGACCTTCCAGTTCGCTAAGCCTTCTCCACCACAGGGAGCATAAGCTCTTGGCTCCTACCATGATATGGTACCCATGAGATGGGTCCAACTCCTCAGCTTGAGACACGCCCTCATCACAACACACACACACCCTGCACATATCAAGAACCTCCCTCCATTTGGGGCTTCAAAGCCCAACCATAAAAACTCATTAATCAGAAGTACGTGCATTATCTTTTCCCAATGTATCAGTTTAGACATGCCGGAAAATGCTCTCTCTCTCTTATTTCTTTGGCTGTCTGTCTCTCTGTGTGTCCCTCCCTCCCTTCTTCCACTCCTCTCTCAAAACAGGGTTCACGGCCGGGCGGTGGTGGCGCACGCCTTTAATCCCAGCACTCGGGAGGCAGAGGCAGGCGGATCTCTGTGAGTTCGAGACCAGCCTGGTCTACAAGAGCTAGTTCCAGGTCAGGCTCCAAAACGACAGAGAAACCCTGTCTCAAAAAACCAAAAAAAAAAAAAAAAAGAAAAAACAGGGTTCACACTGCAGTACATGCTGGCATGGAACTGTGTAGCCTAAGCTAGCCTCAAACTTGCGGCCAGTCCTCCTGTCTTAGCTTCCCGAGCACTGGAATTACAGGCTTGAGTCACGGACCCAGCTCCTATCTGTGAGAGACAAAATAAGGAACGATGAAAATTAAAGAGAGAAAAAGTAAAGGGGAGGAGGAAGAAGAGAAAAAGGGGAGGGCAAAGAAAAAGAAAGCAGATTCTTTCTTTTAAAAACAGGGGGCTGGGCTGATAAGTGGACTCAGCTGGTAAAAGGTGCTTGCCACTAAGTCCAAAGAACAGAGTTCAACTCCTAGGACCCATGTGGTAGAAGAAGAGAATGGGGCTCTGAAAGTTGTCTTCTAAAAATCCTCACATGTATACACACACACATACATACACAGACACTAAGTAGAAGCATAATAATAATGCATTTTAAAGATTAACTTAAGACAAAGAGAAGAGAACGGGGAGAAAGAAAAAAGCCATTTCTTCCTTCATAACGAGGCTGCTTGTCATCGGTGGAGGCCAGGTGCAGTTTTTCTTCACTGCACACACACATCTTTGTTCTCAGCCTTGATTATTTTCTTAGTCTGGATCCCACTGAGCCAAAAGCATAGACATCTGTTAAGCCTCACCGGACATATCGCTAGGTTCTCCTTTGGCTTGCTTGGCCTGTGGAAAGCTCCCCCGCCCCTACCCCCTATTTACTGGGACATTTTAATTCACCTTGCCTATAGTGTGCTTATAAGGTTTGGATGAATCAAAGTTGCCCCTTTCTGTGGACTTCCTAAAAGTCAAAATGACAGCAAAATCCCCAGAGATGGCCATGGAACATCTGTATCTTTTGCTGTCATTAATGGGATTTTTTTATTTCTTGTTTTCACCGATACATAAACAGTCCGGAGCTGGGAGGTGTGGTGGAAGCACTTGCTGTTCAAGCATGTGAACCTGAGTTTTGATCCTCAGTACCCAAAAGAAAAACAAAAATCCAAGGGTGGTGGGCCACACCTTTGATCCCAGCCCTCCGGAGGCTGAGGCAGGCTGTTTGTTGTCTGTGAGTTCAAAGTCAGCCTGGTCTACATCGTGAAAACTAGTCGTGACCACACACATCTACAGCCCTGGTGCTAGAGATGGGCAGGATAGAGAGCAGGCAGGGACTGGAGGATTGCTGGGACTTGCTTGGCCTTAACTGACAAATGAAAACCTCTGTCTCGAGAGAATAAGGGGAGAGAGATAGAGAAGACCTAACAGCCTCTTCGGCCTCTATACATAGACACATCCCCACACGTATACACTATTGCATCCATACACACACAGACCACACACACCTGTGTGCTTGCGTGTGCATGCGTGTGCACACTCACACACAAAAATACACCTCCGTGAGAAAGAAAAGAGAGAGAACAGGAGTGAACCCCTTGCTGTGCTTCTTTTTTTTTTAATATTTATTTATTATTATGTTTACAATATTCTGTCTGTGTATATGTCTGCAGGCCAGAAGAGGACATCTGACGTCATTACAGATGGTTGTGAGCCACCATGTGGTTGCTGGGAATTGAACTCAGGACCTTTGGAAGAGCAGGCAATGCTCTTAACCACTGAGCCATCTCTCCAGCCCCTTGCTGTGCTTCTTAACTGAGGCACACCTCACCCTCAGGCGGGACTTTCTGACCCGATGAAACGGCCCTTAAACTGTTGGCCAAAGTACACCCTTCCTCCCTAATTGCTCCCGTCAGGTGTCTAGTTACAGCTGCGACAAAGGTGACCAGCACAGCTGTGCAGCTGTAGTTTAATGCTGAGCTGGATTCCATTTGCTAACGTTTAGGATTTTTCACGGCTAACTCATCCTCATCGGTAAAGTACATAATCTTCAAAATCTAATATAATCACATAATTTCTTTCCTTTATAGCCACGGGGATGATTTTCTCCTTTGACTATTTCTGAAGCAGCTTAAATGCATTCGAATGTCAGCATGTTGTGCACCATAGACTGGGAACTTTGCTAGGTGTGTTATGCATAACTCCCTTAGTTTCTGCCATGGACATTTGGAGTCAGCACAGTGATTCCTGGTTTATACAAGAAAGAAACTGCTTCTGTGGTTAAAAAACTTGTCCAAAAGGTCGAAGTTAATCAGTGTGAGAGTTCCACATGTTCCCAAAAGATGCGAGCACATTTGCCTGTAGGTAGCTGGGATGCTACTCATTTGAAAAAGAGGATCTCAAGCAGAAAGAAGGTCACCAAGACGCTGGACCAGCAGCAACTGTGACCTTAAGTCAGAACTTCAGGCTGGAGCCTAGAGAGATGGCTCAGCAGTTAAGAGCACTGGCTGTTCTTCCTAGAGGTCATGAGTTCAATTCCCAGCAACCACATGATGGCTCACAACCATCTGTAATGAGATCTGGTACCCTTTTCTGGCCTGCAGGCATATGTGCAGACAGAACACTGTATGCATAACAAATAAATAAATCTTTTAAAAATTTAAAAAAGAAAAGAACTCTGAGCTGCATCCCAGCTATTTCTGCATGGACGACAGAAGAAGATCCTAGAAGTGCAGCCATGTTACTCGATAATTCAGCGGACCCTGGCTCAAACAAAAGGGAAGGGCAGGTTTAAGATTTGGAATGGAATCTTCTGTTGTGTCTTTTGTTTTCCTAGGCTGATCTCTTTTTCCTTTGGGGAATCTGTCCTCCACAGCAACACAGTTTTGCAATTCTAGGGCGGACAAGTAAACAGGAATCCTGTTCACAAGTGGGCCCCTGATGCTTCAGGCTTTTCTAACATCTTTCCAGCTTTCCTAATCATTCCAGGCCAGGGTATGTATGTAAACTGGACAGTTAGAGTCCCTGGGGAGAAACTGCTTTCCCTTCTGTTCCTTGGGAGGAGGAACAGACATAATCTAAAGCATGTCCCCCCCCATCCCCCCCACACCCACCTCCACCTCTGCTGCCCCTCCCCCTCCCACATGTGTTACTGCTCTGAGGGAAAGTCTTCCCCAATGGAAGCATTGCAGCTCTGAAGGGAAAGGTATTCTGACTGTCAGGAGCCAAGGAATACCACAAAGTCACACTGTACAATAAACCTCACACAAGAGATTTATCAGGAAGAGACTCAAGAGGGTGGCTTCCTCTGCTTGGGCAAGTAGAACCGCTTCTTGGGATTAAAGATATGCACCACCCATTGTTTGTTAGTTTTAGAATATGGTTTCACTAAGTACCTGGAGTGGGCTTTGAACCACAGTGCCTCAGCCTTGGAGTGCTGGGCTGTTGAGCAGCACAAAGCAGATAATTGAGGTGGTGATGGTGGCTGTTGTTTGCCGGGGTCCCAGTGTTCTACAGCCGGTCTCTTCTCCACAGGTGGACTTTCCCCACAGAGCTGGGGTGTAGGGTAGAAGGTCGGAGTCTACTTCCAGGTTTGAAAACTCACCAAAGCCCACCAGTCCTTAGCAAATCCACCAATACCTAAGCTTGCCTTGAAATCCCATAAGCCCTAACCCTGCAAATCTCCACCCTGGAAAACCCCATCCCCAAGAAGATCTCTGTGAGTTCAAGGCCAATCTGGTCTAGACAGTGAGCTCCAGGACAGACTCAAAAAGCTACAGCGAAACCCTGTCTCGAAAAAACAACAATAACAACAACAAAATCTCACAAACAACCACCACAAACTTAAACTGAGAGAAAAATCTTACAAACCCATCAGAGACATTAACTCTCATCTTGAAACCAGCCCCACCTTGCACACACCAATGACACAAACCGATAAACTGTCTCACGCTGTTTTGAGTTGGGTTTCTGTCCCTTGTGAAGGAAAATGTGCCGGCTATTGCAGAAGCCAGGACTACACAGAGGGTGTTAATCAACTTAACAAGCATAATATTTTAATTCTCAAATCTATTAGTATTGTGGCAACATGGAAATGCTTCATGTCAATTAGATTTTTATCCTACTCCGGAGCTTAGACGTGTGTCATTACAGAAACTTGACTTTTCTCTCCTGTTGGTCCAGACACTTGGCTTTCTTCAGTTTTTAACCCAAGCTGTCACTTCCATCTGTCATCGGTAAGCTAAGACACTTTTGCTCCCCTACAGCTGGGAACTGCCACAGAATGCGACTCTAAACCAGGACTCCTTGGGGAATTAGTTGACTCAGAAAACAGAGCAAGGCCAGTGTGAGCATCTGTGTTTTATTTGGCTCAACCATAGGGAAGACCCTGCCACAGGAGGCACTCAATAAATCTTTATTGAGAGAGTGAAATGAAAACCCAGTAGAGATGTAAAATTATGGTTTTTTTTTAAAAAAAGCAAATAGAAAAACCGTTGAGGATTTTGTTTCAGCAACCATGCATGAATTTAGGAAATTTATTCTCTTTGGCAAATGTTTAGTGCCAGGGGAGCACCAGTTGCGGAGGCTAGATCATGGCATCCGTAAAGCTCGGGCAAGCACTGTGGGCACACCTGTCGCTCACAGCTCGTGCCTGGAGCTTGTCAGGTGGTAGATGGACTTGGAACGTTCAGCCACTGCTTATCTCTGACCCAGCTTTCCCTTCTCAGCTGTCTGGGTGGATTATTGAATTATCTTGGCTCCTGGCCAAGGCTGGCTTAGGCGTGTGTTTCTGAAATGTTTGTGGTGGGGGAGAATCCTGTCCGCATGTGCTAAGAGCTTCAGTCTGTGGTATGGTTTCCTGTGAGATAGAGATCCCAGTATGAAGTCAGCTCCCAGGCCTCCTGCATCCTATTGGTGGAGCAGCAGATTCCCTCCAAACAGCATTTTGGTTTTCTGTGTTTCTAACATTTTCGAAGACTGACTTTCCTAACGAATAAAACAAGTAGGTTTCCTTAGAGTCTTCATGTTGTCCCTTAGGCAATTCATGTAACGTGCAAATTTAAGTTTTTTTTCAGCTGAACCTAAGAAGTATAAACTGGGGGCAACTGTGATGGCACAGGGCTTTAATCCCAGCCGGGACAGAGGTAGGTGAATCTCTGGGATTTCGAGGCCAGCCTGGATTACAAAATGAGTTCCAGGACAGCCAGGACTACACAGATGGGGAAGAAAAAGGCTAAATTTTAATATTCAAACTTGTTGCAGAAGATATGACAGCGTTACCTGCATGCAGTCCAGCGGCTGGCTCAGCCTTTCTGGGCATTCCTGGCATTCCTAGAACAGAAAGCAAGATTTCTTGAGTTTTTTTTTTTTTTTTCTTCGTGGTGGTGGGGTTCAAAACCAAGGTCCTGGCTCCTTTTCTGTTGCTGTGATAAACACCGTTACCCAAAGTAACCTGGGGAGGAGAGTGAAAAAAGGAACTGTTGTGCCCAGTCCATGGGGTCCCCAAAAGACCACCAGGGAGACCGACTCGCTGAAATGCAAAAAAGCAAGGTTTATTATCGTGCAAGTAATTGCAAGCCAGCCTGGACCTCATCAGCGCAGTAGCAAGAGGAGGCACCCCACCCTTCTAGAGAGCACTATTTAAGGAACTAAAGAGGAAAGGAGAGAATGTGGCTGTTCCTAGGTATGGTGGAGACCTGTGGGAGAACACAGTCAGAGGCAGGGACATCTGGGAGAGTCCAGAGTGGACAGGACCAGACTGAGCTGGGCCATGTGGAGTGGGGAGGGGAAGAGACAGGGGAAAGAGGGGAACCAGGTATGGCAGCTAGCAGGCCAAAGGTTCAAAAAAGGGGCACATTATATAGGAAAAGTCTCTGGAGGAAGGGCAGCTCAGCCGCTGGGCTGGGGAGTTCAAGATAGAGGACCAGCTATGACAGCCATACCCTGCAAAAGGTAGGGGCTGAGGGATGCTGGGAGAACCTGGAGCCCCCCGCCCCCTCAGCCCCTTGCCCAAGACAGGGTTTCTCTGTGTAATAGTCCTGGCTGTCCTAGAACTCACTCTGTAGGTCAGAATGGCTTCAAACTCAAGAGATACACCTGCCTCTGCCTCCCGAGTGCTGGGATTAAAGTCATAACCACCACAGCTGGCCAGAGTGTTGTCTTATACCACCTAGGAACATCTGCCTAGGGGGAGCACCACCTAGAGTGAACTGCATCCTCCCACATCAACCTTTAATCAAGAAAATGCCCTGAAGACTTCCCCACAAACCAAACTGTTGGAGACATTGTTTCAACTGAGGTTCCCTCCTTCCAGACGGCCCTAGCATGTATCAAATTGACAAAAGCAAAACAAAAAAAAAAAAAAAAAACCTCAGACCAACAAAAAGCAGCAGTACAGTAAGCAAGCGTCATTGCTCAACCGCACCTCAGATCTTCACGTTTGTAACCAGTCATCTATTTGTGAGGCATTTTGATAAATGGTATTTCTACTAAATAGCTTGTTCTTGTTTCTGTTCTCCTCTGTCCTCTATCCTTTATCTAAAACCTTTGATTTAGTTTACTATGATTACAATTACGACAACTATTACTATTGTTATTATTGTTGTGTGTAGGCATGTGCATGTTGTCATGTGCTAACATGAACGTCAGAGAGTAACTTTCGGGAGTCCTTTCTGTTCTTCCATGGTGGGTTCCGGGTTGGGTTGTCCGGTTTATGTGGCAAGCACTTTCAGCTGTTGAGCCATCTTGTTGCCTCCCAACCTTCAGCTGTCATAGGGAACTATTATTATGTGGATGTGGATTTGGTCAAGTAACTAAAAGGAGCATTTAGCTGGGTGAGACCTACCCAGTGCAAGCACTATCCTTGCAATGGTCCAGATGACAGGCCTTTGATGTTCACACAACTGGTTCCACCTCTTCATAAAAAGCTGGATGTAGGCGAGTTGGCTCAGAGGGATCTTTGAGGCCATGAGTTCAGGGCTAGCCTAGGCAAGGATGATTATATAAGCAGATAACACAAGTGGATATATTTACGAGATTTTTCTGTAAGTGCCATCCCAGCATAAGCACACAGATACAGTCTTCTGATGATGCCTGTGTGTGTGTGTGTGTGTGTCTGTGTGTGTATACTTCTGAAGAAAAGATAATCCTTTTAATAGATTGGGGTTTTGTGGAGTTTGGGAGATCATTTCAATTCCCTTTATGTGGTTGCAAAATAATCAGTCATATTGTTTGTTATGGAAATGTTACAAGCTCCCATTTGCCAAGGTAAAGTGTCAAAGCAATCAGAAGTGAGGCACACCTGGGAGGTCCTGGCAAGCGGGGATGTGGTTCCTTTGTTCTCCTTCCTTCTCTCTTTACAGTCTGCCAGGTGAAGGTGAGTACCTTTTGAATGGTTTAAGAGGCACTCCCACCAGGGGGAATGTAAACCAAGACAACAAAAAAGACAATTCTTCCCACAGAAGATTTTTGCAGAGATGTGTATGGCTTTACAAAAGGGGAATTTGCTTGTTTTAAATATTTAAGAATATTACATTATGAGACAGGTGTGGAGGCACACACTTTTAATCCCAGCATTCAGGAGGCAGAGGCAGGTGGATCTCTGTGAGTTTCAGATCAATCTGATCTACAGAGCACGTTCCAGGACAGGCTTCAAAGCTACAGAGAAGGGGCTGGAGAGATGTCTCAGAGGTTAAGAGAATTGCCTGCTCTACCAAAGGTCCTGAGTTCAATTCCCGGCAACCACATGGTGGCTCACAACCATCTGTAATGGGGTCCAGTGCCCTCTTCTGGCCTGCAGACATACATACAGACAGAATATTGTATACATAATAAATAAATAGATAAATATTTTTTAAAAAAAGCTACAGAGAAATCCTGTCTTTAAACCCCTCCCCCCCCCCAAAGAATATCACATTATAAGAACATGTCTTAGTTTGGGTTTCTGTTACTGTGAAGAGGCACCATGACCATAGCAACTCTTACAAAGGAAAACGTTTAACTGGGGCTGGCTTGCAGTCCGGAAGTTTAGTTCATTATCATCATGGCAGGAAGCATGGTGGCTTGCAGGCAGACATGGTGCTGGAAAAGGAGTCAAGAGTTCTACATCCAGGTCTACAGAACGCAGGAAGCGAAAGTCACTGGGCCTGGCTTGAGCTTCTGAAATCTCAAAGTGCACCCACAAGAAACTTCCTCCAGCAAGTCCACACCTCCTAAGAGTGTCACTCCCTATGAGCCTATGGAGATGTTTTCATTCTAACCAAAACAAAGGTTGATCTTTTAAAAAAAAGTTAAAAGTATTGGGTGGATCATCATAAAACCATAAGAGTATGTAAAGCCCTGAGTCTGATATCTGGATCCGACTGTAGAAGGAGACAAATAACTCCTGGAAGCTGGCCTCTGACCTCCACACACCCGGCTACCGTGTCAAATTAAATAACGAACATTTCTTATACAAACAAAATTATTAAGACATGATTGCTTGCTGCTCTTCCGGAGAACCTGAGCTTCGTTCCAGGACCCATGTCAGCAAGCTCACAAACGCCTCCAATTCCTGTAACAACCCCTTCTTCGGCTCCCTTGAGCACTAGTGCACGCACAGCAGCCACTTGTCCAGATATACACATACATGAAGCATTTTTTAAAAACTTTTTAAAGAGGTAGCTGTGGTGGCACACAACTTTAATCCCAGCATTTGGGAGGCAGAGACAGGTAGATCTCTGAGTTCGAGGCCAGCCTGGTCTACACAGCAAGTTCTAGGACAGTCAAGGCTGTTACACAGAGAAACCCTGTCTTGAAAACACAAGACAACAAAGTAACAACAAGAGACTGTGTTGTGTCCCACGCTTTCAATCCCAACACTTGTGAGGCAGAGGCAGGCAGAGCTCTGGTGAGTTCCAGGAGAGCCCCAAAGTGGTCTACAATAGTGAATTCCAGGACATCCAGGGCTACATAGAAAGACTCTTGTTTCAAAAACAAATATTTTGAAAAGAACACAAATATTATATTATTTATCCTTATTTTAGTTTCTTGAGACAAGGCCTTATGCATCCCAGCTGGACCTTAAATTATCTGAGCCTGGCTTTGAACCCCTGGTCCTCCTGCCTCCTGCCTGAACCTCCAGAGGGCTGGGACTACAGGCTAGGACATTTAGCTTTTTGCTTTTCTGAGACAGGGCCAGCCCAGGGTAGCCTCTCACCTGTGAGTCTCTTTTCTAAGTCTCCTAAGCACTGTGATTACAGGTGTGTGCCACGGGCAGGTTACACTGAAGGACGAGGATTTAGACTCCCGGGTAGGCAGACAGTGAGAGGAGCCCTGGCTCAGTAATCAAGGTGGCTAACGTCTAAGAGGGATGGCTTCCCCCACCCCCTTCCCCCGACCTGAGACAAAAGGTAGACGCCATAAAACAGGGCCTCCCGGGCTTTTTTCTACCAGGAAGCCCCCGGCTGATGGACCGGCTCAACAGGTTCCAATCGGGCCAGTTGTGCGCCAAGTCACCAGCCCGCCTATCTTCAAAATGACCAACCCGTAATTAGGGAAGGAAAGACCCTGCAGCAACTTAAAGAAAAACCCAGTCTTTAAGAAGTGGCCGGGTTCTGTGTGTCTGCTGTTTGAGTGTGTGACTTCTCAACCCCCATTAAAAAAACTGCTCATTTCTGGGTGCCGTGTTGAAGATTTCTCTGCCCGCCACCTGTTGAGCCAGAGATTTTCCTGCCTTTTAACTCTTTAACTGGTGAAGAACGCGAACCTAAATCGAGGCCCCTAGAAGGTTACAATCCACTGCTTTGACCAGCAAACAGGTAGAAATGGAGAGTTTTACGTTGTATAAACATCGACTTCTAAAACTCAGTGGTTCGGTCAGCTCTCCCAGATACCGGAACTTAAACTGATCTCGTTCCCAGCTATGGACTTTCTTCTTCCCACCTGTGGGTCCACTGTGAAATATTCTGAAATCAGTAGACTATAAAACTTAGCGTCACGTGATGATCGTGCCTCTAAAACCGACTCCGGCACCTTTTCTCTCCATCGTAGGGGACATTCTTTCCCCTCTACCCCTAGTGCTGGGGACAGAATCCAGATCCTCTTGAACACTGAGCAAAAGTTCTACCCCTGAGCCTTCGAGCCCCACACCCCCGACATTCCTTACTCTTATCTGCCGGGCAGCTGGACTCCCCTGGCTCTGCGCTATCTCCCAACACGACCTGAGGCTACTTAACTGGTGGTTTGGGGCACACCTCTCTGGCGGCAGCTTTTGCCGGCTTGTGTCTACCCGCAGTTAGCCTCGGGAGAATCTCCAGTTCCTCAGCGAGTCCCTCCCCCACCACAGGGGTTATCCAGAGGCCTCCGGTTCTCCACTACTCAATCTGGAGGGTGGAGCCACTACTGCTTCAGCTGTTCTTAATTAGACCTTTGGGCTCTCAGGAGAAATGACTCAGATTTTATACCCCACCCCACTCCCGGGATATGTGTGTGTGTGTGTGTGCACGCACGTGCGTGGTGTATATTTGAGACAGACTTGTATGGAATTCATTGTATAGTCCCAGCAAGCTGGCCTCAAACTCCCGGCAATTCTAATCAGCCTCCCAAGTGGTGGAACTACAGAGATGAGCCACCATGCCCTTCCCAGACTGTATTTTTTCTTTTAAGAGGGAATATATCGGCCACATGTGATGGCTAATCTTTGTTTTGTCCACTTGACTACACCTGGAATCAACTATAACGCAAGAATCTGGGTATACCTGTGAAGGATTTTTTGATTGAATCATTTAAGTTGGAAAGACCCACAGTAAATCTAGGTGACACCTTCTGGTGGCAGCCCAAACAGAAAGATATAGAAGAAGAAAGCTTTTGCTTTTTGCCTGCTGTTTTAGTTAGGATTTCTATTGCTGTGAAGAGACACCATGACCAAGGCAGCTCTTACAAAGGAAAACATTTAATTGGGGCTGGCTTACAGTTTCAGAGGTTTCAGAGTCTATGGGAGCCATACCTACTTAGACCACCACACCTGCTCGCCCCCTCCCCCCCATTCTTGCTGGAAAGTTCTTTCATACTGTAGTTGAAGCATCCCTTCTCTGGTACTAGAACCTATGTCTTCAGAATTTCAGTGCAGACTGAAGACCAGTAGTCCTCTGGGAATCCCCAGAGATGCCATCGCCAGGTTGGGATGGTTGAGACATGCAGTCTACGGGATTGAACAACTACACAAGTCTTGGCCCTCCTGTTAGGAGACAGCCATTGGTGAATGACCCAGACAGCTTGTCAGCCATCCTAATGAAGCACTCACATACATGATGGATAGGATACACTCGTTCTAACTGTGCTGCTATTTTTTTTAAAAGATTTATTAATTTATTGTGTATACAGTATTCTGCCTACATTCATGCTTGCAGGCCAGAAGAGGGCACCAGATCTCATTACAGATGGTTGTGAGCCACCATGTGGTTGCTGGGAATTGAACTCAGGACCTTTAGACAAGCAGGCAATGCTCTTAACCACTGAGCCATCTCCCCAGCCCTCTGCTATTCTTTTATTTTTTTTATTTTTTTTGGTTTTTCGAGACAGGGTTTCTCTGTGGTTTTGGAGCCTGTCCTGGAACTAGCTCTTGTAGACCAGGCTGGTCTCAAACTCAGAGATCCACCTGCCTCTGCCTCCCAAGTGCTGGGATTAAAGGCGTGCGCTACCACTGCCCAGGCTTCTGCTATTCTTTTAGATAACCCCAACTAACATACTACACTTACACGACAAGACAGTCTTCTTGAAAGTGATTTTTATTTTGTGCAAAAAGAGATGTTACTCTAAAAAGCTTTTAAGGTGCTAGTTGGACATGGAGACAAACATCTGTAACCCCAGCAATTGGGAGGGGGAGGCAGGAGAGTCAAGAGTTCAAGGCCAACCTTTGCTACAAAAAGAATTTAAGGCCTGCTGGACCTACATGAGACATTGTCTCACACATAAAAAGATTTAATTAAAAGCTTTAAATATGTTTAGATGAAACTTTTTGTTTTGTTTTTCAAGACAGAGTTTCTCTGTATAGCCTTGGCTGTCTTGGAACTTACTCTGTAGACCACGCTGGCCTCAAACTCAGAGATCACCTGCCTCTGCCTCCCAAGTGCTGGGATTAAAGGTGTGCACCACCATAACCCAGCTTAGATGAAACTTTTAACTGTTTATAGCTTCTAAATTTTAAACATCACTGCAACCCCACCCTCACCCCCCAAAACTTATAGGCTATTGCTGTTGCCCTTCGTTGTCTCCTATAGGCTGAAGGTAATACCCTGTTGCTCTAGACAGCATGGACTTTGGACACAGGACTTGAGGAATCAGAGCTGGAGCTGACCTGAAAGGCCTCCTCCCTGAGGAATAGCTGTCTTAAAAGATGGTATGCAAGTTGCTGAAGGAAGGAACCAACCAATAGTCTACCCTGCTGAGATACTGTTGTAAAACTGGCATGAGTGGACCCTGGCAGGTGGTCCCATGACAGGTGAGGGACAAACATGGCCAGGCAGATAGAACTTGAGTGCAGAGTTTATTGAGATAAGGATAAAGGGGAGAGGAGGGGGACAGGGAGAGAGAAACACAACACACACACACACACACACACACACACACAGAGAGAGAGAGAGAGAGAGAGAGAGAGAGAGAGAGAGAGAGGCAAAAACCCACTTGCCTCTTCGGAAGAACACTGGGAAGAGAGTGGGAGAAGGTGGAACTTGTGTCTTAAAGGGAACTTTGTACCTGCATAGAGACTAGGACCTGGGCTAGCCAGGGTACTGTCTGGGTACATCCTGCCAGATGACGGGGCAGGCCAGCATAATGCCCGAATCCACCTGGGGTCCACAATAATGATCTGCATGGTAAGGTATTTGTACGCATGCAAAGTGGCACGCATACCTTGGTAGTAACCCCCGGTCATTTAATTAGACTTAGGACCTGCTTCCCAAGAAGGATACTGTGCCTAGTGCTGGAATCCTAGCCAACTACTCTCAGCTAGAGAGGTCCTGGATCTTAGAGGGGAGGCTACTGCCTCTTGACTAAACTGTCATAATCCCTAACTGCACTCTACATACTTATCCTTAATCCCCAACTGCACTCTACATACTTATCCTTGTACACATAGATAGGTGTAGGTCTTGCTCCTCATCAAAGAAACTGAAAATTACAACTGGTCTGAAGGCAGAGAAGTGATCATGGGTTGCCCTGCTGAATATAAACATCTCCTGTACCTAAGGCTCAGAGAACACTGTGGAGGAGGGGAGCAGCAAGCTTATAAGCGCTAGTGGAGCAGGAAAACTGGTGTGAGATTGTGTCTCCTGGAAACGACAGCAAAGCTTCACCAACGATACCTCAACAACATGGCTGCCTAAACAAGACCTGAACAAGGACAACACCCCTAGACAGACCACCATGGAAGGGGAGAATCTCATGAGGCCTCACCCATGACAAAGAACTACGGTCAATTAAGGAGAGCATGAGAAAAAGTCCCTGAAGTCCTGTACATAAAGCTAATACTAAATGAACAGAGCAGGTCGTATTTCTATATTCATGCATATATGTGTAACAGTGACAATTAAAGAAAAAGAGGCCATGGATTTGAGAGGTAACAAGTCGGGGAATGTGAAAGACTGGAGGGAGGAAAGGGAAGGAGGAAATGGTATGATTATATTTTAACTTAAGAAATTTGAAAAAAAATAAATACATAAATAATAAATTAAAAGCCGAGTACAGTGAAGCACTTCCCAGGAACAGATAGACGCCAGTGTACATATGATGGACAGGGCAAAGTCTGCTTGGCATGCTCAGGGTTTGTGGGCGATAAGAGTAGTAGTTATTCAGTAGATCTTTAGTTTACAGAGAAAACTCCTTCCAGGCTCAAGGAGTCCAACCTGAACTACAGACTGAGCTCAAGGCCAGAGCTGGAGCAGGAAGACACCAGGGAAGGCACCTAAGGCTTAGGTAGCAGACGTGACGGACGTGATGCAGGAGAGGGTCAGTAGAAGTGAAAGGATAGATATTTATTATTTGGTTTTCAGGTATGGTTCCTGAATTAATCCCCAGTCCCCCCACCTCCCAAGCCCCACACCCAAGTCAGGTTATAAAAACCTGAAGTGATAGAAAACACTAACCTTCCCTGTCTGTAAAAAAATCAACCACAGAATCAGGTGTTAAACTTGAAAACAGTGAGGAGAAAGACCAAATCCACAACTGTCCAATTAAAATACACTTTATTTTTTATTTTTATTTTTTTTATTTTTTCGAGACAGGGTTTCTCTGTAGCTTTGGAGCCTGTCCTGGCACTAGCTCTGTAGACCAGGCTGGCCTCGAACTCCCAGAGATCCGCCTGCTTCTGCCTCCTGAGTGCTGGGATTAAAGGCATGTGCCACCACCGCCTGGTTTAAAATAAGCTTTTTTAATACTGGCCAGGATTATGGATTCCCAGAGAACTGTGGTGAATTATAGTAGTCAGGGGCTCATAAAGGTGGAACTCACAAGGCTATGGTACTTCCTGCCTTTGTCCAATCAGGGCAAACATACATCCTGATGGACTTCCTACCTACATACCTCCCGCCTCTGTGTGATCAAGCACTTCCTGTGCATTTGGGACAACCGACTTTATCTACAAAAGTGAAAACACAGGGCTTGCTATCTTACTCGAACAACACCCACCAGCAGTCGAGGAAGTTATCTGTCCTTGGGCAAGTGGAGCTTATAAATTAACTTTAGCCTTTTTGGCGTCATAAACAATCCTAAACACAAATCAGAAAGTTGTCCTTGTAGCTCAGACTAGCTTCACACCCACTCTACAGCTGAGAATAGCCTTGAATTTCTGATCTTCTTGCCTCTCCCTGGAGAGCTAGGATTACAGATACGCATTCCATACCAGATTGATGGACCACTAGAAATCAATCTAAGAACTTCGTGCATGCTAAGCACTCCAGCAACTGAACTACATTTTGTTTTTCTTTTTTTATATATATATTTATTTATTATGTATACAATATTCTGTTGGCGTGTATGCCTGAAGGCCAGAAGAGGGCACCAGACCTCATTACAGACGGTTGTGAGGCACCATGTGGTTGCTGGGAATTGAACTCAGGACCTTTGGAAGAGCAGGCAATGCTCTTAACCGCTGAGTCATCTCTCCAGCCCCTACATTTTGTTTTTCTGAAGTACTGTTTTGCTCTGAAGTTTATGTTAGTAGCCAGGTGCTCCCCCAGCCTTCCTTCAGTGACGTCATCACCAACCGCCAAATGGGACGCGGGTACCCTTTAAAGGTCCCTGCCATCACAGCCCACTTGCTTGTTCTGTCTGTCTCTCTCACTCTCTATCTCTGTCTCTCTTGTCCCTTCTCTGAGGTGGCCTTTGATCCTCTCCACCCCAAGCCCCCAGTAAATCTCTTGTGTTGATCTGTTGTGTGGTGTGATCTCTGTGGCATTCCTTGACTAAGGTACCGTTCCTCAGCTAAGCCATAATAGCTCAGGCTGCCTGAAACTCATGACAGTTCTCCAGCCCCAACTTCCCTAACGATAGGAATACAGGCATAAGGCATTATACATGGCCAATCTTATTTTTGTATTCAGGTATCTGAATAATGTCTTTTACAGCAAAAGAAAAGCCTAGGTAATATATTATACAATGTGTTCAGTGTGGTATCTCTTTATCTGCCTTTAATTAGAGGTAATTTAAAAAGTATCTTCACCATTTTAAGATTTTTGAAGAGTCCAGGTTGTTTATGATATAACTCCTCAATTGAAGTGTGCCTGTGGTTTCCTGGCAACTGAAAGCAAATGGCAGACATTTCCACAGAAGTCCTACACATTCTGTCAGAAAGACTGTACCGGGATAACACGTCGTTCTCTGAGCAGACTCTCAGACGGTGCATTTTCCATTAGCCAGTCAGCTTTCTCTTTATGTCTCCAGGGCCAAACCCGAGTTCCTTGCTAGTTATTCGCTTCTTTGCTGTGACAAAACCCAAGGAAGCAAGGGGTTGTCTAGCTCCAGGTTCTCAGTTATGGTCTGTTGTGGTGAGCAAGACTTGGTCGCAGTCATAAGGCGACTCTTCAGGGGACAGTGGCAAGAAAAGCCCGGTAAGAGAAAACATGCCTTTTGTTAAAGTTTCCTTTATGGTAAGCTGGTGCTGCCTTCCAATGCATGAGTATCTAGGCAGCGGTTGAAGTCATTCTGCACTGAAGATGAGATGCATGTAAGACTTTCATGTTCATGGTAAGTTGGAGTTTTTAATATGACTTTTGTATGTGGGTCGTTTACATTTGCAAGACTTTCTGCACCCTGATCAGCCTTTTCGCCACGTGGCAATCCAAATCAGAACAAATCAAACCAAAGTGGAAAAAGCCCAGGTTTAATAGGTAAAATACTCCTGGATAATTTCCCCCACTCCCCGCCCCGTGCCCCAGAGAGGGAAGAGAGATTGGAAAAGCCACCAGTCTGTTTTCTGAGGACCAGTTTAAACACCCTGTGGGAGTGGTCTTGAACATCTTTGGGGGTGGAGTCGTGTTTGGTGGGCTTTCTGGGATGAGACAGAATCTGAGGGGAGGGGGAGGGGGAGAGAGGTGGAGCTTCCACCAGAACAAGATATTACTGTCCAGCCAGGTGGTGGTGGCGGCACATGTCCTTAATCCCAGCACTCAGGAAGGTAGAAGCAGGCAGATCTTTGTGAGTTCGAGGCCAGCCTGATCTACAGAGTGAGTTCCAGGACAGCCAGAGATACACAGAGAAACCCAGTCTCAAATAACCAAAAAGGAAAAAAAAAAGGATATTACTGTCCCACTATTTTATAAAATATATGAGAGATTGGGGTGTCCCAGAGGCTCAGAGTTATGTGTTCCAGCTGTAAGAACTGGATGGATAAAAAGGTTAAAGAATCCCAAGGTGGGCCAGTGAGATGGCTCAGGGGGTGGGGGACTTGGAGCACCTGATGACTGAACCCAAGGGGTGGAGGAAAGAAGCAACTTCTAAAAATTGTCCCCTGACCTCCACACACATGGCCGTGGTGTGTGTTGCTTCCTTTCCCCAAACAAGAGGATGAATGAATAAACAAAAACACGCAAAAAAAAAGTATTAAAATTATAATAATCTCAAGATGCAGCAGAGTGGAGACCGAAACCCAGACTTCGTGTTCACAGTTTCTTTGCAGTGCTGGGTTCTCTAGTCTTTGTCCAGTTCCAGTTCCTCACAAACACAAAGCAATGTGGACATAATTTATGACTGTGGTGTGATTTCCAGAGATCGCAACTCGCTTGCCAAGTTTTCGTCTGTCTGTGTAAAATTATCATAATATAAAATAAATCATTAGTCATTTTACAATGTACATTTCAGCTAGTGGTGGTGGGGCACACCTTAAATCCAGCAGCCAGGAGGCAGAGGTAGGTGAATCTCTATCAGTTCGAGGCCAGCCTGGTCTATATAGTGAGTTACAGATCAGCTTGGTCCACAGAGTGTACTATAGGCCAGATTGGTCTATATAGTGAGCCCTAGGCCAGTCTGGTCTACATAGTGAGGCCCTGTCTTAAAAGCTAAAACCAAATTAAAAGGGTGTGGGAAATGGCTCAGTGGTTGAGGGCACTTGGTGTGCTCGCAGAAGACCTAAGTTCTGTTTCGGCATGGGGCAGTTTACAATGGCCTACAGCTCCCGTTCCAGGGGATCTGACAAGCTTTCTGTTCTCTTTGGGCATCTGTATACATGTGCATGCACATACACATACACTCACGCATACACATACGAGCACATGTGCACACACAACACACACACACACACACACACACACACACACACACAAATAATATAAACGAGTCTTCAAAAACAAAACCAAAAGCATATATTTCAAGCAGTGGACTGAAACTGTAATCCCAGCACTTGGGAAATGGATGAGAAGTCCCAGAAATTCACTGCTATCCTTCTCTACATAAACTGCCTTGAAACACCAGTGAATAAAATGAAACCAAAGCATCATTAAAGCATACGTTTCAGCGGGTTTCCATTTTAGAGCCACGAAACTCTTGCTGACATGTGAAATTCCATTGGTCCCTTTCCCTCCTAAGCCCCAGATAAAGAGTTGGCTTTCAGAGTATGATGTGTAGAAGTTTCTTCAACTCAGGAATGTGCGCAGGATAGTCGGGGTGGGAGGGGGGTGGGGCACTGAGTTAACCCCTTGGTGAACACTCTTGATGACATCCCAGAAGCCACTCTTCCAGGCACATTATTTCACGACCGGACTTCTGTTGTTTTATTCTTCCTGTTGACTGCCAGCCGGGTCTTCTGGGATCTACAGATTTAAAGACTGGCAGAGATGAGGCTGCCGGTTTGCAGCCCAAGGCTGAGCTTGGTTCTCAGCACCAGAGCAAAAGAAGGGAGAAGAGCAGGGGGAGATGAGGGTGTCAGGACAAAAGCCTCCTCTTTAATTGACACTTGCTGTGGTTTAAGTGCTACGCTCTCACCCCACCTCACCCTTCAACCCTCTCGGGTCTTCTGGAGGTTAATTGATATGATACCTGTGTCATCTCAAGAGAGTACTCATTGGGCTCGGCGGCCCATGCTGTTAGTCCCAGCATTCAAGAGTGTCAGGTTCCAAAGAAACCCGGACATCTTGCTCAGTACCTGTGGCTCCTCCCAGTTCTTCCTGCTCCACCTCCTACCCCAAACCTCAAGCTTCCCTTACCCCCCAGCTTCCAATCTCTATATAAGTCAGCCATTTTAGCTATGTGCCCTCTTGGACCTCTTGGCCACCTCTCTTCTCTCTCTTCCTCTTTTGTGTCAGTGCCCCGCCCCCAGCCCCCATCCTGTGCCCCTTATCCATCCATTCCACCGGCTGCATGGCCCAGTTCAGACTGGACCCTTCCAGATGCCTTTGGCTGTTCTTTACCGCATAACTGCAATACAAACCTTCTTCTCAGTCATACCTAGGAACGTCCTCATTTTCATTCAACCCCTACCCCCAGTTTTTGTGTGGAATCTTAAATCCTTAGTGCTCCAGGACTGGGGGGTTGGGTTGCAGCGGGTGGTGTTTGTGTGGTGGCAGAAAGCCCTTCAGAATGGATACAGATCTTTCTAGCAGGAATGGTATGCTGTAGCAGGAGTTCCTCCTCCTTTGCTGTCCCACTTTCTGTCATGAGTTGGAGCAGCACAAAGCCCTCGCCCCATGCTGCTGCCATTTTCTTGGCCCTCCCAGACTCTAGACCCATGGGCCAAAATGAACATTTTCTTTTATAAATGCCGTTCTCAGGCAGTCCGTTAAAACAATAGAAAAGGGACTAGGACAACATTAGTGTTTTAGGTGCCTATGGGCGCAAGAGAACTAGAAACAGAGTTGATTAGACCTAGGAGTTTATGCATCATTTTACCAAAAGGAAAAGAGTTTGGGGGTGGTTATATAGGGAGGTGATTAAAGAATGCATAGTCAGGTGCTGGTGGCGCAAACCTTTAATCCGAGCACTCGGGAGGTAGAGGCAGGCTGATCTCTGAGTTCAAAGCCAGCCGGGCGGTGGTGGCGTGGTGGCGCATGCCTTTAATCCCAGCACTCGGGAGGCAGAGGCAGGCGGATCTCTGTAGGTTTGAGACCAGCCTGGTCTACAAGAACTAGTTCCAGGACAGGCTCCAAAACCACAGAGAAACCCTGTCTCGAAAAACCAAAAAAAAAAAAAAAAAAAAAGAAAGAAAGAAAAGAAAAGAAAAGAAAAAGGGGAAACCCTGGTAGCCTACATGACAGTTTTGGTTTGACTCATCAGCCAACTGAAAAGAATTAAGTGACTAAGAACCTTGTTGGTGACAGTCCTCAAGATCAGAGGGTCCCATCCTCAGACCAAAGGGTACCATCCTCACAGTCAGATGGTTCCATCCTCACAATCAGTAACGGGGTTCAATTAAAGACTCCAGGATGAGCTAAAGGGGGCTAAAAATCTGAGGATAAAGACCTGAGAGGTAAGAAATCTACTCACAACAGGAACTGTCTGTTCATATTTGTTTATTCTTCTCTCTTTCATCCACCATTTCTCATTGTTCCTTCTTGTTCTCCCTTGTTCTCCTTTGTTCTACCTGTTACAAATGTTCCCTGTCATACATATCCTTAAAACCAGCAACTCCTCAGCCCTAGCGGGTTCCAGGGTAAGTCTCTCTCTCTCTCTCTCTCTCTCTCTCTCTCTCTCTCTCTCTTTCTCTCTCTCTCACACACACACACACACACACACACACACACACAGATCCATGGGAGTGGACAGTACACGTCTGGTGATAATGGAGAAAGTTAGTTAAGAAAGGAATTAAACCATCATCAGGAGATTCCAGAGGAGAAGGTTAGTGCACTACGCTACAGTTTTAGGTGGTAGATAAAAGATTAAAAGGTTTGTTTTCAGTAAAATTATGAATAGGGCATGAATTGTTTAAGTCAGCATGCCGCTTCTCTTCTCCCAGTATGCACAGAGGCTCCCAAGTAACCAGGTAACCTATGTAAACAGGGAGAAGCTGGTGCCTCTTGATCAGATAGCACATACTCCAGACACTGCTGTTTCTATGGGCCGAGGTCTGGAGAGACCCAGGCATCTAAATTATCAGTTCTGGTGTACGCTGTTATCAGCTGTTCTGGTCTTGGGGGTAAAACCAGAACAGCAGCTTGGGCAAGTAGTAATTCTTTGTTCTTGGAGATCTGTGACTATCTTAGATGGGATGCTCTATGCCTGGACCCTAAGCACTGATCAAATGCCTGCTGGTAAGATAATTGCAAATCTCTGAGAGGAATGAAAGTCTGGCAGTGGGAAATTGTTTTCACAAAACAATTCTGAACTGGGGAATTAATCCCCAAATATGTAGCAGAAGGAAAGTCAGCTACAGTAAAAAATCTACAGCAAAGGACAGCCACTTTATTCACAAAGCAATAACGCTGAAAAGTCTTGCCTTTTGGTTTAGCCTTTACCAAATCCCTTGGTTCTGTTAAGTCGCTCGTGAAAAGATGACTCAGCAATTTCTGTATAATTTTGTGGCTTATAGTAAGTCAGAGGATCTCATCCTCAGGTCAGAGGGTCTCATCATCAGGTCAGAGGGTCTCATCCTCAGGTCAGAGAGTCTCATCCTCAGGTCAGAGGGTTCCATCCTCAGGTCAGAGGGTCTCATCATCAGGTCAGAGGGTCTCATCCTCAGGTCAGAGAGTCTCATCCTCAGGTCAGAGGGTTCCATCCTCAGGTCAGAGGGTCCCATCCTCAGGTCAGAGGGTCCCATCCTCACAGTCAGAGGGTCCCATCCTCAGGTCAGAGGGTCCCATCCTCAGATCAGAGGGTCCCATCCTCAGGTCAGAGGGTCCCATCTTCGGGTCAGAGGGTCTCATCCTCAGGTCAGAGGGTCTCATCCTCGGGTCAGAGGGTTCCATTCTCACTGATTTTCCCTAAAACACCGCTTACCAGTATTTACCTCTTGTTGGGCCGCATATCTGATTGGAAGCCTAAAGCCGTGTTGCTTTTTGCTTGGATTTTACTTGCTTCGCTCGTCTGGTCTTCACAATTTAACCAAAGGATTTTTGTTTCTGCTTTTTGCTTTGTTTTATTTTCTAAGACAGATTTCTCTTTGTAGCCCTGGCTGTCAGGGAACTCTGCAGACCAGGCTGGCCTTGAACTCACAGAGATCCACCAGCCTCTGCTTCTCAAGTGATGGGATTAAAGGCCCACACCACTACTGCCTGGTTTTGACCCTCTTAACAGCAGGCTTGATACCAGGTGTGAGAGATGTAAAGATTGCACAAAGCTCTGACTCTCAAGGACTCAACAGATAGTACAGTTGGGATTGCCCATTTCAATGGATAGTAAGACACTGAGATTAACTAAAAGATCACAAAGTAATGTCTAAAATTCTCATTTAGAACAAGTAGAGTGTGGCCTTATATCTTACACAAGGTGTTGGGGAGGTGGTTCAGTTGGCAGAGTGCTTGGCTAACATGCACAAAACCCTGGGTTCGATCCTCAGCACCGAATAAATCAGATGGAGAGTTCAAATCTCAGTGCTCAGAGATGGTTCAAAGTTAACTAGGCTGTTAGCACACGCTTTAATTCTAGCACTCGGGAGGCAGAGTCAGGCATCTCTATGGGTTCAAGGGTAGCCTGGTCTACAGAGTGAGTTCCAGGACAGCCAGGATTACACAGAGAAATCCTGTCTCAGAAGACAAAAACACCACAAAACAAACAAGCAAAAAACAATGAATTAGTGGGAGTGTGGAATTCAGTGACAGGATACTGTAATTTGCTCTCCACTGGAACTCCCATCCAGATCTCAGTGTACCCGACCTGCCCTCAGTTTTAGGTCATTTCTTTGGGGACCAAGGAGATAACGTGGATGATGCTCAGTGGTGTCCTGCATGCAGACTTTCAGGTACCAAGGACGAGCTTTGCTGCTCTCTCGCAGTGGGCTGGGGGAGGGTAGCAACAGCCCCCTGGGGACTTAAATGGTGCAGCTGCGGGCTCCACACTGAGCAGGACACATCTAGCTCCTCCTGCTCGAGCCTATGAGACAGTAACATAGACTGTGGCAAGACGGGGCCCTGCCTGGTTTTGCTCCATTTCCTCCTATTGAAGCTTTGTTTGTTTTTTTTTTTTTTAAACTTTACTGGTGTATAGTGACTTAGGACTCTTGCTTCCTGTGTCTGTAGACAAGAACGTTCATGTCTGATGACTAAACTCAAGAAGAGCCATCTGGGTAGGAGAAGAAGATGGGGCTGGAGAGTTGGCTCAGTAATTAAGAGTGGAGGACCCTGGTTTGAGTCCGAGAACCCCCATGGTGGTTTACAACTCCAATGGCAGGGGATCTGACCTCCCTCTACTGACCTCCGAGGTCACCAGGCACACATGTGAGACACATATATACAGGCAGGCAAACACTCATATACATAAAATAATAAAATAAATCTGAAAAAAAAAATTGAAAGATCTGTGTGACACCGAAATTCTGAAAAAGTATATGGATTTTCCTCAACCTTAATCACTAACAGAAAGAAACCTTTACGTTAACAGGTCTAATGTTTTTCTGCATATACCTTAGCTTCCTGTTTTCCTTTATTTCTGGTTTGTTGGTTGGTTTGTTTTGAGACAGAGTCTAACTTTGGAGACCAGGATGGTCTGGAACTTATTGCATAGCCCAGGCTGGTCCTTTTTTTTTTTTTTCTCTAAGTGTATACCCATGTGCCGTTGTCCATGGAGGTCAGAGGAACTTTCAGGAATCATCGGACAGACTGAAAATTCTCTTCGAGGGACCCAGAAGGGATTAACACACCTGCTGTGTTAGCAGTTTCCTGAAGCATTAGCAGGAAGATGGCTTCCAGCCCAGCCCTACCCAGCCCTGCCCAGCCCTGCCCAGCCCATCCCATCCATCTTGGTTTCTAAAGTTCACTGAAGCTTGATAGTCAGGCCAGGAGGGCAGAAGTGAACCTCCAGCCTACTTGGCAACATTTCTTTATTCCCAGAGAACATAGAAAGCAATTTCTCCTTCTTTAAGGCCTTTAAAGTTTGTGAGAGTCCTAGAACTCTTTACTCCAGACTGAAAAAAAAAAAAGATCAATATATATTAATTGTACAAAATAATGGGTTTCTTTGCACAAAGTGCACAGCTGAGTGGCACTTTGCGGTGTGTATTTTCTTTGTCCATTCATCGGTTGGTGGGTACCAAGCAGCTGCCTTTGGCTATGGTGAACAGTGCCATGATAAAGAAAGCAGGACGGTATCACTAATGTTCACAGACTCAGATTCCTTCAGCTTGTACCCAGGAGTGGCAGAGCTGGGGCATGTGATGGTTCTGTATTTAATCTATTGAGGAATCAGCATACTGGCCTCACAGTGGCTACCCTAACCTGCATTCCCACCCGCCATGACAGACTCCCTCCCTTACTCTCTCCAGTTGATGCTGTTGCTTGGTGATGGCCATTGTGACCAGGGTGGGATCTCAATGTAGATTACTTTCCTTTGATGGCTAAAGAACATTTTTCTGTTTTTCTTTTTGCCTTATTCTGATTTCTTTCCGGTGCTTAATTTCTTGAGTTGCTTGTAGATTCTGGATATTAATCCCCTGTCTGACTAATAGTTGAAAAGGTTTTCTCCTATCCTATAAATCGCCTCTCCACCCAGCAGCCTTTTAATTTACCAATTTTATTTCTTGGCCTTGTAAGACAGGGATACGGTCTCACCACGCAGCCCAGGCTGACCTGGAACTAGGTAAATTAAACTAGGTAGATCACCCAGGTCGGCCTTGAACTCTTATGGATCTTCCTGTCTCAGCCTCCAGGGTGCTGTAATTACATGCATTTTAGCAAGACCAGTGCACTTTTCAATTTAAAAATTATTTTACATACATCAGTGTTTTTTACACGCATGTAGGTACACCACAGCATACTTGGTGACAGAAGAGGAAGTCAGATTCCCTGCGACTTGAGTTACAGATTGTTGTGAACTGTCATGTGGGTGCAGGGACTCGAACTTGTGTCTTCTGGAAGAGCAGGCAGTACTCTTAACCCAAATCTTTCCAATGCCCTCACCTTTGTTTTTCTTTTCTTCCTTTCTTTTTTCTCTCTCTCTTTTGTGTGTGTGTGTGTGTGTGTGTGTGTGTGTGTGTGTGTGTGTATCTGAGACAGGGTTTCTCTGGGTAGCCATGACTGTCCTGGAATTCACTCTGTAAGCCTGGCCTCTACCTCTCTAAAGCTGGGACGAAAGGTGTGCACCGCCACACCAGGCTTGTGTGGTGGCGTGAATAAAATTGGCCCTTAATGGCCCGTTAGGGAGTAACATTATAAGGAGGTGTGGCCTTGTTGGAGGAAGTGTGTCCCTGGGGGTGGGCTTTGAGGTTTGAGAAGCTCAAGCTAGGTCCCACGTCCTCTCTCTTCCTGCTGCCTGCCAATTCTCTGCTACCTCTCTAATACCTTGTCTGCCTGTGCTGCCATGATGACGGACTAAACCCCTGAAACCGCAAGTCAGCCCCAGTTAAATGTTTTCCTTTATAAGAGTTGCCAAGGTCGCCAGGCAGTGGTGGTGCACACCTTTAATCTCAATGCAGGCAGAGGCGGTTGGAGCTCTGTAAATTCAAGGTCAGCCTGATCTACAGAAAGAGTTCCTGGACAGCCAGTGCTACACAGAGAAACTCTGTCTTGAAAAAACAGAAACAAAAACAAACAAACAAACCAAAAACAAAAGCCCCCCCCCCAAAAGAGAGAGAGAGAGAGAGAGAGAGAGAGTTGCTGTTGTCATGGTGTCTCTTCACAGCAATAGAACACTAAGACACCATGTTTTTATTTTTGAAACAGTCTCACTATGTATCCCCGGTTGACCTAGAACTCACTATATAGACCAAATTGGCCTCTAACTCACAGAGATCCTCCAGTCTCAACCTTCTAAGGGCTGAAATTGCAGATATTAAGCCACCATGCCCAAGCCCACTTATCATTTCTTGCTATTATTTCCTAAGGTAGCAGAGTCCTAATTAGACAGTAAGCACCGATGTCGGTATCTTGAAGGCTTTCCTTATGGTTGCCTTTTGTTACCATTATTTGTGTGTGTGTTTAAGTGTGTGTGTGCTGATGCATGTGTCAGGACACGTATGTGGAGGTCAGAGGACAACGTATGGTAGTCAGTTCTCTCCTTTTACTACATGCATGTTGGGAATCTGACTTAGGTGGCCAGGCCAGGCAGCAAGCGCCTTTGCCTGCTGAGACCTCTCAGTGGTCCCTCTCTAGCAGTTTTAAAGATTCGGGTGCTGTAGTCAGGTCTTTGATCCGTCTTGAGTTGACTTTTGCACAGGGGTCAGGCTTCAACCTTCCACATCAGGGTATCTCGCTTTTCCAGTGCAAAAATGTATTAAAGAGTTAAAAAGAAAGACATGATCTCATGAACTATTTTCTCCTTATCATTTGATCAATTGTGATTTTTCAAAGTAGCTTTAAAAATCAACTCTTGGCCAGGTGTGGTGGTGCACGCCTTTAATCCCAACACTCAAGAGACAGAGGCAGACAGCCTGGTCTACAAAGGACAGCCAGGGCTATACAGAACATAGAAAAACCAAAAAACCAAAACCCGAAAAACAAACAAACAAATCACCAAAACAAAACAAAAATCCTTGCACAACTTTTTTTTTTTTTTTTTTTTTTTTTTGGTTTTTCGAGACAGGGTTTCTCTGTGATTTTGGAGCCTGTCCTGGAACAAGCTCTTGTAGACCAGGCTGGTCTCGAACTCACAGTGATCTGCCTGCCTCTGCCTCCCGAGTGCTGGGATTAAAGGCATGCGCCACCACCGCCCAGCTCTCGCACAACTTTATTATTGAGAATTGTACTTATTTTAGTTTCGGCCCAAAGACCATGTCAGCACATTGGTCACTCAATAAACACCTCCAAGGGAAAACAAACAATAAAACAGAAAAAGGAAAGAAAAGGAGTGAGGAAGAGGAGAGGGAAAGGGAAAGAAGGGAGGGAGGGAGGGAGGGAGAGAGGAAGGAAGGACACACCCTTCCTGGTCAGGCTGGTTAGACTCCGCCAGGAGATAAAGGCAGGAGAATCAGAAATCAGAGATCAGAGTTCAATGTCCATCCTTAGCTACAGGGCGATTTCACAACTAACCTTGGTGATGTGAGACCTTGTCTTACAAAAAAGTTTAAAAAAAAAAAATAACAAAGCAAAATTGCTTACCGGATTTTTCCAAATAAAGCTAATGAGTTTTCATTTCCCCTGTCAGAAGGAATCCCAGAAACCTGGGCGCAACGGGGAGGGCCCATTCCACTGGTACCACACTCCCAGGTTATCCAAGGAAGCAAAGGTCACTTCCTTTACCGGAGCGATTTCAGCTGATTGTTCTGGCGAGGTCTTCCAGGATGGCATACAGGGAATGCATGGCTTGCTGTCAAGCGCTGGCTTCCAGTTTCGTTCTCACGTGGCAGGTCATGTTTCAGGAATAGGCGAGGCTGGCCCTGTACCTGGCACAGGGGCTGAGCACAGTACTGCAGGGGTAATGATTACCCGGTGTTCTGTCTCGGAGGGACACCTTCCTCCCTGTGGGGAATGGACATTACATAAAGTGCCATCCAAGAAATTTAACTGTAGGTCTCCTCCATTTCACAGAACCCCAGCACTTCGTTATTTGTTTTTTAATTTATGATTTTTATTTTTGAGACAGGGTTTCCCTTTGTGATCCAGGCTGGTCTTGAATTTAACACCGATCCTCATGTTTTACCCTTCTTAACGTGGGATTACAGGTGTAAACCACCACACCTGGCTTTTATTTTTTCACTTTGTGTTTTTGTGGTGCTGGGGGGGGGGATTATGCACTTGGCATTCAAGCGCATTATAATTGAGATACCTGGCCAGTTTTTTTTTTTTAATTTACTTATTATTTCTCTCTGTCTCTCTATATCTGTTGGTCTGTCTGTCTGCCACTCACCCCCAATCCCATCCCGTGTGTGTGTGTGTGTGTGTGTGTGTGTGTGCGCATGTGTGTGTGTGCGCGCGCGTGTGTGTGTGTGTTAGGGTTATGGCATGCGTGCCAGGGTCAGGGGACAACTTGCCACACTCAGTTCTCTCCTTCCACTCTGTGTGTTCCGAGGACTGAACTCAGGTCAGGCTTGGTGAAAAGAATCTTTACCAGCTGAGTCATCTCCCCGGTCTCCCAGCACTTGTTTTTAAAGAAGAGAGTAGAGGTGGGCAGGGCTTCTGATTCTGGCTCTTCTGTTTGCATTGCGAAACAGCAAGATGCCTTGAAATGAAAAGGGAAACTTTATCCACAGCTTTTCATGCCGGTGTAGGTAATCAAGACAACGGACAGGCCTTGTGAATGTCTGTGTACGTAGATACTGCTACTCTGCCACATAGGGGAGGTGGTTAGGGGTTCATCATAGTAGGGCATGTGGAATCCTAGGGTTGGTACAGTCCAGGGCTCACTATTTCAGATAGGTAAGCTAGACATGGGAGATGTCCACCATCAAGTCCTGTGCAACTAGACTAGATGCCTACACAGTGATGGAGTGGATCTCAAGGTCACGCTGAGGGAATGTGGCAAGAGACAGAATCAGATCTCCAGATTTCTAAATGAAAAGGCATGAGCACAAAACAACTTTATTAATTTTGCAAAAAATGTAAGTATACTTACATATAATATTGTATTATATATACTTATATATAATACATACACAAAAAGTATACATATACTTTATATATTATACATTTCTATGTTATATAAAGTATATATATACTTTTTGTGTGTGTATGCACGTCACAAATAGATCCAGGTGTGGTGGCATATGCCTGTACTTCTAGCACCTGGGATGTGGAGCCAGAGGAGGACCAGGAATTTGAGGCTAGGGGCTAGAGAAACAACTCAGCAGTAGAAAGCACTGTTTGTTTCCTCTCCTAGAGTCCAGGTTCCCTTCCCAGCACTCGCATGGCACTCAGCCTTCTGTAGCTCCAGTCCCAAGGGATCTGTTGCCTCTTTCTGGCCTCTGAGGGCACCAGGCATACATTCGGTGCAGATGGGCATGGAGGCAAACATTCATACACAAAAATAAATGTAAAAAAAAAAGAGAGAGAAGAAATTTGAGACTAACCTGGGTTGTATTTTGGGAAGTACCCCCAAAACAAAACAACTAGCAACAACAAAGATGATTGCCCCGTGGGTAAAATGCTTGCCTCACAAGCTTGAAGAGAGGACTTGAGTTCAGGTGCGCAGCATCCATGAAAAAGACACACACCTTTAATCCCAGCAGCTCAGGAGGCAGAGGCAGGAGGATCTCTGTGAGTTCGAGGACAACCTGGTCTACAAGGACTAGTTCCAGGGCAGGCAACAAGACGACACAGAGAAACCCTATTATTATCACCTGACTAGAATTGCAGTATAAATATAAATATTTAGACAGCATGTTGGGTTCATGCTAGTTTAACTACACTACAGTAGTGAAGTCACCCTTCCCCCTACCTCAGGGCCTCAAAGCTTCTCAACCATGAGTTTTGGACCAGGTTTAAAGTAATGTACACAGGTTCCCTCCTATAGTGCAGGCCTCAAATCCAATCAGAACACAGGTGGTTGCTCCCATAACAATTGTACCACTATTGCCACATCTTGTCTGGTAGGTTGGTTAAGATGATTGACGCTTTTTCTCTCCTATTGGCCTGAACAACAGTTTCTGGGATTAGGAAAGCTAGCCAATAAGAAGGAAGCTCCCATTCTGATTCTAACTAGATTTATGGTTACGGGTCTGTGCGACCGGCTAGACAAGCACTCTACCAACTGAACTGTATCCCCAGCAACCACATTAGCATTTCTGAGCTCCTCC
This sequence comes from Microtus oregoni, assembly GCF_018167655.1. NCBI lineage: Eukaryota > Metazoa > Chordata > Mammalia > Rodentia > Cricetidae > Microtus > Microtus oregoni. The sequence continues at coordinate 3,197,886 of NW_024544728.1, read as the reverse complement.
ATCACTGCCCTTCCTGGTTGAAAACATCTAGGTGCTGTGTCCGCAAACATTGTTTTGAAATCAGTTGACTTGTATTGAAGGAAGCACCCCAGCTCGGGCAAAAGAAAGGGGAAGGAAGCATTTTGACTGAACCCCAGAAGCTTGCAGGGTCCGGATGTGTGCTGATAAGTAGAAAGGCCATTCCTGGAATAGAGAACAGCTAGAGTAATTACATGGAAATGGGCTCGTCCAGGGCAGGTGCTCATCCAGAAGTGAGGAATCGGTGCAGGATGGATCTGCAGAATTTGGTAGGTGTGGTCTGTGGGGCAGCTCAGACCTTTAGTCAAAGCTGAATCTGCTGAGAGCTTCCAAGCACGTTATCTTATGAGTGAGTCTACAGCCATCCGCTTTTTATGTGAACGTCATAGATTTTTCTGAAGTCATCTTTTGCTAAGTACAATGTTCATTTTCATTTCCCAGTTCTTAACTCCTCTCTGGCCAGGTTGTCACATTCTAGATAAGGATTTTGTGTCGCTTAGCATTTTGTCTGAGACAAACCGTTTGGGGAGGAAGGTTTGGCTTGGCTCATGGCTTTGCAGTTGTCGGTCCTTGGTCACTTGGCTCTGTTGTTCCTGGGCTGGTGTTTTGTTAGACAGAAGGCTAATGTGACCAAGAGCACAGTGTGGCTCACTTCATGGCAAACAGGAGGAGGGCTGGGGAGGGGAGAGCATAAGGGACTAGAGACATGCTCTTCCAAGGACTTATATCCCAGTGACCCACTTCCTCTAACTAGGCCCCACCTCCCAATATCCCATATATCTATTGTCTTAGTTGAGTTTATTGCTATAAAGAGATACCACGGCCATGGGAACTCATAAAAGAAAGCATTTAACTGGGGCTGGCTTACGGTTTCAGAGGTCCGGTCCTTATCACCATGGTGGGAATTATGGCAGCATGCAAGCAGACACAGGGCTGGAGAAACCGCTGAGGGTTTTACATCCAGATCCACAGGCAGGAGGAAGAGAGCAGACTCTTGGTGTGAGCTTGGAATGGGCTTTTTGAAACCTCAAAGCCCACCCCCAGTGACATACTTCCTCCAACAAGACCCTACCTCCTGATCCTTTCAAATAATGGCATTCCCTGGTGACCAAGTATTTAAATCTGTAAGCCTATGGGTCTATCTCTTTCAAACCACCACGGCTACAAACTCCTCAATGAAATTAGTGCTCTCATGACCCAATTATCTTTCAATATGCCACTGGATAGATGTCAATATTAAAAGCTCAGTTGGAAGCTCTGCTTTAGTATCATCCCCCATTCCAAACCCAGTCCTTCTCAGAAATCCAGCCAAGTGGAGGCTCCTCCCCCAGAACTCTTCAAGACCTCACCTACAGGGTATTTAAACTGCCTCCTAAAGAGCAGTCACGTGGTTTGGTTTTTTTTTTTCCCAGTCTCCTCTCTCAGTCTTTTCTCTGGGGGTTGGGAAAATCATTCAGAAATGTTTTGCCCAATAAACTTGGTCTCTTATTCTTCTTTTTCCGTTATCCGAGACAGGGTTCTCTGTGTATCTTTGGCTGTCCTAGAACTCACTCTGTAGACCAGGCTGACCTCAAACTCAAACTCACAGAGATCCACCTGCCCCTTCCTCCAGAGTGCTGGAGTTAAAGGCGGGTGCCACCACTGCCCTACAGTCTTTGATTCTTAATTTGGCTTGATTTGGCTTACTGTGTCGGAGAGGAGACTTTTTTTTTTTAGATTTATTTATTTATTATGTATACAACATTTCTTCCATGTGTACCTGCAGGCCAGAAAAGGGCACCAGATCTCATTATAGATGGCTGTGAGCCACAATGTGAGCTGGGGATTGAACTCAGGAACTCTGGAAGAACAGCCAGTGCTCTTAACCACTGAGCCATCTCTCCAGCCCCCTCGGAGAAGAGACTTAATATCACAGTATGGAAACCTTTCATTAATCACCTTCATTATGTCCAAATGTGTAACACCCAATTCTGTGTTACCCCCTTGGTACAGTTCGCGCGCCACTGTACTGTAAGCGAGTTGGGCAAGGGCCTGGTGATTGAAAGAACACCAAGAGACCTGGGTCATTCCAAAGGAGATCAGCTGAATGCCGTTTATTCAACCTTGGGGAAATCCTTATATAGCTCGCAGGTGGGAAATAGCCACCCCCAAGATGGAGTAAACAATGTCCTACAGCTAATCACCAGGCGGGGCAGAGGGAGCACAGGAACAAATAGAATATTTTAGCTGGCTGACCAGAAACCGTCCTCAAGATGAACCCCAAGAACAAGGGTAGACCTGGGCCCTACACAAATGATAACAGACATTTGTCTCCCCCAGTTTGTTTTTGCTTTGGTTTTGTTGAGACAAGGCCTCGTACAGCTGTGGCTGCCCTTGAACTTGCTTTGTAACTGGTGATCTTGAACCGATTCTACTGCCTCCTTTTTCTGAGGTATGTAGCATTACGTGTGGCTTGGTTTTATAGAGTTCAGGGTATTGAACCCAGGGCTTTGTGCATGTTCAGCAAGCTCTCCATCAACTGAACTACATCCTTGGACCCACTTTTCCTTCCCATTAAGTCTCTGATGTATTATTTCCAACCTTGAGGCATGAGTGATTCTATTATCCCCGATTATCCACAGCTAAAGTCTATTAGACAACACTAACAATTTCCCAGCTCCTCAAAAGAGGAACTGCTTAGCACCAAATACCAAATATTTAGAAAATAATTTGGGGGAAGGCAGAGGCAAGGGATTTCTGTGAGTTTGAATCTGGCCTGGTCTACACAGAAAGTTCCAGGACAGCCAGGGCTACATAGACAGACTCTGTCTCAGAAACCAGAACAATTAAATAAATGAAATGTGTGTTGTTTTGGGTTTTGTTTGTTTGTTGTTTTGTTTTTTGAGACAAGGTTTCTCTGTGTAGCTTTGGAGCCTGTCCTAGAATTCACTCTGCAGACCAGGCTGGCCTTGAACTCACAGATTGGCCTCCTTGAATTGGTACTGTAGACCAAGCTGGCCTTGAACTCACAGGGACAGGCCTGCCTCTGCCTCCAGAGTGCCAGGTTTAAAGGTATGCGCCACCACCACCTAGCTATGTGTTAAGTATTTATAAAACAAAATTTGCTAGCTTCATATTCTTCTTAAATTTGTCTATGGCCATACCACCCTGAACATGCCCCATCTCGTCTGATATTCTTCTTAGATTTTACATTGATTTGCGTGTGTGTGTGTGTGTGTGTGTGTGTGTGTGTGTGTGTGTGAATATGTGTGATACAGAACACACATGGAGACAGGACAGCTTATGGGAGCCAGTAATCCCCTTCTACCATGTGAGTCCCGGAAACCTAACACAGGTGTTGAGCTTGACAGCAAGTGCCTCTACCCAATGAGCCATCTTATCAGCCCTTTATCATTCTTAACCACAACTCAGTGACGTTAAATACGCTCATAGTATGGTGTAATCATCATCATTATCTCCTCCAGAGTTTTTTCATCACCTCAATGAAAATGTAGAAGATGCTGCTCTACTGTCTGTGCTGACTGCTCCTTGTTGTCAATTCGACTACACTGGGAGTCAACTGAAAGCCACAAGGCACTCCTGTAGGGGATTTTCTTAATCAGATTATTTGGAGCAGGAAGACCCATCCTGTATCTGGGCCACACCTTCTGCTGGTGGCCCAGATACATAGGACACGGAAAAAGGAACCTTTGTGTCTGGCCAGCTTGCCCTCGCTCTTGCTGGCCAGTGGATGTACTGTTGTTCTGCCTAGTGCTGAACCCAGCTGCTTCAGGATTCCAGCCTGGACTGAAGACCAGCAGCTCTCCAGAGTCTTCAGCTCCAGATTAGGACTGCAGAGGATTCAGCCTTGTGGACCGAGCAACTGCAAGACTTCTGTTGTGAGACAGTCACTGTTGGGCTACCTTACCTGAACCACATCCTGTAAGCTGGTCTGATAAATCCCCCTTTCCTGTCAGGCTGTGGTGGTGTATGACTTTAGTCCCAGCACTTGGGAGGCCAAAGGCAAGTAGATCTCTGGGAGTTTAAGGTCAGCTGATTTACTTAGTGAGTTCCAGGACGTGCAGGGCTGTGTAACAGACCTTGTCTCCATAAAACAAACAAACAAACAAACAAACCTCCCTGTTTAAATGTATATATTCATCGTATTGGTTCTGTTCCTTTAGAGACACCTAACTCGAACACAATCTGATCAAACTTGGACTGGAAGTGTTTGGGCTATAAAGGGGGTGGGAGGAGAGACAAAGAGTCAGACATCCATCTCTGCCCCTGGCTTTCCACCAGACTGCCCATCTAACCCCAGCTGCCTGTTGGAATCTGAGCGGGGAGCTACAGATTCCGAAACATCTGCCTTTACCTCTGGGAACTATCTGCTTTGCTCTTCTCCAAGCCCCACGGCTAGAGTTTCTTTTCAGGAGACCTGAGCAAAAAGGAAATGGCAGACCAGAGATCTTCAGATACTAGTCCTGCATTTTGCCTAAGTTTTGGGACCCAGACCTTGACAAAGACAAAGTTTCTCTTCACTGCTTTCAAATATCAGTAAAAGCCCCTTTCCCTCGATAGAAGCAAAATACACACATGTTTACATGTTGCCCTTAACTCATGTCTTTGTGAGTAGAATATAGTTTTTAAGAGATCCTATACCCCCTTTTCTCAATTCTGCAACAGGTCCCCAGATATTGGCACAACTGACTCCATGATGAAAGAACCATTCAGACCATAAAACTCAGCACATAGACAGCACCACCTGCCAGAATGAAAACAAAGACCTAACCTAACCCATCAAAGTCCGTAATTATTGGGGAAGTGTAAATGGGCTAAGCTTGCCTTTTGGCCTCTGTAGTTCTGCTTCTGGCTAACTGCTCTTGTCAACCCAGGATGTGATTTTTGTGCTTAAAAGCTTCCCTTGATAAAAGCTCAGGACTGCACTGGGGTCCTGATCACCCAGTGTAGCTAGCTACAGGTCGGCTAATGAAGACTTTCTATTGGCTTGAATCCATGTCCACGCCGTCTTCTCTGGTGAGGCCCCACAACAATTCTTAGAATTTTTAAATTTTTTCCCTTTCTCTTTCCCTCCTTCTTTCCCTCACTTCCAAAAAAATTGTGTGTGTGGGTGGGGTGGGGAAGTGCTGCGGGTGTTACAGAGAGCATGTGTGGAGATCTGACTGACAACCTCAGGTACCAGTCCTCACCTTCCACCTTATTTGAGACCAGGTCTCCTTGTCTCTCACCGTTGTGTCAGGCTAGAAGGCTCTCGAGCTTCTGAGGATTCTCCTGTCGCTGCCCTATCCCTCTGTAGGAACACTGGGACATTCATTATTGCACCAAGCCTTTTCATGGTTCTGGTGATTCAAACTCAGCTCCTCACAAGTGCCTGACAAGGGATTTACCCTCTGAGCCATCTTCCCATCCCTTCCTTTCTGTTTTTGTTTTTTTTTTTTTTTTTTTTTTTTTTTTTTTTTTTTTTGAGACAGGGCTTTGTGCATTGGCTTTGAAAGTGCTGTGTGGCTGAGTATGATCCTGAACCTCTGATTCTCAAGCTTAAGATCAAACCTAGGGCTTCAGGCATGCTGGGCAAACACTCTACCAACTGACCTACAGCCCCTGCCTATAATCCTTTCTAAGTCGCTATTGGAGGCTACTTCTCCTAGGGCTCTTTGTTATATAGAAAGTGACCTTAGCATAAGCAGAGGAGGGAAGTACTGAAAACTCATAGTTTTCAGACTCCTGGGAAGGCTAGAGGTTCAAGGTCGAAGAAGGCTATGTGCAGGAGCCCTAGACTTTTTCTGGTTAGATTGTTCTTGCTTCCCAACAAGCGTGGTCTGTACAGCTGCCGTCCCACAAAGACTGCACTTAGAGGGCGTTCATGTCCCCACTGCCACCAAGAACTGGATGTGGTTACTGAAATGGACTCACCACTCTTATTTCTTTGGGTCACTGAGTTATGGGTCAGAATGTGGAGCTGGTTCATCTAAGTGATGATTTCCTAAAGTTGCCAAAAAAATGGGTAATTGGAGGTTTAGCATCAAGGATGGGAGGTGGTTTTAATCAAAGATTAGAACTGCCTTCTAGGCCTGGCGGTGGTGGCACACGCCTTTAATCCCAGCACTTGGGAGGCAGAGGCAGGCGGATCTCTGTGAGTTCGAGACCAGCCTGGTCTACAAGAGCTAGTTCCAGGACAGGCTCCAAACCACAGAGAAACCCTGTCTCGAAAAACCAAAAAAAAAAAAAAAAAAAAAAATTAAATAAATAGGATTGCCTTCTATTATTCCTTCCCTTAAGACTTAATCCTACTGAAGATGGGCAGTGGTTGAGCACGCCTTTATCCCAGCACTTGGGAGGCAGAGGCAGGCGGATCTCTGTGAGTTCGAGGTACCCTGGCCTACAAAGTGAGTTCCAGGACAGCCAGGACTCTTGTTTACACAGAGAATCCCTGTCTTGAAAGACAAACAAAAAGAGACAAGAATTAACCCTACTGAGTCTGTCAGTAACCTAGAGACCACCCTGCAGAAAAGCTGACTCACAAGAAGACATTCGAAGAAGTCAGGAGGAGCAATTATCTTCTTAATGAGATGCTATGCTTAGCCATCCCTGGAGCTGCCATCCCTGGAGCCGCTCCCCAGTTCAGAGCTTCCAACAGCAACACTGCTGGGCCCAGGCTTGTCTGCTTTTCTGAGTTCAAATGCAGAAAATAATAACTTTTCCTTTCTACCTTTCCATATCTTCTTTGGATACTGGTCAAAGGCCCGAGCATACTCTGGGACTTCTCACTTTTCTTCTGGAGACCATTCCTTCCCTCCCTCCCTCCCTCTCTCCCTTCCTTCCTGTGTGTGTAGGGGGCTGTTTTGAGACAACAAGGTTTCTCTGTGTGGCCCACACTGCCCTGGAACCCGCTCTGTAGACCAGGCTGGTCTTGAACTTAGAGATCCGCCTGCCTCTGCCTCCTGAGTGCTGGGATGAAAGGTGTACCTCACCACTGCCCAGCCTCTAAACTGCTGTCTTAGAGCCAGCTCTAAAGTCACTTCATCTGTCCTGCTCTTCTCAGCCTCCTCCTTCAGAGGCTGTCCAGCTTTACATCTTGTCTTCCTTGTTGTTCCTTTCAAAGTCTAACAAAATGGTCCTTGTACTTATAAAAGTAAAAAGAAGAAGAGTGGGTGGGAGGTGGCCCCTGTGGCTTGCTAAATTTCGGTGGTGAGGAATTCCCCAGACATTGGAAACAGTAGAGTGGGCGAGCAGCTGAAAAAGATAGAGTCTCCCACAGGTAGGAACATTTGGGAATCTGTATGGATCTGGGTCCTGGGTTCATTTCATCTAATTTAGAAAAATATCCTACACAGAGTTTCTTGGCCTGTTATTATAATAAAAAGAACACACAGGCATTTCCCTGGATAATTGACTTCATTCAGTGTCGAAAACCTGAGGTTCTTTCTTTCTCCAGGTCTACGCTGCTGGGTCTGCAATATAATCAGAGTGAGGGTTTTCATCCCAGGCTAACTACAGCCCCTTAATAACATCCTAACCGGATTCTGATCTGAGTCAGTGAGAGGGCTTTGAGTTTTCAAGACTGTTGCCTGCTGGACAGACAAAGGGTAGTTTTAAAGGTGCAGCCGCCAGCTTGCCCTGGCTCCCAGGGAGGCTAGACATGCTGACTGGCACCCTTATATATTATATGTGACATATATGCAAAGTCTATGATGGCAGTACAAGATAGGGAAAAAAAGGCATGGCTAGCCACAATAGCCCAGGCAGAGGAAGGTCGATCTCTGTGAGTTTGAGGTCAGTCTGGTCTACATAGTGAGTTCTAGGACAGGCAGAGCTAAAGAGTGAGAGCCTGTCTCGAGAAAAAGAAACAAAACCCAAACAAATAAAAAACCAAAACCAACTCAGAACAAGAAAGTACATAAGTATGTATGTACGTGTGTGTGTGTGTAAAGCAGGATTTTGTTAAATCTAAAGAAAAACAGTGGTACAAACATCAGCTTATCCAGATCAGTCAATCCTCAGACAGATGCGGTCATATTTCTTCTGTTATTAGCTACTGGTGCTTACTTATGGAAGGCTCAAAACCTCCAGAATCTTAGTCTGCCTCACTGGTGGTCTATTTCTGCTGAGTCTGCCTAAGGATTGGTGCCATTTGCACAGTTACTGCCTCAGAAGTATACCTCTCACCGTTTCCTGTGGCTTCATAGCAAGAGGCATGATATTTACTGCACAGTTTTGAATCCCATTTATGTCTCTGTCTCAGTCACACTGCTGGGAGAGAATCTCTGCAGGAACTGGGCTCTTGGCGATCATCAAACAACTGTCAGTAACAAAGCACACTAGATCCCACACTTACCAGCTTTCCTAGACAAAGAAGAGAGGATGCTTTAGGTGAGATGACAGGGGCTAGTGAAGGGCAGTGTATAGTTGTGGGGACACAGAAGATAATCTGTGTAATTTCTTTTGAAATTTTACAACTCATGCCCGAAAGTTCTGAACCCTGGTTTTGTCTTTCTAGGAGGGTGAACATCTATGGTTTGCTCCAGCCAAAGGAAGCTGGAAGGAACTGATGTGGGCAGACAGGATCACCCAGCCAGATGGTGGAGGCATGATAGTAAGAGTGTGGAGGTGGGGTAAGGGTGCCAATTAGCATGTCTAGCCTCCCCAGGAGCCAAGGCGAGCAGATGGCTGCACCTTTCATGGTACCTTCCTCTGTCCAGCAGGCAGCAGGGGTTGGTCTTGTTGTGCAGAAAGTGCACACTGACTGTTCTTTTCAGAATGTGGAAGTGGTGGACATGCAGCAGAACGATTTAAATATCATGTCGAAGAGAAGTAGATCTTATCTCCTTCAGCCTCTTGCAATAGCTTGGTGTCTGTCAGAGGCTGACACCACAGGAAAGTGATTGGTCGTCACTCAGCAGCCAGAGCAGCTTGTGCTTGGAGAGAGGCTGGCTTCCAGGTAGTTGTGAGAGCACAAGTCAGAAAGTCCACCATGGCCTTCCCCGAGCACTCCAGTGGGATGGAGACTGCCTTTATCATTTCCTCTCTCTCTGGAGCTGGCTGCAATTGTATTCACTAAAAGTTTGTCAAATCCAGCCTTAATCCCAGCACTCAGGAGGCAGAGGCGGCTGGATCTCTGGTCTATGGGTTGACTTCCAGGATAGTCAGGGCTATGGCAGAGAAACAGTCTTGAAAACAAAAACAAAACAAAAACAGATGGCAAAAAAGAAAGTGTGTAAAATTGAATCAAACTGTGACAATTCAGTTACTGCGTGCACGACTCAGCATTTTCTAAATATGAATGCTACACCAGGATAAATGGTCACATGACAAAATACAATGGCCAACCCTGGAAAGGCTTTCCTTTTCATTTCAAACCAAATAATCACTTTCAAAAGTGTGAAGCAGCCTTTCCCAGCACTGGGAGGAAGAGACTGGAGGATCCTGAGGTCAAGACCATCTTTGGGTACATAGCAAGTTTAGGCTAGCCTGGGCTACATAAATCCTCCCTCAGTACCTACCCCAGCCATGCATATGTGCATGTATCTGCATGGATGTATGTTTTAGGTAAGTGGTTGACTTTCTCCATTTTTCATCAATAACTGAGACCAGTTTTGCGGGCCACATTTTACATGAAATGTATAAATATGAAACCAAAATCGGGCAATGCCATTAGAGAGTCTCCATGTTTTTACTGTTTTCAGTGCCTTCTTAATAACACTAGATATATAGTATGTAGTCACTAAAAACCATTACAGATCAGATTATTACTTTCAGACAGGAACAGGGAACAGGAAGTCAGGCACACATCTTGTGTAATTCTTACAGAGAATCGCTTTAAAACATTTCAAAAGTAAGATTCCTGTCTGTTAGCAGTTTGCGCGGAGGGAGGTCAGTTGACTTCCACGTGGGTGTGCTGTTGCATGTACCACTGCACACCTCTCTCTCTCACACACACAGACACACACACACTCACACACACCAGAGTCTTTTGCTCAAAGGAAATACAACCAGATATCTCTGCTACTTTAATACCTTGAGAGAAAGGGGAGGAAGGGCCTGGCAAAGGCCAGGGCACTGAGACCACCCTTTGTTTGACACTGTCTACTGGCACATGGGTAGGGGACGCAGAGGTGACGGTATAGCATCATGGCAGTGTCCCTAAAAGTCATGCTGAATCCTAAATGAGAAGGTGCCTGGTGTGGCAGAATGGCACGCTAGTTATTTCTGTAGCAGATGGTTATCCACTTGACTTGTATTATTTTATATTTCATTTTTCCAAAATTTATTCATTTTATTTTATGTGTGAGTGTTTTGCTGCATCATGGATGTGCACCCCGTGCATGTCTGGTGCCCATGGAGGTCAGAAGAAGCTATCAGATCCTCAGTATCTGGAGTTACGGATGGCTTGTGAAACTACCATGTGGGTGCTGGGATTCGAACCTGGGTCTTCTGCAAGAGAAACAATTCTCTTAACTGCTGAGCCATCTCTCCAGCCCCCTACTTTTATTTTTAGTTTAAAAATGTACATTTATTTATTTGTGCATGAATGCATGCAAACCACAGCACTCATGTGGAAGCCAGAGGCCAGTACCTTGTCACAGTCTGTTCTCTCCGTCTACCACGTGGGTCTGAGGGACTGAACGCATGACATCAGTCTCAGCTGCAATCACCTTCAGCTCATGAAGGGTCTTGCTGGCCCTCACTTTATTTTTAGCAGTAAAAATGTTGCCCAATTAATACATCTACAACACAGCTCCTGAACCTAAGACTCAGGGATCATTGCGGAAGAAAGGCAGAAAGAATGTAAGAGCCAGGGGAATAGGACATTTGCTATGAGATTGTGTCTTCTAGAAATGTCAGATCTACACCATGAAATTTTACCAACATGGATGCCTAAAGAAGACTTGAATCAGCCTGATGCCAGTAAACATGATAACATGAAAGGGCCTTAACCCTAGACAAAGAACTATGGGCAACTGGGGAATACTGAATGGGAGAAATGGTCCTCCCGGAGGAAGAGACCTCCCAATTGGTTATCCAACAGTAAGTCGTCAGTCCTGAGATTATATATGTAGAGGTGACATTATATGAACTGAGCAGGTTGTGTTCATGTCATATGTGTGTGTGTGTAGATATATGTGTATATGTTTAATAATGAAATAAAAAGAGGCCATGAATTTGCGAGCAAGGGAGGAGTGGTGTGTGGGAGAGGCTGGAAGAAGGAAAAGGGGTAAATGATGATGTAATTATAATTCCAAAGAACAAAAACATTTTAAAAAAAGAAATAGAAATGTTGGACTCCTGTAATTTGGTGACTTCCCTTTTTCCTATGACAATTGAGATTTCATTTCTCCATCCTTCATTTTACCACCAACCAACTGAAATCCCTTAAAGGAAGTATAGTAAATGAAGGAAACAAAGTGTTAGATTAGAGAAGTTCAACCTATTTCTTACAAGTGACTACACACTTCTGGACCACTGTGCAGGGGTTAACACAGGGAGGGGCTTTTCCCCAGCTCCGGGCCTCTGTGCAGGGGTTAACACAGGGAGGGGCTTTTCCCCAGCTCCGGACCTCTGTGCAGGGGTTAACACAGGGAGGGGCTTTTCCCCAGCTCCGGACCTCTGTGCAGGGGCTAACACGGGGTGGGGTGCCTTTCCCCATCTCTGGACTTCTGTACAGGAGTTAACAGAGGGAGGGGCTTTTCCCCAGCAAATGTGGAGGTGATGGGATGTTTCTGAAGTCCTAGCTGTCATGGTACCTCGTCTGATCATTTTATTCCTGATCCAATCCTTGACAGTTCTGTATGCAACTCAGGATCCTAGTGAGCCGAGGCTCAGCACTTAGTCTCACACCCCTGTGTTCTCCACAGCTGTGTCTCATCCGTGTTCTCCATATGTGTCTCATCTGTGTTAAAGACAACTGTGAGCTGCCATGTGGTTACTAGAAATTGAACCCAGGTCCTCTGGAAGAGCAGCCAGTTCTCTTAAAGGCTAAGCCGTCTCTCCAGCCCTCCCCTCTCTCTTTTAAGATTTCTTTTCTTTTTTTGTTTTTTGAGACAGGGTTTTTCTGTGTAGCTTTTGGAGCCTGTCCTGGAACTCACTCTGTTTTGTTTTTGTTTTTTTTTTTTTTTTTTTTTTTTTGAGACAGGGTTTCTCTGTGGCTTTGGAGCCTGTCCTGGAACTCGCTCTGTAGACCAGGCTGGTCTCGAACTCACAGAGATCCGCCTGCCTCTGCCTCCCGAGTGCTGGGATTAAAGGCGTGCGCCACCATCGCCCGGCCTGGAACTCACTCTGTAGACCAGGTTGGCCTCAAAACTCACAGAGATCTGCCTGCCTCTGCCTCCCGAGTGTTGGGATTGAAGGTGTGCACCGCCGCCACCACCAGCACCAGCACCACCACCACCGGCTTCTCTCTCCTTCCTTCCTTTCTTTTTTAATTTATTTATGCATTGGGTTTTATGTGAGTACTCTACATGTTTCTCTGCTTGCCAGAAGAGGACATCGGATCCCAATACAGATGGTTGTGAGCCGTCATGTGGTTACAGAAAATTGAACTCAGAACCTCTGGAAGAGCAGCCAGTGCCCTCAACCATTGTGCCATCTCTCCAGCTCCCAAGATTTCTATCTATCTATCTATCTATCTATCTATCTATCTATCTATCTATCTGAGAAAGGGTTTCTCTGTGGCTTTGGAGCCTGTCCTGGAACTAGCTCTTGTAGACCAGGCTGGCCTCAAACTCACAGAGATCCGCCTGCCTCTGCCTCCCAAGTGCTGGGATTAAAGGCGTGCGCCACCACCGCCCAGCTGATTTATTTCTTTTTATATGAGTATTTTGCCTGCGTGTATGTAAGCACACCATTCCAGTGTTTGTAAAGTATTCACGAAGGCCAGAAGACAGTGTCAGACCTAGAACTGCAGTTACAGAAAGTTAGATCATTGCTGGGGATAGAACCTGGATCCTCTGCAAGAGCATAAAGTGCTCTCAACTGTTGAATCATCTCTTCAGTCCTTATAAATCTCTTTTCAAATATACAGAGCAGTGTTGTACACACAGTAGGTACGCAAGAACATTTCCCGCTTAATTTCCTATTTTGTTTTAGACAAGACATTACTATTATGTTTGTGCTATATTAACCAACTTACTTGTTTTAATAATAATTTCCTCAATTTTCCATTCTTTTTTTTTTGGATTTTTCGAGACAGGGTTTCTCCGTAGCTTTTGGTTCCTGTCCTGGAACTAGCTCTTGTAGACCAGGCTGGCCTCGAACTCACAGAGATCCACCTGCCTCTGCCTCCCGAGTGCTGGGATTAAAGGCGTGCGCCACCACCGCCCGGCTCAATTTTCCATTCTTATTGACTGGCAAAGGCCAGCCCAGTGACTGAAACATACATCCCTCACCACTTCCTGAAGTACTCCCATGTGGCATGGTTTAAAACAAAAAGCACAACATATGAAGATTAGGGGTGCCACATGAGAGTTCCCCCAATTTCCCCTGGAGGCTGTGGGTTGTCATTTTCATGCCCCTACAAGGTAGAATCCATTTGCCAGTCCCTAGAGGGTGACATTCTTAGAAGCCAGCTCATAGATGTCTTTTGTGCTTCCTCCTCCCACACAGAGCCCTGCCCAGCCCTACAATGTGTCCTACGTTACTTTGTGCATGGCTCTTTAGTTCCTGGCACTTGGAGGCCTAGATGATTTACATGAGAGCTTCGAAGTGGGGATCACCTACCCCAGTGTTTCCTGGCTGGTATGTAGATTACCATAGTGTACACAGAGTGTTATACCACCACGTGCACACGTTCAACAGATGTCCAAACCTTTCCTCTCTCAACCCCTCACTTCAAGCTGCAGGCTTTCTTAGCTCCTTCACACCCTTTGGAAAGGTAAAGGAAGGTGCATTAGTCCAGTTTCCCTAAAAGTCTCCCAGACAGACAGGAGGTATATTTATATACGGCAGATGTATTTTCAGGAATCTGCTCAAGACCGGCAAGCATAGGTGGAAAGCTGGAGAGCAGGAGAGCTGATGGTCAGGCTGGAAGTTGGCTCGCAATCTCTTTCCTTCCTCAGAGGAGAGTCCTGCTCTAGTTTAGCCTCCCAGTTTCTGAACGAGACCCATGCACTCAAAGACTACTGAATGAAATTAAATGTCACCCGGACACCTTCCAGAAGCATCTAGAATAAGTTTGACTATTAAGGTATCTTAGCCCGGCCCAACTAACCACAGGTTACTGTGCTGTTACTCTTACCTTTTGTTGCTTGCTGCCTTGGGGTGTTGTGCTGGGGATGAGCAACAGGAAAGTGTTCTGCTAGCTAGCCGCAGGCTCAGCTAATGTGCTCACGCTCATGCAGCGTGAATGCTGCCTCTGCTGTCTTTTGGATGCTGCTGACTACCAGAGTTCCAGCAAGGCTGCTGTTGGAGTCTGATCTGCTGCTCTGACATGGAGGGAACGGGGACTCTTCTGGAAGCCACAAATCACCATTACTGACTGTTTGTGTCTCAAACCCTACCTCCGCCTCAGCCCGCAAGTATAACTAGGGTCTCACAGGATATATATATATATATATATATATATATATATATAGCTGGGGTCTCTCAGGATGCCTGGCTTCCAGTTGTCCTTTACCCAGCTGGAGTGGAAGGATTCTGGTGGAGGGGACTGCTTCAGCCAGACTCTTTCTGGAAACCATAGCCCCGTCTGCAATCTCGGGAAGGAGGACAAAGTAAAGATGAGACAGAAGAGTGGGACTCATTGCTCTCCGGCTGAAACATCATCCTTTTATTTTACCATGCATTTCCCCCTTTGCTTTCCTGAACTCAGTTGCAGGACTGGAAAGGAGGCTGCCTATCTTTTCAGATTGCTCTCAAACGCGGAGCCTTCAGGAATTGTGAGCAGGTCAAACTGTGGGAAGGTGTATTAGGAAGTCTTTATAACTCCTTGACAATTATATTGATGTGTGTGTGTGTGTGTGTGTGTGTGTGTGTGTATGGATGTGGTCAGGGGACAACTTGAGGGGTCTGTTCTCCCTTTCACCAGCTGAGTCTCGAGTAGTCAGTTGTGTCAACAAATGCCTTTCCTGCTGACTAATCTCACTGGTCCATCCTTATGATAACAGACATGTATATATTTGATGACTTTCATCCTCATTACCTCTATAACCACCTCCCACTCCTTCTGAACTGTTTCGTTTTTCTAACAAGTCTCCCTCCTCTTTTTATTTTGAGACCAGGACTTTCCGTGTAGCCCTGGCTGTACTGGATCTCACTGTGTGGGCCAGGCAGGCCTCACACAACCTGCTTCTGCCCCCAGAGCTGGCATCGAAGGCTGTGACACCATACCCGACATCACTCTTATTTTCACATCTTTTCTTCCTTTCTTTTTGGTGACCCACTGAGTTTATTTAATAAGGGTTGCTGTCATGAGTATGTGTCTGTGTGTTGGGTGTTACTTAGTGGAGCATAGGCAATTTATCAGTGCCCATTGAAGAAAAGTGACTCCTCCCTCTCCAGTAACCATTAGTTGGCCACAGTGCTCCAGGGAGAAGAGTCTCATTTCCGTAGTAGAAGAATTAAGCTAATAAACTTAGCAGCTGCTGGGTAAGCCATACGTACACCTCAAGGTAAAAGGAGTGACCTACCTAAGGTTGATCCTGAAGAAGGAAAGCTCTTAAGGCTTTGAGCTGGGCCAGTTCCAATCAGATTAGAAGCAGCCAAATTATCTGCAAACCTCACACTCCCGACACCAATAACCAATAAAACACTGCTATTTTTAAGTCACGCCCAAGGCTGAGATGCACAGTGGAGGGGCAACCGTTTTAAGATTAAACAAACATTTAAAGAACAGGTACATAAACATTGATTTAAAAATGTTTTAAAATGTTTACAATGATTCCACTGTTAGAACATTATGATCAGTTTGTCATGTGACTCATGGCTGAGTAAGAGGCAAATCACTAAAAGGAAAAAACCCTAAGCAAGCCAGTAGTAAAATAAAACTATAAGTTGGGCGGTGTGAGTGACACTGCTTTAATATCAGTACTTGGGAGGCAGAGGGAGGCAGATCTCTTAAGTGTGGTGCCAGCTTGGTCTATAGAGTGAGATCCAGGACAGCCAGGGCCACCCACGGAAAGCCTGTCTTGCAAATAACCAAAGAAAATCAAACCAACCAAATGAAAAAGATGAAGCTAGAGTCAAAGGAAACTAACTCCATTAATCCTATTGCCAAATGTAGAGATTTAACAAGTGGATGTGGAAAGCAACTGGAGTATTACATAAACTAGCAGAGGCTGTGCCACGAGGACAATCCTAGTCAAAGATGGTCAGTGTACTGTGCTTTATATCTTCTGGACCTTTTTTTAACATACAAAAATCATAATCAGAATTGGAAGAGATCCTGCATCTCAACCTCTTGAAACACAATTTATTCTTATACTTTTACAACTGGAAAAAGTATTTTGCAAAGCAAATATGAAGCAACTGAGCTCTACAGAAGACCATGTGTTCAATTATTTCTACGTTTATCCACTCAGTAAGCACATATTGAAGAGTAGCCTTTAGCAATTCCTTTTTCTCCTTCCTCAGTTTTATGCCTCTGTCTGAGCTATCCTATTTGCACAGACTGTACGCTCAGCTATCTGCCAGATGCCACTCTCCTCTCCTGGGACAAAAGTGGGTGTGCTAGTATCCCCCTCTCCCCACTTCCTCTACCTTGCCATCCCATCTCAGTCTGGTCCCCTTCTTCCCAGATCTCTTGGGTATCCTACAGTTTCCATCCCAGATCCAAATGATACACAGGAAGTTGGGCAGAACCATGTAAGCTCTCTCTATAAGTAGTAGTAAGTTGTAGTGGCCATTCCAGTTGAACTATAGAAGAGGAAAACAAAGGCATGGCATGCTGGAACTTGGTGGGGTATATATAAAACAACCAATAATTAGATGTGTGCCCTGACAAGTTTTATAGGATAAACAACGCACTATATTTGAATATTCAACATAGAAGTATTCTCATCACACTTAAAGCAATTTTTAGTTCTAAAACTCTGGAGGTGATGGGATTTCAGAAATCATTTGGATCAGGAGGACAGGAAAGAACCAGGGTAGGACACACAACCAGTAGTTTGGTGTGGGAAAAGTAAAGCAAGTGTACATTTAGCAAAAATATGTGGCCAAAAATGGGCGACTATCTAAATCTAAACTAATTTTTTTTCATTGCTTTGATTGCAGAAATTGAATAACAATTAGCATGAGCTACTATCTGTGATACAGTGTTTCAACACATTTCATATAATTTATTTAATCTTTACACATCTTCTCTGGAAACTTGGAATCCTTTCATTTTCCCAAGAGGAAATAGTGGTATAATAGCCTCATAATGACACACCTTTCTGGGGTGGGCAGGACGGATCAGCTGGTAAAGGTATTTGTTGCTATGCCTTAGTTCCCTTCCATCCCGGGAATCCACCGTGGAAAGACATGGTGTGTCTGGTCTCCTTTGACGCCTTTGAACTCACACACAAAATACAACGTATCTACTGCAGACCTGCAGTCTGAGTCTGAGAGATTCTATCCATAGAGGCACAGGTTGTCCAAAGCAGTGCAAGGTTGCTATCACTTTCCACAGGAGGTCTGAAAAAACTTCGAAAATGACCTCAGGGTGGTAGCTCTTACCAGTAAACCCAGCACTCCGGAGGCCAGATTGCCACAAATCCTAGATTAGCCACCGGGACATGGTCCCAAAATCAAAACCAATCTAGCGGCCAATTCTGTTATGGAGTAACTTTTTAAAACAAAACAAGTTATTTCAATTTTCACAAGCCCAGACTTTTTATTAATCTTAATTTAATGAACCACGACAACAGCTTATCCTATTTAAGTCGTGTTAAGACGATCATTCGTGGGCTGTTTCTGATTTGACAAAACCGTACACCAAGAAACGGATCCAGGGCCGCAAATCATTGCTAGCAAATGCTGATTTCAGAAGCAATGTCGCTTTATCCCGTGATAAACAAGCTGTCGGCTTCAGCACAGCTAGGTGCTGCCGCGAACCATTTCCCATCCAAGAGAGGCTGGCACTGGGGACCGTCAAGCCGAGCGGGGGCCCGCAGGCACCCATTTAGGTCAGGCCTCCGGGTGGAGGTCGCGGCGCCCGCGGCCGGACTCGTTTACATTTGAATTTCCCTGAACGGTCAGCAGCAGGAGGCGGCGCGGACCCGCCCCGGAAACCTCGGGCTCTTTCCCGCCATTTGCAGGCCCGGCCCTTCCAGGGGTCCCCAGGGGGAGAGCACGAGCTCCGGCGGGCTCTGGGCTCCCGGCTGAGGAACGAGCAGTTCGGGGCGCCCCTCCCCGCCACGCCCAAGCCCGAGAGCGAGGCCGACGGTTGCCCGGGGGTCAGATTTTGAATTTCCAGGCCGAGCCCCCTCCGCGAGTCGCAGGGGCGCGCCGCCCGCTCGCCATTGGCCGGCGGCGGTCACGTGGGGGGGCCCCGCCATGTTGCGGAGCGCGGCCCGTGCCACCTCCGCCCCCCGCGCCTCGCCTCCTGCCCGCCTCTCGCCGCCCTCCTCCCAGGCCCGCCCGCCGCTCGGAGAAGCTCGAGAGGAAACAAAGTGCAGCGGGCGGGAGCCTCGCGTCCGCGGCGTGCACCCTCTCGGCCTCCGGGCTGCCCCGGCCTCTTCCCGCGCGCGTCGGCGAGTGTGCGTGTGCGCTTACAAAGAGCGTCTAGCCGGCGATCGCCCTCTCCGTGGCCCTCCCGCTTCGCTCTTTGTGCGGTAGCCGCCGCCGCCGCCATCCCAGCTGCCCTCGGTCCCCGGCCTGCGGTTTGTACCTTCGATCCCGCCGCCCCGCCATGGCGACCGCGACCCCCGCGCAGCAGCGGGCGGGCAGCCGCGTCAGCGCCCCCTCCACGCCGCTCAGCCCCACGCGCATGTCGCGGCTGCAGGAGAAAGAGGAGCTGCGCGAGCTCAACGACCGACTGGCGGTGTACATCGACAAGGTGCGCAGCCTGGAGACGGAGAACAGCGCGCTGCAGCTGCAGGTGACCGAGCGCGAGGAGGTGCGCGGCCGGGAGCTCACCGGGCTCAAGGCTCTCTACGAGACGGAGCTGGCCGACGCGCGCCGCGCCCTCGACGACACGGCCCGAGAGCGCGCCAAGCTCCAGATCGAGCTGGGCAAGTTCAAGGCCGAGCACGACCAGCTGCTGCTCAAGTGAGTACGGACTCGATCGTCAACGCCGCTTGGCTCTCGGGACGCCATCGGGAGCCGGGCTCCGGGGAAGCGACAGCACTGGCCGGGTGCCTCGTCCTTCCGAAAGGGACAGGGCCCTCGTGTCTTGAAAGCAGAGGAGAGGGATCTAGTGATTTAGAGTTGAACGGGGGTGTCATGGAGAGGTACTCGAGTTGTGGAGACGGTGGGGTTGTAGCGATAATTTCTAGGTGGTTGGGTTCAATGCGGGGCCTGGGACTTGACCCCGGGACCCCATATCCTCCCCCATCTGCAGGCCCCGGGTGCGGGGAGCTGATGCCACTGCGCGCGCTCGAGTGCGCGCCCCGGTTTCCGGCGGGTGGGAGACAAAGCATCTGGTGGGTTTGCTGGACTAGGGCGGCTGGGCCGGGTGGACTCGCCAATCGCCAGAAGAATGAATGAGTTCTAGGCGGGCGGAGGAAGGGGAGGGACGGGCCCCGAGCATCCGCGGCTCCCGGGGGTGGGTCTTGCTTTGGCGCGCTCAGTCTCGGCCCTGTGACATTTTGCCAGCTATCTGCGCCCTGCCTTCACGACGCGGGAAGGGCGGGGACTGAGCTGCACGCCTTTGGCCTAGGGCTAGCTGGGTTTCCAAGCTGGAGAGTTTGCTTTGCGGTAGGATGTCCTCTGGTGGCGCCCGGGTCCTGGGTACTCTGCGCCCCAGATTCCTTTAACTGGGCTTTCCGTAGGCCCCGACCGTCAAGCCTCTGACTCGCGAATCGCCCATCCCGCCCCGGTAGCGCTGTCTTCCCTGCTTCAGTCCTCCTGTAGAATAATGCTTTTCCTAGAGACGGTACTGCGGACCCACACCGCGCATACCTGCCGCCTGTGGTGCTGTCACTGTGCCACGGAAAATGTGTTTGAGTGAGGAAGAGCTTGTAATCCCGATGGGGACTGAGTTTTCAGACCCGGGTACATCTTTGTTGTCCTGTCCTTGATTTTCTGATGGGTAAAATGTGTGACTCAGTTGTATGCAACAAGTGCTGGCGTCACGTTACAGATTTGCTGCATTTCAGTCTGGAATTTACGATCCTTTTGCCACTGCCAACTGATATGTTTGGGAGGTGTCTGATTCAGACTTTGACCATTTGCCCCGGGATATCTGTGTGTACGTATCTCTCATTTCCCTGACTCGTTACTTTTCTTTGGGAGTGTGCACCTTATCAGATATTTAAAAATGACTTGTAAAAGCGTGAGTGGTAACAATAAAACAGTGTATAGGCTGGTTTAAAATGAACATTTACATTTTTCCGATACAAGACGGTTCTCTGTTCTCCAGGCTAGCCTGCAGCTCTTGGGCTTGCCCATCTATTACAGCATGTCTTTCCTGCCTCTCTCATTAATTTAAGTGTATGGTTGTTTTGCCCTCGTGTGTCTGCACCGCGTGTATTCCTGGTAGAGGCCAGAAGAGGGTGTTGGATCCTTTGGAACTAGAGTAACTGACTTAAATAAGCCACCACGTGGGTGCGGGGAATGGAACTTGAGTCCACCGGAAGGGCATCCACCCTTCCTAGAAGTTAGCTGCTTCTAACCGCTGAGCCATCTCTCCAGCCCTGATTGTTTTTTTGACACTGAATCTCAGTGTGTAGCACTGGATGGCCTGGAGTTCCCTGTAGACCAGGCTGGTCATCAAATCATAGTGTTCCACCTGCCTCTGCCTTCTAGCTGCAATTAAAGGCGTGCCTACTATGCCCAGAGCTCTTTTGTACCCCCCCACCCATTTCCCACCTCTTTTTTGAGACCGGTTTTCAGTTGCTGAAACTGGTCTTCTACTCTTGAACTTAAGCAGTTCCACCTTGCCCTTCTTCAGTGTTGGTGCTAAGGCCCAATGCCTGTCCTGGCAGCCACAACCTTTAATTTCTGTGTCTTGGATTTACCAACACTTGGGGTCATCTTTTGAAATAATCATTCATTTACTGATACTGTTTTCTCTTTATCTTCCTCTTTTTTTTTTTTTTTTAAAGACAGGACCTCAACTATGTAGTCCTGGCTAGCCTTCCCTTGCCTTAGTGCTGGGATTAAAGGTGCTCCTCACCTTCTTCTGATATTTTTTTACTGCATTTCTTCAAAGTTTAGATGTCAGTGCTTGTAGAACTTGGCGACTGTGGGGCTGGAGAGATGGTTGGAGCACTGACTACTCTTCCAGAGGACCTGGGTTCCCAGCCCCCACATGGCAGCTCACAGCTGTCTGTAAGTCCAGTTCCTGGGGAATCCCACACCCTCAGATAGACATACATGCAGGCAAAGCACCAGTGCACATTGCAAAGAAAACAAAAACTTGGCGATTATTAGTGCATCACTAGAAAGAAAAACAAAATCAGGGCCAGCCCGTGTCTTGGACCCATTCTCAATTTCAGAGATAGTAAAGTGTTACATAGATCAAACATCTGGTATGTACCAGTTACTGTTTTGTGTATTGAGGTCACGGATTAAAAAAAAACAATTTTCTAATTTTAGGGTGCAGTGGGAGAGACCACACAGCAAATAAACAAAAATTGTCTTGTGTGGTCTGAGGCATTTTGATGCTGGGGCTCTGATAATCTTTCCAGAGGATACCATTGGAGGTTTGCTACACAGTAGTAATACTGCCACCTGGTGGACTGTAGTTGTAAATGTTATGGACCAGTCACATGTTGGCTTCAGCATGATGAAAAAATGAAAACAGCATAGGATTATTTCTGTATCTTAGAACATATGGTATAATTTAGGTGATAAACAATGAAAGGAGAATAAAGTTGAGCAGCAAAGAATTGTCTAAAGATGACAATTGGAAATGATCTTTCGTGGTGTCTTGGGTATATGTCCTTTAGATTTGTGTCACAGCACATAGACTTCAAAGGTCAGGACCAGGTGCATCTCTGACATCACAGTTCTCCACTCCAACACTCCAGTGGTAGTGTCCTTTTATTTGGACTTTGTCGTGTCCTGTGTAGCTCAATAATGGCATTAATTTTATTTTGTTTTGTTTTTGAGATAGGATCTCTCTCACTATATACCCTTGGCTGGCTGGGAACTCACTGTGTAGAACAGTCTGACTGACTGAACTTACAGAGATCTATATACCTCTGCTTCCCAAATGCTGGGATCAAAAGGTTTGCACGATCACACGCATCCTGATTATTATTTTTAATTTGTGGGTAGGGATTGTGGGTGTGCATCCTAGGGCTAGTGTAAGGGGGTCAGAGGACAATTCTGTGGGCCCCAGTACCCTGTCTACTTTTCCATGGACTTTTGAAGATCCACTCTGGGCAGCCAGGCTTCCTAACAAGCTCCTGCATCCGTCTGAGCCATCCCACCAGCCCACGGTTTTCCCTTTGAGATCAGGCCTCACTGTGTCACCTTGGCTGACCTGGAACTCTATGTAGAAGGGACTGGCCTCAGACTGACTGGCCTTAGCCTTCCAAACGCTGAAATTAAAGGCTTGTGCCACCATGCCCAGTACAGGCTGTCTTTATTGGTGTCCAGTGAGAGGGATAGTATTAGCAGAGTAATCCATCATCCTTTAAATGAGTTACCTTCGAACAATAAAGGAAGTGTAATTTGGAAGATGAAAAAAAAAGGAAGGATTGTTTTATTGTTGGTTTGAGTCCGTTTGGTTCTTGAACTTGTTTAAAAATAATAAGTGAACTTTTTTTTTTTTTTGGTTTTTTTAAGACAGGGTTTCTCTGTAGCTTTTGGAGCCTGTCCTGGAACTAGCTCTTGTAGACCAGGCTGGCCTCGAACTCACAGAGATCTGCCTGCCTTTGCTGGGATTAAGGGTGTGTGCCACCACCGCCCAGATTTTTTTTTTAAGGATTTATTTATTATGGATACAACATGTCTGCCTGTATGCCAGAAGAGGACACCATATCTCATTATAGATGGCTGTGAGCTATAATATGGTTGCTGGGAATTGAACTCAGGACCTCTGGAAGAGCAGTCAGTGCTCTTCACCTGTCTGAGCCATCTCCAGCCCATATGTACACTTTTATTTTGAGCCAGTGTTTATGGAGTAATTACCATTTAGGCAAACATATATTAAGGAAGCAGTTGTAGTGTGGTCTTAAAAAAAAATCACCTTTTGGTTCCTTAATGTATAGCAATGCCTTACTCAAGAGTTGGGTCCAGGTGTTGTGGGCACCTGACTTGGCTGCCCTTGGAAGGCTGAGACTGGGAGGGTGCAAGAGTGACGTCAGCCTGAGTTACTGACAGAGACTTGTTTCAAAAAGTCTCTCAAATCAAAAACCTGAACACCCTCTTGCCAAACCAAACCAAATTCCAGAAGCATTCATGAAAATTCTTGGTGCTCCTGGAATCTGGTAACTGCTTCTCTACCCACAGCCTCAGGCAAGCTAGTCTAGGCATACAGCCATTACTTCAGTACACCTGGGACAGGCCTTTAACACGCGGGCTTTGATGGCTAAACCTTTCAAAAGGATGTGAAAGTCCAGGGAACAGCCCTAAGAAATTAGGCTGTCCAAACCTTTCTTTCCTTTGTTTGCAAAGAAAGATAGAAAGATACCTGTTGGAATTGTTGGTATAATTTAGGGTATAATGCAATCTTTTGGAGTACTCGGTTTCAAGGAAGTAAACATAGGATGGAAGATGAAGCACAATTTACTATGTTGTCCTTTTCCTCTTTGAAGTCACTGGTTTGGTGTGCTCTTTCATTTGTCTAGATATTACCTCTGATATGTCCTGTAACTCCCTACAATACCCGAGTTAAAGGTCTACCGTGCACACACGGTAAGAATGAGCCCAGTTATTAGCTGGTGACAGGTGTCTATTTCTAGGCTCCAAAGATGGCCACCAACCAGTGTACCCCTCTCTTTTAGTATTCTATGATAAAGAGACTATGCTTTGGCTATTATCTTTGGGGACTTAAAAATGTTTTCAGGGTTGACTAGAGGGCTCAAAAAGTAAAAGGGGTTGCTGCCAAAGTCTGACCTTAGTTCCATCCACGGCAGGAGAGGACAGGCCCTTGAGCTGGCTTCTGGCCTCCACTGATAGGCAATGGTACACGAGCATCTGTGAGCATACACACATACAGTAATAAAATTAAAAACGATACAAGAGAAATGAAAAAACAGATAGATGAACACCAAGCAGGAAATTTAAACCAGCCGTCTGTCTCCTAGGATTAAGTCTGAGAACCCAGTGATTCATATTTGTGATCCTTGTACTTAGGCCGAGAGGCAGGAGGATCACTTGAGTTCAAGGAAGGGTTGTGTTGCAGAGTGAGAGCTTGTACCAGGATAACAAACCGCGGCCAGTGACGTGGCTCAGCAGGTAAAGGCACTTAGTTCTTCCTGAGTTTGCTCCGCAGAAAACAGACTCAAGTTGTTCTCTGATTTACCCCTGACCCCCACCTCAATAAAGCATATTAAGAGATGGAGAAGAGTTGTGAATAATTGTGTGTGACAGAAAAGAAGTTTATGATATAGGCAAGTAATTTTTTTATTATCCATTTTATTTTTTTATTTTTTTTACATTTATTTATTTATTAAAGATTTCTGCCTCCTCCCCACTACCGCCTCCCGTTTGCCTCCCCCTCCCCCGGCAAGTAATTTTTTTATTTAAGTTTATTTAATTGATTTTATTGAACTCCACATTTTTCTCTGTTCCCCTCCCTTCCTCTCCCCTTCTCTTCAACCCTCTCCCATGGTCCCCATGCTCCCGATTTACTCAGGAGATCTTGTCTTTTTCTACTTCCCATGTAGATTAGATATATGTATGTCTCTCTTAGGGTCCTCACTGTTGGCTAGGTTCTCTGGGATTGTGATTTGTGGGCTGGTTTTCTTTCTTTCTTTCTTTCTTTTTTTTTTTTTTTTTTTTTTTTTGGTTTTTCGAGACAGGGTTTCTCTGTGGCTTTGGAGCCTGTCCTGGAACTAGCTCTGTAGACCAGGCTGGTCTTGAACTCACAGAGATCCGCCTGCCTCTGCCTCCCGAGTGCTGGAATTAAAGACGTGTGCCACCATCGCCCGGCTTGTGGGCTGGTTTTCTTTGCTTTATGTTTAAAACCCACTTATGAGTGAGTACATGTGATAACTGTCTTTCTGTGTCTGGGTTACCTCACTCAAAATGATGTTTTCTAGCGCCATCCACTTGCCTGAAAATTTCAAGATGTCATTTTTTTCTGCTGTGTAGTACTCCATTGTGTAAATGTACCACATTTTCCTTATCCATTCTTCGATCGAGGAACATTTAGGTTGTTTTCAGGTTCTGGCTAAGACAAACAAAGCTGCTATAAACATAGTTGAGCACAGGTCTTGTGGCACGATTGAGCATCCTATGGATATATACCCAGAGGTGGTAGTACTGGGTCTTGAGGAAGGTTGTTTCCTAATTTTCTGAGAAATTGCCACACTGACATCCAAAGTGGCTGCACCAGCTTGCACTCCCACCAGCAATTCAGAAGTGTTCCTTTTTCCCCAAAACCTCTCCAGCATAAGTTGTCATCAGTGTTTTTGATCTTGGCCATTCTTACACACGTAAGATGGAATCTCAGAGTTGTTTTGATTTGCATTTCTCCGATGACTAAAGATGTTGAACATGTCCTTTAGTGTCTTTCAGCCATTTTAGATTCCTGTGTTGAGAGTTCTCTGTTTAGGTCTGTACTCCATTTTTTTTATTGGATTATTTATTCTTTTGATGACCAGTTTCTTGAGTTTTTTGTATATTTTGAGTTCTTTGTATATCTGTCTGATGTGGGGTTGGTGAAGATCTTTTCCCATTCTGTAGGCTGACATTTTGTCTTGTTGACTTGTGTCCTTTGCATTACAGAAGCTTCTCAGTTTCAGGAGGTCCCATTTATTAATTGTTTCTCTCAGTGGCTGTGCTGCTGGGGTTATATTTAGGAAGTGGTTCCCTGTGCCAATGCGTTCAAGTGTTACTTCCCACTTTCTCTTCTATGAGGTTCAGTGTGGCTGACTTTTATGTTGAGGTCTTTGATCCATTTGGAGGCTAGTAATGTTTTATTACACTTTTCCGGTGCACTTTTTACATGGCGGTCAATGTGTTCAGTGCCATGAGTAAGCATATTTTAAAGGTGTGACAGGATAACTTGTACCGGCCCTGTCGTTTGCTATGACCAAAGAGAGAAACTTTGTACTGACTGAAGCCAGCCAATATCTCAGGCCAGACTGCCATGTCCGTCCAGGAGCCTTCTGGCAGTGTCAGGTTACTGGTGGTTACATGTTGCCTAATTTGCTGGTTAAGTATTAGCCACTGGGTAAAGGCATGGCAGTTTTACTAACATTTGGTCCTAGGAGCAGTGGCTAAGTTTCTGGAAGTTGATTCTAATTCTTGGCATTTTATGTTTATGATGCTAACAGCAAAATTTTCTGTCTACCCTGGAATTAAGTTTGAATTAATGTCATTTGTGCTAGGCTTTGGCTAACCCGCTTGCTTGGTCTTTTAAAAATGTCCTGTTCTGATGCTTTCACTTCATTTAGATCTGTTGCTGTAGATCGAGTCAGGGAACTTTGGCTGCTGATGGAGCAGCTGCTCTAATCAGCTGGTTCTGTAGGCAGAGGACAGACTGGAGGGCTAGTTAGCGTCTCTGGTAACGCTGGACAAAAGGCTCACTTCCCTTTGGTTCTGCGGTCAGACTGGACTGGAAGCTTTTCCACAGATCCCGTGGTGTAAGCTCTGCGATCACCCTGCTGGTGTAGGAAATGGGGCTCTGAGGTCGTTTTGTCTGGGGTTCTAGAGATGAATGGTTGGAGGTGCAGTGATGACTGCTCCGCTGTCGGACAGCCTGCTCTGGGCTCTGCACACTCTCATTTCATCGCACTGGTGTGGTCTCTATGACTCCGCTGGTTTCCTGACAGGAAGCAGTCTCCCAGAGCACTGACATCTGACATTTGGACGAGAAATCTTACAGGACAACTGGCTTCTAGGGCCCACAGGTTGCTGCTTTTGGCAGTGGTACCTACCAGCTGTGTGGTTTTCATGGTGCTGGTAGTTTGGGATTTGTCAAGAGGGTACAGTGATTTAAATGCTCTTTGAAATACTGAAGGTGTCCTTTGCTTATAAGTAGGTGAAGATGGTGCTGGAGAGGTGGCTCCGTGGTTAAGTGACTTATTGCTCCTCCAGAGACTCAGCTCTACCCCTACCCACCTCAGGTGCCTTACAAGCACCTGTGACTCCCGCTCTTGGGAATCTGACACCTGCTTCCTAGGCACCCTCACTTCTGTGCTCATACTCAGACACATACATCTTTTAAAGAACTTAAAACTTAAAATGCTTTTATGTGTATGGGTATTTTGCCTGCACATATGTCTTTGCACCACATGCCTTTTTGTTGCCTGTGGAGGCCAGAAGAGGGCGTTGTATCTCCAGGACCTAGGGGTATAGATTGCTGTGAACTGCTCTGTGGGTGTTGGTGGGAACCCTGGCCTGAGCTCTGAGCAGCCAGTGCTCTTAACCACTAAGTCATTGCTCCATTCCCAAATAAAATAAATATTTTTTTTCTAAGAAATGGGTGAAAGTAAATTAGTAAGCTTTCTTTTCTCCTTTGTACAAAGCTGCTGTCCTATTTTACTTGATGCCTTAATAATTTAAGAGAAATTAATGCCTCTCTAAATCTTTAATCCCTGTAACAGAAATGTGGCTCCATTTTGTACTGAGCACCCACTGGAACAGATCCGTGTGCTAAGTCTTTGCAGCAGGTGGTGGGAACAGAGCAGGACACTGTCCCCATTATCACGTTGCATACGGTCTAGAGTGGGATCCAAAAGCCAGCATTGCAGTACTGTGGTACCGTGAAGTGCACTAGTGTAGGCAATAAGCGCTACGACACCTGGTGCTCTAGAGAAACGTGGCTGCTGCCTAAGGCTCAGTAGGAGTCAGGGGAGGAGGTGATGTCTAAGTATTGAGTTCCTTTTTCAATAGAAAAAAATAGGGTGCAGTTGCCCTGAGTACCAGAAATTCATATAACTAAGGTAATGGGGAGGATTGCATCTTAGTTCTGAGGGACCTCTTACAAGAGTGACATGGATCTGGCTGTGTTAGCACAATAAAAAGACAAGGGCTCATGGGACACTTGGAAGTAAGGAAAGTAGCCCTTGGACCTGAGGTTGTCAGGCACGAGAGAAAGTGGATCTAAGAGATTCGGGTGGGCATAGGGTTTAGGAAGGAGTCTAGGGTGACCACTGCATAGGGTCGTGTCAACCAGGGATGACAGGTTGCTAGTGAAGGAACTGTTCTGAAGGGTCCTGCCTGGGTAGTGACAAGTTAGTGGTGCTTGTTTGGCTTTGAGGTGGAGATGTCAGCTGGCATTTAGAGTTCTGAGGTACTGGAGGTGAGGTAGAGGGTGGGGGAGACTCAGTGGAGATGCTTTGTAATATCAGAGAAAAAGAGTTGTCATTGAACTAGATGGGGTGGGGAGTGGTTAAGGCCTAAAGCCTGTCTATTGTCTTTGGTGCCTGAGAGATGGCTTTTGTTGTGGGGGAAGCCTGGTGTCGGTGGAATGTAGGGGAACAAAGGCAGCTGAGAGGGCACAGACCATGGTTTAACCCACAAGAACCTCGGCAGCGAAGGGAAGAGGACTTTAAGTTTGCTGCTGTGTTGGTGCTTGAACCAGAGCCTTGTACTCGGCGGGGCAGCCGGGCAAGTGCTGTGTGGGAGATATCTGTGTGTGTGCACGTTCCTTATATGATGTGTGTGTAGGTTCCCACCCTGCCCCCTCCCCCAGTAGTCCTGGCTGTCCTGGAACTCGCTCTGTAGATCAGGTTGGACTTGAACTCGCAGAGATCCGCCTGTCTCTGCCCTCAAGTGCTGGAATTAAAGGCGTGTGCCACCACTGCACCCCAGGCGTATGTGGGTACTCTTGTCTGTGCATGCACTGGCAGAGACCAAAGGGAAAGTTCTAAGGCTTGAGGCATCCTGCTCTGTTCCTTCTTACTCCTTTTGAGACTCTCTTTGACTCAACCTGGAGCTATGCTGGTGGCTAGCAAGTCCCAGTGACCCCTCATCCTGTGTGCCCCACCTCCACGGGTACTGATACAGGTGTGTGCAGCTGTCAGTGTGCTGGAATCTGAACTCTGCACACCAAGCACTCCTTCCTACTTACTGAGTCATCTTTCCAACCCTCAGGAGAGATTCTTCTTTCATAATTATTTATTAAAATTTGTTATTTTAATAATTATTTATTAAAATTTTGCCTATATGTATGTCTGTGGAGGGCGCCAAAGCCTGGAGTTACAGACAGTTGTGAGCTGCCATGTTGGTGCTGGGAATTGAATCCAGGTCTTCTGGAAGAACAGTCAGTGTTCCTAACTGCTGAGCTATCTCTCCAGCCCCTCTTTTATTTTTTATTTATTGTGTGAATGTTTTGTTTGCATATGTGTCTGGGCACTACATTAGTGCCTGGTGCCTTTAGAGACCAGAAGAGGGTGTTGTGTCCCTTGGGTGTAGATGATTGTGAGCTGCCTTGTGTATGGTGCTGGCATTGAACCCGGGTCCTCTCGAAGAGGACAGCAAGCACACATGAAGTGGTCTTGAGCAAATTGGGACTTGTTGCTCTACCTAAGTAAGGCTCTTCCCTTGGTGGACTGGCTCCCTGCTGTGTGTCTCCTCCACAGTGTGTGTTTCATCCGATTGACGCATATCTGACTTGATGTCTACTAACGTGAAAGCCAGTCTGAAACCTTTCCTTTACCAGGTTCCCACTCACTGGGCTCACCGCCGATTTAGTCAGGGAACTCTTCCCCTGACTTCTGATTCAGACTTGTGCTGCGTACCTTGAAAACAAGAAAACAAGCCACAATGACCATCCGAGGTGTGCCATGTGTGTATGCTTGTCCATGTATGTGAGTGTAATTTAAGATTACCTTCCTTGGCCGGGCGATGGTGGCGCATGCCTTTAATCCCAGCACTCGGGAGGCAGAGGCAGGCGGATCTCTGTAGGTTCGAGACCAGCCTGGTCTACAGAGCTAGTTCCAGGACAGGCTCCAAAGCCACAGAAAAATCCTGTCTCGAAAAACCAAAAAAAAAAAAAAAAAAAAAAAAAAGAAAAGATTACCTTCCTTTTCACTTCTGGTCTTTACATCCATGTGTGAATTGCATTATTGACTGGGTGCTATGTAGTGGCGTTGATCTCTTCCATTCTGCTTTGCCAGCATATCTTCCGTAGTCTAGAATTTGGTAGGACCACTTAGATCATCACCTTTGAAGTATTCCTCATGCTCTCTTGGAAATGCTTCTGTGCTGTTGGCTCATGTGACTAGTAGATAGAGAAATGATTTTATATAATTAGTACATAGTTAGCTCTCTACATCGAGGTTCAACTGGAAGTAAAACTCGCATCCATATAAATGTGTAAGGACTCTTGCCCTTATTCACCAAATATAGTAGAGCAGTGGTTCTCAGCCTTCCTAATGCTATGACCCTTTAATACAGTTCCTCCTGTTGTGACCCCAACCATAAAGTTATTTTCTTTCTGCTTCATATGAAGCTGTAATCTTGCTGCTGTTATGAATTGTAATGTAAATATCTGTGTTTTCTGATGGTCTTAGGAGACCTCAAAGGGGTCACAACCCACAGATTGAAAAACCACTATAGTAGAACTTTTTCATGGTATTCATATAGCCTTAAGTGTTATAGGTAATCTAGAATGCTTTAAAGTATGGAGGAGAATATTTGTAGATTTTATATATATATATGTATAATATCACAAATTATATCATGTACTACTTTAGAAGAGGACGTTACTGGCTTTAGATACTTGTGTAAGGAACAGTATCTTAACTGATACTGATGAGAAATGTTCCGTAGTTCAGTTCCAGTCTCATTTATTCTTTTCCTATTTTGATTTGTTTGAATTGCTTTGCTTCTTACTGGATTCTGCGCATTTGTCAATAATGGTTTATTCTACTATTAGTGATCCTAGCAGCTCGTAGCGTGCATAACGCGTTGTACTCTTTGCCTGTGCCAGAGGAGACCCTTGCTGGTGGGAATTGTTCTTACAGGATTATTGGGTATTTTGTGTAGTATACTTATTTAATTGCAGGGAAGTTCGTTAGGTTTCCTGATGAGAAATATTGTGGCTCATGTCCTTTCCCCCTTCACACAGTTTTGAAAATGGTCAGTAACGGTGGAGTAAACTCATGTTATCATGAAACTTGAGCCTATTAGGAAATAGGACTATTTGGTTTTAGGAAAGCAGATTTGTTTATTTTGGTAACTTGGTCTTTGTCTCTAGTTGGCCTTGACCTTGAGCAGTCCTGCTTCAGCCTCCTGAGTGTAGGATTGTTGGCCTGACTGGCAATGAAGACTATTATAGGCATAAATTTCTTCTCTCTCTCTCTCTCTCTCTCTCTCTCTCTCTCTCTCTCTCTCTCTGTCGTAAAGTCTGGACTGTGTGGATTCTGAGCTCTGATATTATTTGTTGTGTGAGTGAATGGGCCAGTGTTTGGAGTGCAGCTGCCCTCTACGGCTGTTCCGAAGAGCCCTCTGGGAATTAGAACAGGAACAGCCTAGAGTGCAGGGCCACTGTGACTTGGTTTCCAGCCATTTAAACATTCTCTTTTTTATGTGCTGCTGCACCTGGTGGTGTGCACCTTTAATCCCAGCACTGGGGATGGGGGAGGGGGACACAGACAGGCAGTTTCTGAGTTCAAGGCCAGCCTGGTCTACAAAGGGAATTCCAGGACAGCCAAGACTACACAGAGAAACCCTGCAAAACAACAAAAAGTCTTGTTTTGTGATAATTAGAAATAATAACTTTTTATAGAATAATTTAGATTACAGCTACAAGCGAAAAGTTATGTGTCCCCTTTATGCTCCAGAATTGTAGAGTGAGAATAGTCCTGTAATTTTCTCACTTAGCAAGCATCTTTCATCCTGTCCACATTTGTGCATATATGGCCTTGTGAAAATCTTAGGAAGATTCCATGTACATTTAGTCTTTAGAAATGACCTTTTTCTCAGACAGTAGCTATTCTGCCAACCCAGACACCCGTGGTTTAGGTCTCATTGTTCACTCTTTTGTCGTTGGTTTTGAGTTGAGGTTTCCAGATGGAACTGTAGCAGGTCCTGAGCTTGCTCTGCACCGTAGGATGACCTTTTTAACCCGGGGAAGGTTAAAAATCTGTCAAAGCGCCGGGATTTCCTTCCTCCACACACTGGAGATCAATGATAGCTGGTCTTGATCTTGCCACCCGCCTCCCCTGCCTCAGGCTCTTGAATATTAATGTTAGGGCGTGTATTTGCTTGCCTGTGGAAGCCGGAGGCTATCCTCCTGTGTCCTAACTCAGGAGCTGTTGCTGGGTCTCACTGTTATCTGAGGCTTGCCGAGTAGTAGGCCAGGCTAGCTGACAGTGAGCTCCAAGGATCTGTCCCCAGCACTGGCATTAGAAGTAACTCACTAGCCCCTTAATGTAACTTTTACACATGTCCTATAGTATGTGAAAAATCGTATAACAACGACAGATGTGCTTGAGAAAATAAAAATTGTAACACTCGTGTAAAAGGATCCCAATTTAGGCATTTTTCTCTGTCTTGACCTAAAGGTGCATAGATTCCTCCTCACCCATAGCTACACTGAATGGTTTAGAAATTGTTCATTCTTTGTAGTGTGTGACTGGTCAAACTAGAAATTTCACTTGGGTGAGCATTTATTTCTGTCAGGTGTAATACTAGAAGGGTAATCATTTCCTGACACCTAACTAAAGCTATTCTGTAATGAGCTTCTAATTACGTTCATTTAAGAGGGGGTACAAAGGAATTCCCTGTGTATAGTTGAGGCTGGCTTTGAACTCTGCATGTCCCACCCTTAGTGCTCCGTAGATGAGTGTCACTCACTACACCTTGCTTGTTATGATTTAAGTATTTGTTCTTAGAATTTGGCCTGATGATTTTTTTTTGCTTTATACAAAACCTTGGTTCTCCTTTTAATTAGTCTATCTTAATTTTTTCAAATGTTTATGGTGCGCAGCTAAGCTACCTGTGATCCCAGCATTTAGAGATGGAGGCAGGAGGATCAGGAGTTCAGTGCCAGACCTTTTCCTATATATAATGTTAAAGGCTAGCCTGACTATACTCATACTATGAAACGTCAAAAATGCCTTTGATCCCAGCACTTGGGAGGCAGAGGCAGCCACAAAGAAACCCTGTCTCAAAAAAACAAAAAATAAAGGAGAAAAAAAGAAACGAATATATTAATATATAGAAAGAAAATACTGATATGGTTTAGGAAGAAAATTCTGATATGATGGACTTACTAGTTCATTTTTAAGTGGCCATTGTTATCAATATAGGCCTTGAATAATTTTCTGAACATCTATTGAGGTGTGTGTGTGTGTGTGTGTGTGTGCGCGCGCGCGCGCATGCATGACTTTGTAGCCTGGCTGGCCTGGAATTCATTTGCTGTATAGATTAGGCTGGTTCTGTCTCGCGAATGCTAGGATTAAAGATGTGTGCCCAGCTCCATTGAGCATTGTTTCCAGTAGTGCTGAAATTGTTTTAGTTAGAAAGACTGGTGTAGACAGAGTAGAGTATTCCTGGAAATGTAGGACACAGTCAGGTGGTGATGGTCAGACACACAGTTCCAGAGCCCAATGTATCTGATGCTGAAGCCTGGGTTTACATGATGATCCGAAAACAAGTCAA
The DNA here is from genome assembly GCF_018167655.1 of Microtus oregoni. NCBI lineage: Eukaryota > Metazoa > Chordata > Mammalia > Rodentia > Cricetidae > Microtus > Microtus oregoni. The sequence continues at coordinate 3,164,061 of NW_024544728.1, read as the reverse complement.
GGCTAAATAAAAACAACTCATTAAAACACCCTAAATACCCGCACATTCAGAGGTGGCAGTGCTGAGGAGCCCCGTGTGAGCACAGAACAAGGAAGCACGTTGTCCTGTTGGTGCAGTTAAGGGCAGTTTCAGTTTAGTTCCCGGAGAGTGGGGCGTGTCCCCGGCTGCTATCTCTGTTGGGAAAGTACAGCTCCCGCAGGCGGCTGTTGGGCTCTCACATTTTAATGTGATTGGACAATTGCCAGCTGATTGTTTCTTTAATGATGAGCTTAGACCTAGTTAATTGCTTACTGTTCCTGGTGAACTTGAAGTTCACTTGAAAGGAAAACTAACTCTGGATGGAAATTCTTCATCAGGATAGAGTACTAACTACAGTGGATAAAACAGCTTAGCTCTTGGATGCGGCTGGCTCTGGTTCCTGTGTGAAGTGTCTGAAGGAATGTTTTATGACTTGTTTTCAGTGGTGTGCATATTTATAGCATTAGATTCACGTGTTGAATTTAATTGAAAACTGTGATCTCTCTGAAGGTAGAAATGGTTTACTTAGGTTGGTCGGTAGCGCTGAACAGATCTGCAGTCAGGAGGATGTTTTGCAGCGCTATCATTGCTACTGTCAAGTAACTTTGGATTCCTGTCTAAGCTGACCCTGACAGTGTCAGGTGTCACACAACAGGTGATACCGTTGTTTTAGGATGCCAGCCTGCAGCTTCCGTGCTGCCCTGTGTGCTGGTGCAGTTGGACTCTCCGTGCCATGTTTAGTGAATGAAAACTAAGAAAGCAGTTAGAAACCTGTGGGGAGAGGATGTCAGATTGCTAACTCACTGACTGGCCTCCACGTGCCCTTGGCATTGGCCACTCAGCTGACATAAAACTTCCTGACTGGCCCTCATCTGGAGATGGGTATAATCTTGAGAATGTTTTTATGAATCATAGGCATTGGCAGGGTAAGAGGGAGGGCATTTAGGAAAGTGAATATCAGAGATGTAGAAATAGTGCCTTTTTGTTCTTAAAAGACATTTTATGTAGGGTGAAAGTCTTGGGAAGGTGTTATTTTGGTACTATAATTGCACTCTGGGCTTTGTGTATGACAGGCATGTACTCTCTTACTGAAATCTCCATGGCCTCAGAGTCATTTAACATTTAACAAGACCATTGTTATCTACAGGATTTCTGTATAGGACATTCAGGAATGTCTCTACAGAGGCCTTGCCTTTCTTTGAGTCTTCAGTCATGAGGGAGCTAAGTTTCCCACAGTACTGGGTCTGTGTCTCAGTGTTACATCAATGTGCCTCATGTCCAGAGGTCCAGTGGGCTCCCCTCCCTTCATGCGGGGGCTGGAGGCACCCGCATTTCCCTGTTGATGTTGGGGGTTGCAGGAGAAGAGGAGAACGATGCATGAACACAGCATTAGTTTGGGGGTGAAAGGTGCTTGGGTGCTATGGGATATTTTGAATTGGGAGGGGGTGGAGCCAGTGACTAGCCGACTGAATTGGCCATATAGAAGCCAACAATTTGGAAAGAGAAGACACTCAGGAAAGAAAGGTCAGGGACTTGAGTTTGGCACTTCCTTTTTGGTTCTGAGACAGGGAAGAGAGTCTCTTGTAGTGAGTGTCTCTGGCCATAAATATAAAGCAGGGTCAGCTAGTTGAAACTCAATCACTTTGGGCTAGCAGGTTTTCACCCTAGCCTTTGACTTCATCTTATTGATAAATAGAATAATAGAGACTTAATTTAAGCCTATATATATTGTGGCTGTGGGAGAGCCGGGGCTGCAGGATCCCCACCAGGCCATGGCCTGAATGGCTAGCAGGGTGCTGACTACAGGGTGCTGACTGCAGAGCTGTGGGGGCCATAGATGATAATCAAACTATCAGTAGATTTGTGTGTACCTGCTAAGCCAACAGAAAAACATCACTTGGGATATAAGAGCAGCTGCAGGGAATGTCTGCCACCAGTATCCATAGCAGGCACACCCACAAGTCCATCTCATTCTTTCACTAAAGCACCAGACTGCTACATTCATAAGCAAAATCCACTCTACCTAACTTGCCTAACTTGCTGTTTTAAGTAGCCTATACTAAATCCTCAGTAATGTTTGCTCAGTTAAATAGGTTTCCAAGTTCAGGAACTCGACTGAGCCTTCTGTTTCTAACTCTTATGTACCTGTGTGTAAGTGGCTGATGCAGGAGCCCTCCTTGAGGTCTGGTACGATACCTGTTTTCTTACTTGAGGGAAGATTATGGTGGCTTGTAGGGCAGATCTTGATTGAGTTGGTCTCAGAGTAAATGTGGCTCCTGTAACCAGAGGGCCATCACTCCACACTGATACTTTTGAGATTTATTTTATGTGTATGAGTGTGCCTGCATGTGTGTCAGTTCACCACATGGATGCCTGGGGCCCCCAGAGGTCAGAAGAGGGCCAGATTCCCAGAAACTGGAGTTACATAGTTAGGGAGTCTCTCTGGGTACATGGAGGTGCTGGGAATAGAATCTGGGTTCTTTGCAAGAAGAACAAGTGCTCTTGACTCCTGAAAAATCTCGCAACTTCTAAAAATGTTGTTTTCATTTTCTTTTTTCTTTTTTTAAAAGGGGGGGGGATATAACTTGTTTGGTAGAGTGCTTGCCTAATATATATGAAAGCTTGAGTTCTGTTCCCAGCATGCAGTAAACTGGTTGTGACTGTCTGTAATCTTAGCACTTTGAGGTGTAGGCAGGATGATCTAATTTCAGGGTTGTCCTTGGCTGTGTAGTGAGTTCTGGACTGATAACAGGCTACATGAAACTTGTCTCCAAAGAGTGATTTTCCCTTAGATCCTAGGTAGCATGATACATATTCAGCACTAGCCATTTTATGGTGGGATAAAATTGTGGCTTTTTCACAGGTCTCTACACGGGATTTCCTGTGGGGACCCAGGGCTTGAATGAGCTCGTTTGGCTGTAATTCTCCAAGGTTGAATCCTTTTTAGAAAAGAGGTGTGTGACTGTCTGTCTGTGTGCTCTTGAATGCAGAAGAGGGTGTAGCCCCTTGCAGCTGGGGTTCAGAGTCTGGAGCTCCTGATAGAGCAGCAAGTGAGCTTAACCGTCTCTCCAGCCCAAACAGGAGATTATTATTTGTTTTGTTTTAATTCAAATTTCAAACGGTTGCTTTGCCCCTTCTAGACTAGTTTCAGCTAAAGTCTGCCATCTTGTGGCCTTAAAGCATACAGGACTTGACAAAAAAAAAAAGGTTCTGTTGGGGCTATATTTGTCATACCCCAATAATTCTCCTTGAATTATGCTTTCTTATTATTGAGTCAATTTATTTTTTGTTTTATTTTAATATTAGCAGTACTCCACTTTTAATTAAGAGCAAATATTTAGAATCTTGATATAGTGAAGGCTTTCCTGTGTAATTAATGGTAAATATTTATTTAATTGCAAACATTATGTCTTTTAAAATGTAATTGTTCACAATTATTCCCTGGGTTTGGTGGCACATACCTTTTATTTACTCTCCTAGCACTCAGAGGCAGAGAAAGGCCGATCTCTATGATTTTGACACCAACCTGATCTACATAGAGAGTTCCAGGTTAGTCAGGACTATACAGTGTGACTCCCTCCACCCCCATGGAATATCTATAAAGAACATTGCTTTCCAACATAGAACTCCATGTAATTAGGGAAATTTCAGATCACCTTATTAGAAGTAGAAGGTGCTTGCAATCCTTTTGGCATCAACAAGCAGTTGTTACTATCAAAGATTCTATGTAAGCCGGGCAATGGTGGCGCATGCCTTTAATCCCAGCACTCGGGAGGCGGAGGCTGGCGGATCTCTGGGAGTTCAAGGCCAGCCTGGTCTACAAGAGCTAGTTCCGGGACAGGCACTAAAGCTACAGAGAAACCCTGTCTTGAAAAGAAAAGAAAAGATTCTGTGTGAATGAGTGTGTGCTGCATGATGTCTCTGCTGCATTTTTGCCTAGAGCCGGTGGAAGCTGGGAGAGGGTGTCTCAGTTTTGGGACTGGACTTAACAGATAACAGATAATCATGTGGGTGCTGGGACCTGAACGTGTGTTTTCAGTAAGACCAGCAAATACTCTTTTCTTTGTTTTATTTTGCTTTTGTTTTTAGAGACAGGGTTTCTCTGTGTAATAGCCCTGGCTGTCCTGGAACTTACTCTGTAGACCAGGGTCGCCTCAAATGAACAGAGATCCTCCTGCCTCTGCCTTCCGAGTGCTGGGATTAAAGGTGTGTGTGTGTGTGTGTGTTGACAAGTGCTCTTAACTCTGAGCCATCTCTTTAGTCCCCAGAGACTGGGTCTTATGGGTTTCTTCTTCCCACAGTCATTGGTTAACATGTGATGTGGGAAACTGTTGTTCACCCAGAAGTCTCTGATCTGATGCTCCTGGGTAAGCTTCCGTGACTTCAGTAAATTCAGGCAGCCAGTGTTAAATTGCCTTGATTTCTTCCTTAGGCAGGCAAGAGAAGGTTCCAAGGCAGGGCTTTGATGTTGTCTGTGCTTTTCTGCTATTACAGTTATGCTAAGAAGGAATCCGATCTTAATGGAGCCCAGATCAAGCTTCGAGAGTATGAGGCAGCCCTGAATTCTAAGGATGCAGCACTGGCTACTGCCCTTGGTGACAAAAAGAGTTTAGAAGGAGATCTGGAGGATCTGAAGGATCAGATTGCCCAGGTAAGATTCTGCCGCTGACCAGTGTTTGCCTGAGTGGTTGGCAGTCTTAAGCATGGACTGCGGATTTATTTATTTAAATTTAAATTTTATTTTTTTTAAATGAACCCTCATTATGTTCTTTGGGGAAGCTACCATGGTAGCTTCCCATCACTTCTGGTCTGGCTTCTGCAGATCTTGCTGTTATCTTGGGTACACCATCCTCTTCGCATTCAAAGCTTGCTTCATTATTGTACTAGAACATTGATGCGAGAAGGATTGCCCTCTGCCTCTCTGCTGAGGACTCGTCTGATAGGTGATCTGATGTGACGTCCTGCGGTAGAGCCAGCAAATAACGGAGTTAAGATGAGATGACATGCTAGTAAACACTTGCAGGCGCTAATGCTTGCTGTTTCTTATCTGAAGTCAGTACCAGATTGCCTTAGAGTCTTTATCACTTTTTCCTATCACAGCTGGAAGCATCCTTGTCCGCCGCCAAAAAGCAGTTAGCAGATGAAACTTTACTGAAAGTGGATTTGGAGAATCGTTGTCAGAGCCTCACCGAGGACTTGGAGTTTCGTAAAAATATGTACGAAGAGGTAACTTACATATAAAGTTTTCTTTTTGAAGGAAACGAGACTGGGCGTGGTCGCTCATCTGTAATCCTAGCACAAGAGAGTTAGTTTGAGAGTAGCCTGAACAAACAAGGGCAGGTGAGGTGTCTTTTGCTGCCCTCCCCAACAACCTGAGTTTGATCTCTAGAACCCACATTGTGGAAGGAGAAGCTGCTCCTGCAGACTGTCCCCTGGCCTCTGTGCGGTACAGTCACTTCTGTGTGACAGCCCCCCACTAAGTAAAGATAACAGCAAAGTATTATTTCTTTCCTATAAGGAAAAGATAGCTGATAAAGAGATGGTAGGTTTGGGGGATAGGAGACACTTTGCGGGTACCAGTGCTAAAAGCACTAAAAACTGAAGCCGCTGGATGCACAGCGCTAGGTCACCTCTGACAGGCTTTGTCACAGCTGGACCGTCAGAGATGCTTAAGCGACTGGGTCAGCTATGGCTGCCCAACAGAATTCTTCAATTAGCAATTTAGAACCACAGTCTTTGATCATCTCACTGTTTAAAGATACGGAACCTGGAAGCTGGGCTCATGAGTCTGTTGTCAAGCTTTAGCGGTGCTGGAAGAAGCACCTCTGAGCTCACTGATGGCTGTTGGCTGGAGGCTGGAGGCATCAGTCCCTTGCCACTTGTCCTTTACACACGGTTTCTTAGGATGTGCTTTCTTCAGAGAGAGTGAACAGAACAAGGGAGAAGCCACATTCTCCTTTATTGACCTAACTGATGAAGTAATAGACCATTACTTCTGGTGCATTGTGGAGAAAGGGACTACATTAAGTCTGAACACCAGAGGATGAAATTATTAGTGGCTTTATTGAAATCTGGCTACTCGCAATATTTATAGGTGTTTATATAAAACATGAGTAGCATTGACCATCCTTGCAGTGGTTGAAGGGTCAGCAATACAGCTGTGACCAGAAAGCTGTGTTTCCAGAGGGTTGAGGCAGATAGGCATGAATTAAGGAGGAAGGTAAGCCATTAAGGAGTCCAGTGTCTTTCAGAGGAGTGTGGTTGTGGGAATTTTTGCTAGCAGTGACTCTAAAGTTACTGTAGGAATTAGAAACAAGTTTGTTTTATTTAAATTAGAGAAAATAACAAGAATTGGTTCATCTTTGTAAGAACAATATTTAAGATTGGTATTGTTGGGACTGGAGACCTGACTCCATGCTTAAGAGTACCAGCTGCTCTTCCAGAGGTCCCAGGTTCAAGTCCCAGCATCCGTATGGTGGTTCATAGTCATTCTTAACTCCAATTTCAGGGGCTTCATCTCCCTTTCTGACCCTCTTGAGCACAAGACTTGAAAGTAGTATATACATGCATGAAAGCAAAATATTCATGTACATAAAATTAAAAAAAAAACAAAGATATTGCTGTTGCCAAGTGAACTAGAAAAGCAGTCAGATCTTGGGGACAAATTGAGTCAGTTTCTTATTTAAAATTGAATATTGGCTGGGGAAATGGCTCAGTAGATAAAACACTAGCCATGCAATTTTGAGGACCCCAGCAAACATGTGACAAAACCAAACAGGCAGGCTATAGAGATGGCTCAGTGGTACTGGCTGCTCTTCCAAAGGACCGGGGTTTAATCCCAGCACCCACGTGGTAGCTTACAACTGTAACTCCAACCTAGGGATCCGGCAGTCTGCTGGTCTCCATTAGTGCTAGGCATGTATGCAGACAAAACACTCATACACATAAACATAAATTTAAAAAAAGGAATGAGCTACTGTGCCTCATAATAATTAAAAAACGCCAAAACTCCCAGCACTTTAGAGACAGATACAGGAGATCCTAGGATAAGCTGGCTGCTGGACTACTGAGATTGTGAGCTGTCCTCAGGGGGCCTTGTGCCCACACATGCATGTGAAGAACAAAGAAAACACTGGCCCTACTTCTCCACGTAAGGAGCGGAAAGAATCAAAATGAATACTGCATATAAAAGTTCCTTGTAATGTGTAGCCAGCCTGTTCTCTAAGTTGTTAATAAGCATTGAATTATCTAAGTGGATTTATATTTTTGTTTTGCTTTGTTATGGCTGTGCCTGCTCTGCCGTTTGTCTTAGTGTTATTGGTGAAGAAACTAGAAATGTTTCTTGTACATAAGATAATAATTGAGAAAAGGCAACAGCAGCATAATTTAGTATTTTTTATAGCAGGAAGTATGTTTGAGTATTTGGTGTCTATCTTTTTTTAGAATGATCTTGAAATACTACTTAATTCTCCTAGTCATTTCCAACACTGAGGACTCTGCCCAATAAAAACATTTAATCTTTTTATTACAAACAGTTAAGGAGGAAGGAGAAAAAGACCCAGGGAGGTTGACAAGGATATATGCTGGTAGCTAGGGCTCAGTTTTTCTCTAGCCTTGTTCCTCAAAGAGCCCTTAGCTCCAGGAGGTCGGGAACAGAGCTGTGATTTCAAGCCTGGGTTTCTGATTTTTTTCCACCAAATATATTTTCTTTTTTAATGGTTAAGAGAACCACAAAAAAATATGAAGGAAGCCGGGCAGTGGTGGCTCACGCCTTTAATCCCAGCACTTGGGAGGCAGAGGCAGGCGGATCTCTGTGAGTTTGAGGCCAGCCTGGTCTACAAGAGCTAGCTCCGGGAGAGGCTCCAAAGCCACAGAGAAACCCTGTCTCGGGGGGGAAAAAAAGAAATATGAAGGAAAATACGTTTAGGAGTAGGCATTAGGTAGGTGATACAATATGCACCTAACCTGTGAGCTCTTGGGGTCAATCCTTAGCGCCATACAAATTTATACAATCAACTCTAATGGGTTATAGTGCCCCCTGTGACTTCTGTAATTATTCCCACTCGGGAACACATGTTCATAATGAGAAGCTAAAACAGGCAATTTTTATTCTGTACCTAGCTACATTCCCTATTCCAGGTTATTTGGGCAGTTTCTGTTTTTTTTTTTTTGTTTTTTTTTTTAAGACAGGGTTTCTCTGTAGCTTTGGTGCCTGCCCTGGAGCTTTTGTAGACGAGGCTGTCCTCGAACTAGCAGAAATCCACCTGCCTCTGCCTCCCAAGTGCTGGGATTAAAGGTGTGCGCCACCACCGCCCGACTTTGGGCAGTTTCTTAAAACAGTGAAGGGTCACAAGTGCTCCATGAACTACTTTAGTGGATTGGGTTAGTCAAGGGCTAGCACTGTGAATAAGACCTACTACACTGTTACTAGTGGTGGAACAGCAGATTCTAAGGAGTCACGTGCCCGAGGCTGTGCTCTCAGATCTGACCTTCCGTGTCTTTTAGAGGCATCTGAAGGATTGCCAGTAGAGCATCTTAGAAACACAAAGCCATTTAGTGTGTGTGTCTAGGTCCCTACAGTTATGTAGCGCTTTAGTAAACAATCAGACCATTTCTTGCCATCAGTGAAGTGAAGTAGCTGTTCCTCTGAAAGGAGCTGGGAGGTTCCTAGGACGTAGTTAGGCCATTAGTTATGCCCAGAGATGTTCTACCTGAAAACGGAGGCCCCAGGGACCGCGGGCCTGTTCTGAGGTTAGTATATGAAGTATCAGATCTGGGGTTTCCCCTTGTAAGCAACTTGGTTTCACGCTACCTCTCCCTGCAGGAGATCAACGAGACAAGACGGAAGCATGAAACACGTTTGGTGGAGGTGGACTCTGGGCGCCAGATTGAATATGAGTACAAGCTGGCCCAGGCTCTGCAGGAGATGAGGGAGCAGCATGATGCCCAAGTGAGGCTGTATAAGGAGGAGCTGGAGCAGACCTACCACGCCAAGGTGAGCGCTGCGGCTCCGTTTGCACCTCAGGCGTCCTCAAGAAGGCGATTAAGTTTTATTTATCTATTTTATGTGTATAGGTGTTTTGTTTGTACATCTGCATACCAGAAGAGGGCATTGGACCCCATGGAATTATAGAAGGTTGTGAGCTACCATGTGTGTGCTGGAAATTGAACCTGGGTCCTCGGTGAGCAGCCAGAACTCTTAACTGCTGAGCTCTCTTCATCCACAGTGATCCTTTTTAGAAACCAGAACGAGGGTCTGGAGAGATGGCTCAGTGGTTAGGCGCTCGGGCTGCTTGCTCTTCTGGGGCATGAATTCAATTCCCAGCACCCACATGGCAGCTCGTAACTGTCTATAACTGTAGTCCCACGGGATACAGTACTCTCCCTTTGCATTCAGTGTGGCGTACATGCAAACAAAATACCCATACACATAAAATAATGAAAGAAAAATTTTAAAGAAACTTTAATTAGAAAAAAAGAAGGAGCTGGAGAGATGACTCAGAGGTTAAGAGCACTGACTGCTCTTCCAAAGGTCCTGAGTTCAATTCCCAGCAACCACATGGTGGCTCACAACCGTCTGTAATGGGGTCTGGTGCCCTTTCTGGCAGGTATGCTTGCAGGCAGAATACTGTATAGCACTGTGTACATAATAATTCTTAAAAAAAAAATAGAAGAAATGATTCTCTTATTGAGGAATAAACATAATGAATATATTTTTAGTGTGCCTTCATATAGACTAAGTGCTACTAAGATGTAGATGGAAATGGGTTATTCCAGTATTACTAGAAGTAAAAGGTTATGTTTGTGTCGGCGACCACTCACGTCACATCAGAGCAGTTAAGCCTGAAGCATCTTAAATACCGTGCAGTCCCAAGTACTTCTGGAGCCTTTCTGCATCCACATTGCCAAGTGTATGTAGATGTGTTGCTCCTTTGGGTGCCTGTTCTGTTTTATAGAAAGGACAGTGGGAACTCAGACAGTGTTCATTTTAGAAGTGTGCAGACAGCCCACATTCATGAACGCATCACATGACACGTCTTGGTTTTGTTTGCAAATGATTTTTCTCTTATGTTAAATGTTAGGTGACTAAATGAAAAATATTAGTTTGAGGCAGAGTTAGACAATCAACGCAGTCATTTAGAATAATTTCCACTGCTCTGCCTCACACTGATCATGTTAGTGCTGGCCCTCTAATGAAGCGAGTTGAAGCCACCCCGCACTTGCTGAGTGCTGGCATTGAGCTAGACAGTTGAAGAGCGGAAGAGCCCCGCAGACTGGATTAGAGAAGAAACATTGAAACACCTTCCCATCTCTAGTTCTCATTCCTTTCTCTAACACATATAGATGGTTTGCTTTACAAACATCACTACAGCCAAGTTTTTATTGTCATTTGTTAGTGCTACCCTAGACAGTAAATGTTGGGTGGAATACTGAACTAGATTCATTGAAGTTGTTTAAATCCATAGCTTTAGAAGCCAGTGAGAAAAGACAGTTGTCTGGTGATGGCGTCAGCGGACCAGTCACGATTTTCCTGTTTCATCAGCCAGTTACCGTCAGGGCTTAGGTTGGAAGTGCCTTGGTGAGTCCTGCTTCCTCATTTGTTGATTAAGACTGAAGGCTTCCTGCTCTTACAGCTGGAGAACGCCAGGCTGTCCTCAGAGATGAACACTTCCACAGTCAACAGTGCCAGGGAGGAGCTGATGGAGAGCCGCATGAGGATCGAGAGCCTCTCCTCACAGCTCTCTAACCTGCAGAAAGAGGTGAGTAGGCCTCTGTCTGGGGCAGAGTGGGAAGTTCACTGGAAGGCTGGCCACCTGTCATCACATAAATATCCTGTAGCTTGGTGCACACCATCAGTCCCGGCACCTGAGAGACAGGTACAAGGACTGCAAATTCAAGGCCAGCCTGGATTAGATAGTGAATGCATGGCCAGCCTGGGCTATGTAATGAGATCTGTCTCAAAATCCCCCCTCCTTCCCAAAACACCTGAACAGCACCTTATTCCTAATTAATTAGGGGGTTATGTGGCGACCTGGATCCCACTCTGCACACATATACCATTGGTGTGCTGAGACAGTGCTCAGTCTCACCTCTGCGGCCCTGCTCCCACTCTGGACACACACACCCATGGTGTGCCACGATAGTGCTCTGTCTCACCTCTGCGGCCCTGCTCCCATTCTCTTCTTCTCTTCACACTTTGAAAACAAAATGAAAGAAAACAAAATTGTGGGTGAAATGCCTTTTTCCCCCCTTGCAATTGAAATTACTTAATGGTTATGAATCTCTGCATCCATTAGTAAGCCACTGGCCTCAACTTACCCATAAAGCTCAGTGACAGGTGACTGCATTTCTGTTTGTTGATGGGAAGCTGCCGTGGCGGCATGGCTCCAGGTGAAGTGAATGTAGGCCTGGATGTGGCTCTGAGTCAGTTTCACACAGAGCAATGCTGGGTAAATAAAGCTGACACGTGGAATCACGTGGATTCAACAAACATTGCCGCTCTCTTTAGTTATGTGGGAAGTAATTCCAACTTTTGTTTTCTTTCCTTTCCTGAGCAGAGAAACTTGTTTAAACTTTATGCTATTTATTGAGCAAACTTTTCTGTTTCTTTTCTCTTTCTTTCTTTCTTTCTTTCTTTTTTTTTCTTTCTTTCTTCCTTTCTTTCTACCAAAATCTTCTTAGAGGTATAAAAGCATTTATTGTGAGCTTTGGAAAGTGAAACAGAAAGCAGTCACCTGAAATAGGGCAATAAATAGCCAAAACGGATTTTTATGTGGCTGCCTGTGCTCTTTATTACTCGTGGCATAAAGCTTTCCATTATCTTAGAATTAGTCTGGAGTTTGTCCTGCTAGGAGTTTGAACTTTTCATCTAGCAATGATCAAGCCACAGACCATGGCGAGTTTAATGACTTGCCCAGAGGCGTCAGGATACCAAAGGGTTTTTCTCTTCCTTCCCAGGATTCTTTCATACCCAACTCTTGTTGAAAATGTTCTTTGAGGAATTTGTTCTCTGTTGCACTTTCTGCCTCAGTCCTCTTGGGCTGCCCAACAAAATGTTATAAACATGCACCCCCCCCCCCCCATCTCGGGTCTTCATGGTTGCTTGTCGAGCACGTCACTCACTGAGCTAGTTGCATAGGCCCTGGTTCAGGATTGGGAAGGCTAAGACCAGGGAGGACTGAATGGTGAGACTATTTCCATTTCCTTAGATCAGACTGTATCATGTCTTCTCGTGGTTGGAAGGCAAATACACATACTACTGAGAGCCTGTTTTATGAAAGTACTAACTCTCGTTGGGAGGAATCAACAGAAAGATCGTCTCTCTTAGTTCTGCCATCTTGGAGAGTAGGATTTTCAACATGTGACTTTGGGGCAACATTAACTGGTAGCTTCTGGAAATGGACCATTGTGCTCCTTCCATGAGTTGATCAATACCAGCCACTCACCACTCCTCATCAGATGGTGCTTGCATTTGGCTTCACTTTTCTTGAGGCTGATCTTTGTTTTATAGCCTAGGAGGCAGAGACTGACTGTGGTTAAATAGTGGTAGGTCTGGGGACTTGAATCAGGTCTAGGTCCTGACCCAGTTTCAATCTTTTCCTTGTTTCTCTGCTGTTTTTACTCCTTCCCTATAAGTGCCTTCAGGTTGGTGGATTTTAAGCTGCCATCCTTGGGGTTTCTAGGAGTCTACTGCCCTAGTAAACAAGCTCCAGCTAGGTTCTACTTTATCAGGGCAGAGGGAATCTTTTCTTCTAGGCAGTACTGATAGCTTTTATGTGGAGGAATAAATGAAGACATTCACACATACATGTACGTGTAGTGTAGTCCTCAAACTTGCTGGGTACATGGGCAGGCTTCAGACTTGCCCAGTCTTCCTGCCTTATACTCCAAGTACTGGGATTGCAGGTATGTGCCACTGTATCCAGCTTGATAAGAGGTTTTGGTGATTGTTTTCCATCTTAGAAAAGAGAACAACAACAAAATACCTGCTTAGTGCTCTTCTGTTGTGTGTCTCAGTGTGTTGAGTCATGGTAGTTTCATCATGCTGCTGTTGGGACATAAGGCTTTCCTCCGGCCAATGTGACCCATCACTTATGACGTTCTTACATTTCAGATTGAAGCAACCTTCAAGAAATACTTTTAGAAGATAGGTTTAAGTGTATAGCGATATTGTTTTGGCACTAGGAATTTTGTACTTATGTTTGATCTGAGGCTGCCTGCCTTACAAGAGTCTACAGTGGCCACCAGAGACAAGTGGCTCTGGTTTTCTAACACCCAGCTCTGGGAACTATTACTGCATCTGCATCATAAATGAATCAGACCACTGTGTTATGAATTTTAAGTAAGACTGGGAGCTAGCACAAGGACTCAGTAGTGGTTAAGTGACTTAGTGTTCTCTTTGAAGATCCGGGTTTGGTTCCCAGAACCCAAAGTACAATTCAAAGCCATCTGAGTCCAGGCTCAGGGAATCTGTCACTCCTTTCTGACCTTTGTTGTCACCGGGCACTCATCTCATGGTCTATATACATGATTGCAGACAAAACACCCAGATCCATAAAAATAAATGAAGCTTAAATATAAATCTGAGATCATCGATGTCTGGCATAAAGTTGTAAAGTTGAGGCAGGATCTGGAGGTAAGCTTGTTCCATCCCTTTGTTGTATAGTGTGGGTGCTGGCTTAGGCTAGCCACAGCTGTCCAGGAATGAATGGCAGATCTAGGGGCATTTGGGTCTGACCTTTTTTTACGTGTCTACAAAGGTGTAACCAGATAGTTAATGTAAAACTTAAACATTTCCATTTAAAATAATGAAACAACTCATAGTGGTTTAAGAAGGTTTTATACCTAGGTTGATTTTTCACTCTTAATTCTGCATTGTCAAAAGCACTGTGCGGTAGAGACATTTGGTTTCGATGCATTGTCTCGGTGCTAACTTGTTGAATTTCTTCCCATTTATTTATTGTATGTGCATGTATGTGTGCTTGTGTACCATGGCACACATGTGGAGGGGAGAGGATGATGTGTGTGGGAGCTGAGTCTATCTCCTCCTTCCATGGGGATTCTGGGGATTGAACCTCAGAGGACAAGTACCTTCTGCCCTCTGAGGCATTGCACAGGCCCGGCCCTCCATTCAGGGTTTGTTTTGTGGCTCACTGTGTCCTCTGCATCCCACATGTGAAATAAAGTGAAGAGATTCAGGACTGGGCATTTTGAATTTTGCTTGTTTAGAAAGGAACTAGAGGCCAAGTGGACCCCTTCCAGCATGGTTCCGCAGTGCAGTTCAGTGGAGGATCCGAGGCAGCCGTATGGTCTCCCTCTCTTTGGCTGTACCCTCAGTAGCTGATTTGTGTGGAGGTCAGAGGCTGCTTTCTGGAGTTGGTTCCTCCCCCTTTCACCCTGTGGGTTCCAGGCATGGAACTCTGGTTGTCAGGCCTGGTGGCAAGTGCCTTTACTGGCTGTATTGGCCAAATTTTAGATTCAGAGTAACGTAGAAACAGGACAGTCCTGTTGTTTGCTTGCGTTAGCATCTTGAGTTACCACAGGACATTGGTCAAATGCAGAAACTGGCAGCTGTGTATTGCTGTTGACTAGACTGTAGACTACATGGGTTCTGCCAATTTTTCTCTTGTTGCCTTCTTTCTGTTCCAGGGAACCACATACTTCCTACTTTCCTGGTCTACAGTCTTGTAGGATATGCCTGTTTTTTTCTTTTTCTTTTTTTTTTGTTTTTTCATGGCTTTGAGTTTCAAGGAGAATGGGCCTGGTGTTCCTCTAGCTACTCTTGAGTCTGGGTTTGCCTAGTGCTTGTCACATGATTGGCCAGGCTGTGGGTTTCAGGTGACCATCACTGGGGATGTGTGACTGGTGGCGGTTACCAGCTGTCTTTTACTGTCGATAGTCAGTGGTCTTTATTTTCTGCTGTCTGGCCCACCAAGACAAAAATTAATAAGTTCCATGTCCTAGTTATAAAACTGCTCTATCAAAGCCACCGAGCCACCTCTCTAGCTCGACCACTCTTGGAGGTTTTGTTTTCCTGTGTTGCTGGGGATTGAACCCAGGACCTTGTGCATTTTATGCAGGGACTCCACTGAGCCACAACTCTAGGATCATCTATTTCCTGGTTTTAAAATATACTTTCTGTTTACCATAAATTTTCTGTGTCCCAGCCATAGAATCAAATATTTCTCCAAGAAGTTTTCTTTACCGGATAATGGTTTGTGAGATCTGGACACGAGAGTGCTATTCCTGTGTCTGCTTCTGGGTCCTCATAGGACAGAGTTAGCGCTGGCCCCCAACACCCACACCTGTGTATCTGAGCATTTTCATGGAGCAGGTTATACACTCCCCAACACACATTTGGATCCCCATAGAGCAGGATACCCCCCCCCTGGGCCTTGTAGAACAGGCTGTTTACCCCCCCCCCCCCCCCCACACACACACATCTGGGCCTTCTCCTAGAATGGACATGAGGTGCAGGTGTGCATGCCTGAGCAAACACACAGTATGCTTTTGGTGTTGGTAACTGCTTCCTGGCCATCTTATGAAATAGATTGTGCACGCACATGCCTTCTCATAGAACAGGTTATATACCCCTTGTGCACACATGCACATGCTAATTTAGCATAGCCATAATCTGTAATTGTTTTTCTGTCTAGTCATATGTACTTATATTAAGTTTTTGTTTTAATTTTTTGAGACCAGATTTCTCTGAAGCTTTGGAGCTTGTCCTGGAACTTGCTCTGTAGACCAGGCTGGCCTTGAACTCACAAAGATCCGCTTGTCTCTGCCTTCAAGTGCTAGGATTAAAGGCGTGTACCACCACTACACAGTGTATTTATATTAATATTAAGTTAAGCAGAAATTCATGCACTTGTCTCATAATACTGCAGGGTTATTTTTTTTGGCTTCTCACCTGTTTGTAACCTCTGTCTGGGAAATTTTGTTTTTATCATCTAGTTACTTGTTGAGCCCCAATATGTGCTTAAAATTTTGAGCCAGTACTTATTCAAGGAATAAATTCTAATAGTGCAGTATTTAGTACAGTGTCTTTAAATTTAACTTTGTTCACAGTAAGTCCCTGTCTCTGCCACTGGTGTGGATACTTGGGATTCTGAGGGCCTTGGCTTCCATCATTCTTTTTGAGCTGATTACCCCTGTCATTTCCTGAGGCTACTGAGAGGAATTCTGTCATGGAGAATGATTACCCAGTGAGCTACAAGGTTTTGAGGATGAATTTCATGGTGTAGAATGTGATTTTTTTTTTTTTTAACTCTGTAGGCCAGATACAGCTTCTGTATTTCTGGTAACGTTTTTATACATATCACCATGTAGCACAGGGCATGGTGGGACTACCCTAAAGAGACTGGCACATTCAATACGGTAGCCAGACCGTTTTCTTTGGTTTTTAGAAGGTGCCCTAGCAGTGTGTCAAAGCTTGCTCTCACATAGCCAGCACTGTTCCCTTTGGCGTGAGGACCCTGCAGGAAAGTCAGACTCGGGCTCCACAGCTGTAGGGGAAATGTTCATTTGGCCAGTACTGACAACTTACCCATACATTTCCAAACTTTAATTTGAGAAATAGTTCTTTTTAGGCTTTTGTTACCCAAAGCTTTTATAAGAGCTGTGTTTTATATTTTAAGGAGTTGGGATTTAATTTCTCACAGTCAGGATCTTTTGAGCTCTGAGTTGGAGCTCCTGCAAGGCTGTGTTTGCTCAGTTCAGGAGATGGTTTGAAATAGCTGCCTTGTACTCGTGTTGGAATGGTCCTGGAAAGTGAATGTGCTCCTTTGACTCTGAAGTCTAGAGCGTGTTTGGAAAGGATTCAAGAACTGGAAGACATGCTTGCTAAAGAGAAAGACAACTCTCGCCGCATGCTGTCTGACAAAGAGAGAGAGATGGCGGAGATAAGGGACCAGATGCAGCAGCAGCTGAATGATTATGAGCAGCTGCTTGACGTGAAGCTGGCCCTGGACATGGAGATCAGCGCCTACCGGAAACTCTTAGAAGGCGAGGAGGAGCGGTAAGGTTCTTTGGCATCCCCAGGCCCACAAGCTGGGTTTGGCGCGCGCTCTCTCTCTCTCTCTCTCTCTCTCTCTCTCTCTCTCTCTCTGTATTTTACAACTGCCTTAATTCAAAGCCTGTCTTCTGTCTCATTAAGACATTTATCATTTGTCTTAATGAACAAAACAGCCCATCTAGGATTTACTATCCATGCAAGGAACTCAAGCATTCCATCCAGTGCTCAGGAGATCTCTGAGTTCAAGACTAGCCAGGGCTACATAGAGAAACCCTATCTTGAAAAACAAAACAAAAATAAAACCTAGTATATTCTCCAACATGAATAACACAACTATTCTAAGTGGTTTACATGTCTTTCGGTACATATTTCCAAATGTATTACACGGAATGAAATTGCATTATTAAATGCTCTCACTTGTAAGGAAAAGAAAACATTTCTTTTAAAAAGGAAAAAAGTGACTTTGAAATTTTCCGTTATCAGTTTTAAATAGAAATAGACATTTTCTTTAAAGATTCATTTATTATGAATAGTGTTCTGCCTGCATGTATGCTTGCACACCAGAAGAGGCCATTAGATCTCATTACAGGTGGTTGTGAGCCACCATGTGGTTGCTGGGAATTGAACTTGGGACCTCTAGAAGAGCAGCCAGTGCTCTTAACCTCTGAACCATCTCTCCAGACCCTAGAAATAGACCTTCATTTATTGTTATTACTTTAAATATCAAGTGGGCTCTTTAATTGGAGATCTCAATTGCTTTAGTAATGTGATATGAATATCCCAGCATGACTGGATGTTGCTTTAGGTAAGACATTTATTGGTCTTGTCTAACATGGTGAGGGATTCCTTGCTTTAGAAATGCCCGTGGAGACCAAAGCCTAAGTGAGGCAGAACTTTTCTTCTCTGTGCAGGTTAAAGCTCTCTCCAAGTCCTTCTTCCCGGGTGACCGTGTCCAGAGCGTCGTCCAGTCGCAGCGTCCGCACCACTCGAGGAAAGCGGAAGAGGGTCGACGTGGAAGAGTCAGAGGCGAGCAGTAGTGTTAGCATTTCCCACTCAGCTTCTGCCACCGGGAATGTGTGCATTGAAGAGATAGATGTTGATGGCAAGTTTATCCGCTTGAAGAACACTTCTGAACAGGTAAAGGATGGACCTATCTCCCCGGGTCTGGTTTGCAAACTGCTGTGGAGAGCAATGCTATTCACCGTGTGTGCTTCCGTCTTAAAGACTTTCGTGGCATAAAGGTTTTCTTTGTTCTTTTTTGTTTGGTTTTGGTTTTCTGAGACTTGGCTATCCTGGAACTCACTCTGTAGCCCAAGCTGGCCTCAATCTTACAGAGATCTCTCTGCCTCTGTTTCCTGAGTGAAGGGGTTAAACGCATATGCCAGATTTTCTTTGTTCTTTTTATGTTTATTTATTATGGTGTAGGGTTGGTGTCCATGTGCTGGGTATGGAGGTCAGAGGAGTCGCCTCTCCTTCCACCGTGTGAGGTTCTGGAATTGAACTCAGATTACCAGCCTTGATGGCAACTACTGTTACCCATTAAATCACCTTCCCAGCCTAAGATTTTCTTTGTGAATCTGGTTTATAAAGCTGCTTGACCTCTTGCCTAGACTTGGCCCTTTCATGATGGCCTTCCCAAAGATGAAGCAGAAGTTTTCTGCAGCCAGATTGGCATAGTCACAGTTATTAATAAAAGCTTTGTAGAAGGATGTGGATGCAGGCAGGTATGTTGAAGGAGCTTTTTCCTCGCAAAGTTAATGAACAAATGCTCTTTATCTGATTCATATAAACATAGTAATAACATGAATCCACTAGAGGGATTTCTGAGGTTTAGAACCGGGACTCTAGGCTCTCTGGTTCTCATGACGAAACTGAAGATGTAGGTGGTGCTGGAGTTCAGCACAGGGAAGGCAGTGTCACTTGAAGCAAATGTTCAGGGTCCGCTAAAAATTTTGAGCTCACTCCCTTTCTTACCAGACTGTTTAGTAAGTCAGAGACTGGGCTCTGGGCCTGGTTGGCCACGACTTGGAAACAGAGTAGCCACCAGAGATTGCTCTAGCTTGGTGTTTCCAGATCCTAGAGGCGTGGCTAGCCTAGAGGGGAGCCTGATTGCTTTGCTGTCTTTCTGCCTCTTTAGCTTTAAACCCTTAGTAACAGTTTTTAAAAAGATTGTTACTTTTGGGCAAAGCTGGCCCAGATGCAGAAGATAAAAAAAAATTTCCCTCTGTCAGCCGAGAGATTGTGTGGTTTAAAACTGAAAGCCATCAGACATTAGTTGTTTTGTTTGTGATTTCATGGCTCAATTTTCTTGTAAGTCATGAGGGCCTGTCTGGTTATGCAGGGAACCCTAGGCTTTGCTGTGTTTTTATCTCTCCCCCTGTTTTGTCCCCTTTAAAATTCAGAACCTTCCTGGTGGGGTGCAATGTTCATGGAGTTACTCTTTACTTGGGGGACAAAGTTCAGTGCCTATCATGGGAAGGCCTTAGTTTCGGAGCCTGTATGGGTTCATGGATCTGATTATTTCATAGTTTTCTGTATTTGTAAAGTAACCTTGTCATATTGTTTGTGAGTAGGATCAACCAATGGGAGGCTGGGAGATGATCAGAAAAATTGGAGACACATCAGTCACTTACAAATATACCTCAAGATATGTGCTGAAGGCCGGCCAGACTGTTACAGTAAGTGAACTCAGTCACTGTTGAACTTCACTGTCTTAATCACAGATAAAATAGTTATAATGGAAAGTGAAACAACAGCTTGGCTGAAAGGTCAACATTTTAGAAAAGGACTGTAAATGTCTTTCCATTAGTAAGTTATTATGTGTGCTGTCAAAGATTAAAAATTCTGCCTTAAGAGTGGTGCAAAGAATTGAATTTTTTTTTTTTTTTGGGGTCTGTGTCAGTGGATATGAAATAGGTCCCTCTTGACTGATGCTTCTACCTAATGCAGTCCAGGATACTGTAGGCATGAAGAATTGTAGGGAGCCAGTACCAGCATCAGCCTAAAGCAGTGGCTGCCTAAATTTCCTTGGACCAACTTTTAACATGTTGATACCTTGGTTGAAGTTGTGGGATTGGATTTCAGCAGCCAGATATTGTTGGCTGCGCATGCCTGCAACTCTTTGACTTGGGAGGTGAAGCCAAACATTGCAAGTTCAAAGCCACCCTGGTCTGCATATTAGCAAGACTTTGTCTCAAATAATATGCTTAAGGTGGAGAGATGGACCAGTTGAGAGCTCTTTCTGCAGCTCCAGCCAGGTGAAATCCCAGCATTCAGGGGAAGGTAGACATGAAAACTCACCACTAGCTGAGGAGCCCTTGGCCTTTGATAGTTGTGGGGAAAAGAGACTCAATTTCCTTTAATGTCTTTGTGACTCCTCATAGGCTGACCACATTCCAGCTGGGCAACACCAACTGGGCTTGATAGGGAAAGGGAACAAAAGTCATGTAGCTGGGAAGGGCTGGGAGGAGAAGGCAGTAAGGGGAGGAGCTGGGGGCAGGGCAGGAATATGCTCAAATTACTTTGTGTGAAAAATCTCAGGACGAATTAGAAGAAAATAAAAGCCAGGCCTTTAACCCAGGGCTAGGGAGGCAGAGACAGATAGATCTCTGAGTTTGACGAGCCTGGTTTATGGAGTTCCAAGATAGCTAGGGATACACAGAGAAACCTAGTCTTAAATCCAGAAACACCCATTTGCTGCTTTTCCCGAGGACTAGTTTCAGTCCCAGCACCCATATTAGGTGACTTAAAAACCACCTGTGGACCTGGTCTACAAGAGCTAGTTCCAGGACAGGCTCCAAAACCACAGAGAAACCCTGTCTCAAAAAACCAAAAAAAAAAAAAACAAAAAAAAAAACAAAACCACCTGTGGATTCAGCTCTAGGAGACCTGACACCTGCCCTCTTCTGGACTTCTGAAGGCACCTACACAGATGTACAAATGCAAACAAACAGACCACTGTCCCTCAAAAATGTCCTCCCAGGCAGGGATCGTGTAGCAAGGGACCATTTGTTTTGTTCCCGGCTACCTGGCAGCTCAGATCCGAAATAACCACACAGATACTGTATTAATTAAATCACTGCATGGCCCATTAGCTCTAGCTTCTTATTGACTAACTCTTATATCTTAATTTAACCTATCCCCATTAATCTGTGTATTGCCACGTGTCAGTGGCTTACTGGCAAAGTTTCAGTGTCTGTCTCCTTTCTCCCAGCATTCAGTTTAGTTTTCCTTGCCTACCTAAGTTCTGCCCTATCAATAAGCCAAGGCAGTTTCTTTATTAAACAGTGGTATTCACAGCATACAGAGGGGAATCCCATTTCAGGATAGTACCCTGGTTATTCAGAGTGCTAGGCTTTTGGCATAACATCATTTAAGTTTCTAGATTTTGAGAGGTGGGCTAAATGGCATTCTAATTCTTAGTTCTAACTTAGCTTTCTACCGATATGTTCTAAAGCACATTTAAAATAATAATATGTTGAGTTTTAGAGAAGTGTAAATCAATAGTAAGCAAAAGATTCCTTTGGTTTTACTTAGCAAGCAAATAAAGAAACAGGAAAATCTGTTGTTTATTGTTTTCAAAGAAGGCATTTCGTCCTTGAAGAATGTAGATGTGACTGCTCACTGCTTTCATGGATTCTTAGAAAAATAGCAAGTGCTGTTAAGTGGTGACCACACGTAGAATCCTGGCTCTTGGGAAATGGAGGGCAGGGGTTTATGGCCATTCACAGCTACACAGTGAGTTTGAGGCCAGCCTGGGCTCTATGAGGTCCTGTCTCAAGAAAACAAAAGGTACCTATTTTTAGCACATTTACACCACACGCACACACCCTTCATTTATTTATTTAATTTAATTTTTTTCTTCTTGAGACAAGGTCTCTGTAACCTTGGCTGTCCTGGAACTTGCCCTATAGATCAGAATGGCATTTGAGCTCAGTTTGCCTCTGCCTCCCAAATGTTGGGATTAAAATCTGACACCCCCACACCTGTCTTCCTCTCAATGCCGAGGTCTCCCTCTATCTACAGCCCAGGCTGACTTTTGAAATGATCACAACTCTGTTTTAGCCTCCCACATATTTATAATTTTTCTCGGTACAAACCTTACTATTTAAGATGAAAGGCTCAGAATGCAGGTTAGAACTCTATAAAGTATAGAGAGCTTTGACATCTCTCTGAAAATAGCAGGGGTTAATTTTGTAATAATGGGTGAAAATGAGAACAAATATCCTAACTGCTCTATTCTTCTCTTCAGTAATTATAGCGAGAGAAGATTGCTTGGTTCTTTTGTATGTCGTAGGGAAACTGCATAATGTGTTTAAAAGAATTTGCTATTTTAATTCAGAAGGTTTAGATTTGAATGTTCTCTGGCTCTCGTAATGTGGAGCCATTATGCCAATCATCTGCTTTCCCCGCTGGATGTACTACCCCAGAGACCAACACCATAGGTGTTAGGTAAAAGGACTGTTAGCCTGTGAGATAATACCGTAGGTGTTAGGTAGAAGGACTGTTGCCTATGATATAACGCAGTGCATTTTTTCTTTAGTAGCTCTCATTGTGATCAGGTTTTTGGGACATAGTAGTGAGGGAGATTTCCCAGACATTGTACAAGGCAAATGCAGGATCAGCCCAAATACCAAGAGCTGAGATGAAAACCCTATGTATGCTTTTAAAAATTTATTGTTAGTTTTTTTTTTTTTTTTTTTTTTTTTTTTTTTTTTTTGCGACAGGGTTTCTCTATAGCTTTGCAGCCTGTCCTGCAACTCGCTCTGTAAGCCAGGCTGGCCACAGAACTCACAAGAGATCCCACCTGCCTCTGTCTTATGAGTGCTGGGATTAAAGGTGTATGCCACCACCGCCCAGCCTTGTTAGGTTTTAAAAACTTAGAGAGATATAAAGTTAATTCTGGAACTGTTTGTTGTTCAGAGTATAGTATCAAAGCAGGTCATAGTGGGACCCGCCTTTAATCTCAGTACTGAGGAGACAGAAGCAGGCGGATCTATGAGTTCGAGGTCAGCCTTGTCCACATGAGCTCTAGGACAGTCAGGGCTACACAGAGAAACCCTGTCTCAAAAAACAATCCCTCCCCAAAACAAAAGCAAAACAAAAACTTGTATCAATAAAAAATTTCTTAGTTAAGTGTGTTAACCCTTTCCTCAGTTTGTGAGATGTGGGTGCACAGCATATCTTTTATTTGATTAGCCACATTTCAGGCACTGACACCTCGTATTGACATGTTATTCCTCACACTGAACCAACTGTGTGACTCTGTAGACCAGTGAAAAGTACTGCCAGAAGTACCTAAAGCTGGTTCAGGTCCTGTTGCATTTTCCAGTTATATCTGGTAAATGCGTCTTTCAATTTGTAATGCTCATGGAGATCTTGATACCTCCAGGGGCCTTTCTACCCAGAACTAGAGGAGTAACTTATTATCTGTAGGGTGCACAGGTCCAGTCACCTCCTTGTGGGGGTTTAGGACTGAAACCCCAAAAAGCCTGGTTTTCCTAAGACAGTGACTTAAAGGGAGGAAGTGTGTATAGAGACTCAGAGCCTCCCGCATGAGCTTGAATCTGTCATTTGCATTTTTGGTGATCAAGTCTTTCATAACCAACAACCAGTTCAGTTTTTCTTTATTTGTAATTTTTGAAGATTGGGCTGGCTAAATCTGACTGCGAGGACAGTGAGACCACAGAGGTATAATGGTTTGTCTAGGATTTATCTATTTGTCTAGGTTTTCTTTTCCTTTTAAAAAAGACTGTGTCTTTGTACTGCATAAGGTTTGTCCATGCATATAACCCCCAGGGGCTGACTCCAGATTCCCCGGAACTAGGGTTAGATGTGCTCAAGGGAGCAGCCATGTGGGTGCTGGGAACTGATTCTGGGTTCTCTACAAGAGCAGTGCACATTTCACTGCCGAGCTCTCTTTTCTCTAGCCTTCCCTCGATACTTGAGGTTTCTGATGGCCATTTTTTCCCATTCTGCCTGTTTCCTCTGCCAAGAAGTACTTTTAAAAATACGGCAGAATTTCCATGCTGATGAGGAAATGGATTTATATCTTTGGTTTATTTCAATAGCAATTATGTTTTACCTGGAGCATTTCCTGTGTTCTCTGTGGACACAATCTGAGATACGCTGGGGCACTGTGACACTGCTTCCAACTGGGGACGAGCCACTCTCCTGCATCTAGACTGTTAGCTATAGAACATCATCTGTTGTTGAAATTGGAGGGGTGTGCACATGTTTGCATGTGTGTCCGTATCTCTTGGAAGGTGGCCCTTGACCCATAGAGAAGAGGTTCTCAACCACTGGAAAACACATTTCTGATGGTATTAGCAATTGAGACACCGTTAGTAGCAAAATTACAGTTAGAAGTAGCAACAAAAATAATTTTATAGTTTGGGGATCACCACAATGTGAGAAACTATCAAAGGGTCACAACATTAGGAAGGGTGAGAACCACTGCCCAAGAGCAGTTAATTGTCAATTGTACCATTGAAGGAGGAGGGGGGGAACCTCTGTATTGGTCATCACTTCAGCAGCGATCCCACCTGCCATAGGTACCATTGTTGTTCATGTTTGTGGATGAAGACACTAAGGAAACTTGCTTTGGGTCAGCTGTTTTGTGGAGTGGTTAGGCCAGAGTGTGGCAGCTTTACTTCAGGGGCTTGTATGTCCATGTGTTTATCATATGAGGAAGCAGAGGCCTGCAGAAGCTCTGAATTGTGCTGGCCACAGGCAGCTGGGCAGACAGTTCACAGACCATTAGAGGAAGAGTTAAAGTCTCCTCGCGCTGCTGAACTTGACGTGTGAGCCCTGGGCTCCTGGTGTGCTCAAGTCCTTTCTCTCTTCCAGATTTGGGCTGCAAATGCTGGAGTCACGGCCAGTCCTCCAACTGACCTCATCTGGAAGAACCAGAACTCCTGGGGCACTGGTGAAGATGTGAAGGTTATACTGAAAAATTCTCAGGGAGAGGTATGGCCATTCTTCCAGTGCTGCTGTGGCCCCCATTTCACCAGTCCAACGTCTTACCAGAATCCCATTGAAATGTGAAGTGACTGAAGCTTCAGTTAGACCAGAGCTGCCAAGTGATTGATACTGAGTAAATGGAAACTGTCGCACATAGGAAATAGTGCTTTAGAGGGTATTGATTTATTAGCACGGACTAGGGCCCAGTTGTCCTTGTCAGGGTCTGTCTCCACTGCATTCTGACTTTGGGCTTTGAGTGATTTCACCTCTGAATGTTCCACATTTTATCAAAACAGCATCTGATACAGAATGTTTACCTGGTAAATGCTTATGCTGTTAACCTTGTAAATGCTTACACTGTTAGCCTACTAAGTGTTCGTGTTGTCAGCCCTACTATGCTAGCTCTCAGTGCTCAGGAAACTAAGTGTAAGATAGTGGCATGTACCTTTTGGGTACCTTTTTGGTATTTTCTCCATGTGAGCCCTAGGATTCTTGTCAAAGAACTGTAGCTGCATTTGATGTCTGCTGTAGGACTCTGCATTATAATGCTGTTGTTTTGGTTAGGACAGGCTGATGTTTATGGGCTGATTGTGTTTGTAAAGACTGGCTTCACAGAACTGAAGCTTCTGGCTGGGCCTCTAGCTTCCTCCATCCTGCTACACTGATTCAAGTCCACACAGAACCTGTGCAATGCTGCTAGTAATTAGTGCTAATCTGTCCTGCTCCCAGCTCCTGATGGAATGAAAGGTGCTATCTTTGTCTCAGCACAGCTCAGGTGGTCCTGCTGCCACCGTGTCCCTGAGGTGCAGCAGTTAGCCTCCAGCTTCTTTTATTCAGCGTTTGTTTAGCACCTTTTCTTTGCTCAGAGCTAAGATCTTTAAGCAGAGTTCATGTTGAGTTTTATAGAGAATTTAGTATGCCAAGTGACTTGCACAGAATTTTTAGTAACAGAATAGGACAAAAAGCATTAGAAACTGCTCAGCAGGTATTTCAAATTGGATCCCAGTAGCTCCCCTGCAGGAAAAATTGAAGGTCTACTAACTGCTGCTAATTACACAAAATTCACTAGCTAAAGCTGCTGATGGAATGGCTTTTTTAAAAAAAAATCCTTGATACAGCCATGCTGTTCCTTAAGCAAAGGAAAGGGCCTCTTTCCCATGGCTTCTAACTTGAAGTTTGCTATCTTGCTTCTAGGAGGTTGCTCAGAGAAGTACAGTCTTTAAGACAACCATACCCGAAGAGGAAGAGGAGGAGGAAGAGCCCCTTGGAGTGGTTATTGAGGAGGAGCGTTTCCACCAGCAGGTACACTTGATTATAATTCTGATGACATGGTATGGGTGCCCTTGCTTTGCTGTCTGTGGCCCGAGCAGTGGCAGGTCACCACTGGGTGTGCACTCAGCCAAGCAGTGCTCGGGGCAGCCAACCTGGGTGCCCTGGGAAATGGTAGTCTCTTTCAGTTTTGTTTTCTCTTCAGCTTTTGCTTTTGTCACTTGTTTTCTGGTGTAGATAGATAACGTGTTGTGCTGGACATGTATGTTACTTGCAGATGCGTAGATTAGCTCGTGTGCCTTGAAGTTTATTTATTGGATTCTGAAAAGTTTGTGCTACCAAATGAGAGCAGCATTCCCATATAAGCTCAACAGAAAACAGAACCTAGAGTTGCGCTGAGCTTCAGAGCGAAGCCAAATTCATTGCTGTTGTATTAAGTTGCCATTCATTAAGTCATTGTAAGAGTTTAGCTAATGCATGGGTTTGTATAAATCTTCAAATAAACCCCAAATTCAGCTTTAACTAATTAAATTTGGAAAAAATATATATTAATATAACTAATGAGCCTTCAACTTAGATTCTCAAGCTGTCGAGCATGGTCATTAATTGGTCTCTTGTTGTCTGCTTGTCTCCATAATTGTAATCTAAGTTGGCCTTGTTTATTAATCGGTGTTCTGTTGTGAAGAGACACCATGACCAGGGCAACTCTTAAGAAAGAAAATATTTAATTGGGCTTACAGTTTTAGAGTTTAAGTTCATCATTACGGTGGGGAGCGTGGCAGCATGCACAGTGCTGGAGCCGTAACTGGGAGAAACATCCTCATCTGTAAGGGGGAAGTCGATCTGGCGTTGGCTCCTGAACAACTTCCTCCAACTACATACATCCCTTTCAAATAGTCACTCCCTGATGACTACGATGATGTGAGCCTAGGGGAGCATTCTTATCATACTACATTGCCCTCAGCAGACCTCACGTGTGTGACCTCTCGTGGTGGGATTTTCTTCAGTCTGGATGCCTTGTCATTTTGCTGGCGTAGTTAAGGAAAGTATGTTATGCTTGACTTTAATGGAAAACAAGCACCAAGATCCATTTCCTACCATCAGTGGAAGCCTCACAGAGTAGAAGGAAGATAACATTTGAGGACAGTGGTCTGTATGGGTCCTGCCAAGTCACACTGGAGAGGGCATTCGAGGCCTCGAGTGTCACTGTAAACAGTTGTTTTGAAGGATAGGACATTGTTTGGATGAAATGAAAGGACAAAAGATACTGTTTGAGCTACTGTCTTAGGATACACAGGATTGTTTCTTAGTCCCCATGAGTCTGTGGTTTGACTGGGCAGCTGGCAAAGATAGTAAAAACAGCAAATGCTAGGCCTCCCAAAAGCTGGGCCCAGAACCCTTTCTATCTCATTTTCTAGAAGTAAGCCAATGACACCCAGCACTCGGGGGGAAGGGAGGAGTCTTTTTCTTGGTGAAGGAGGGACCAAGAGTTGTGGATGTCTTGTGGTTTTGTGGGTCAGATCCAGGGTGCTCCCGCATGCTAGGGAAGCACCTGCCATTGGGTGTCACAGGATGCCAAGTCATCAGTTTGTCAGCTGTGTCGCTGGGTTTGTGGGAAGGATCAAGTTGAAAGCCTGTTGAGCTCTTGGTTCACATTGCCCAGGCCTGTAGCTTCCACACAGTCTGCAGCAAAGAGAAATGAAATATCAGAATATCACTAGGCAGACTAAGTTAGGGGTTGACTCTGGAGCCACTGAGGAGATAGGTAAATGCAGACTCCGAGAAGAGAGAAGAAAAGAAAAAGTCTGAGGTGTTTTAAGTTTTGCGCTTGTAATCATCATAGATGATAGTAACCTCAGAGTTCAAAACAGCCAAAAGAGGGAAACCCAGCACAGTGGTGGTGATCCAGTACCCCGGAACTGATAACCTTCCGTTTTAGTTCAGTTTAGTTTTTAGTTTAGTTAGGAGCGAGTCACACAGTGAGTGAGTTTTGCAAGTGACGATGAGCAGTGCCTCAGCGCTATAAAGGTTTAAAACCTTTTTATCTTATGTGTATGAATGTTTTACCTGCACATCTGTGCACCTCACCGTGCAGTACCTGGGGAGGCCAGAAGAGGGCATAGGGTCCCCGGAACTGAAGTGGCAGGCATCAGACCTAGGTCCTCCTGGGAGGGCAACAAGTGCTCCTAATGAGCCGTCCATTTCTCCAGCCCCTGTTGCGGCTCTTTAAAAAACACTTTTTAAATTTTTTTCTTATTTATTTAAGACAAAATCTTGCTATGATTGAAACTTCAGCTAACCTGAGTTTCTATTTCACCATGGTGTTTTCAGCTCAGCTACATAGGAGAATTACTTTAAAATTACGAAGTTAAGTGAGAAATTCTTGTTTACTGGCTTTGATCAACTGTTGGTTGTTTGCTTTGTTTTTTGTTTTAAAACCCTGGTGCAGCTAGTGTAGAAGCTCAATTGTGGGATTTGTTGAAGTGAGTCGTTACGATAATGCTAAAAAGAGTGAGCCGTGACCAGGCCTGTTTTAAGTAGGTATGCAGGTCTGTAATCCTTATTTTGTTTTTAGAACATTGTGATATTGTTAATTCTGATTGTACCTTCTGTTTTCCCTCTCAGGGATCCCCAAGAGCATCCAATAGAAGCTGTGCCATTATGTGAACTTGTCCCGTCACCTGTCTTGGTCAGGATAGGAGCATGGTAACCCTGTATACAGTGCAGCGCCTCCTCAGAAGCACACAATATTTTTGTATTTCCTTTATGTGAATTTTTAAGCTGCGAATCTGATGGCCTTAATTTCCTTTTTGACACTGAAAGTTTTGTAAAAGAAATCTTATCCATACACGTTGATGCAAGATGTGAATTATCGACACTGAACTAACTGTACTGTTTGGGAAGGGGCCCTCACGTTTTTGGCATTTTTTTTGTATGTGTGTATGTATTTTTTTTTAAGTTCTTTAAGAAGGGGAGGGGAGGGTAAGTAAGTATACCACTGTGTCTGGATAATTTGAAGACCGCTCTGTCTAGTTGGGCGGTCTGCTCTTGATCAATCTCTGCTATATATAAAACGGTGCTGTTCGGGATGGGGGAAAGCAACTTTTTCAATATATTGAACTTTTGTATGGATTTTTTTTGTAATAAGTGATCAAGGTTACAAATTTTTTTAAATAGAAAAGAGAAGAGACATTTTGTAAGAAGGCAATATTCATCCAGTCATCATGTACGCGCTCTGGATGGAGGTGTTCCACAGAGCTGTTGTCTGTTCAGCTACTTCTCTTAAATTGATTCCTGGGGGGGAGGGGCAGGGGGCTGGGGGGGAAGGGCTCTCCTCAATGCGCTAGTTGTGTTTTTTAAGATAGTGTAACATGCTTAAATTTCTTATGCGACATTAACAAATAAAAGGCTGTTTTACTATTACTCTATTGTCCTTTTAACTCTAGATCAGAGGTTCTCAATCTGCGGATCTCAGCCCTTTTGGGGGGGGTTCAAATGACCATTTCACAGGGGTTTTATATCAGACATCCTGCATATCAGATATTTACATTATGATTCATCATAACAGCAAAATTATAGTTGTTATTATAAAGTAGCGATGAACATGTTATAGTTGGTCACCACAACATGAGGAACTGTATTTTTTTTTTTTTTAGATTTATTTATTTGTTTATACAGTATCCTGCCTGTAGGCCAGAAGAGGGCACTAGATCTCATTATGGGTGATTCTGAGCCACCACGTGGTTGCTGGGAATTGAACTCAGGACCTCTGGAAGAGCAGTCAGTGCTCTTAACCGCTGAGCCATCTCTCCAGCCCGAGAGTCACCGTAGGACTAGGACGGTTGAGAACCACTGCTTTAGACAGATCTTGACAGGGTAGACATGTACTAGTTTTGATTGGCTTGTGTGAATTTGACTTTTATGTTATTTAAATAATATTTTCCCTTTTACATATGACCTCAGTTTCCCCTCCCTCCTCTCCTCCCAGTCCCCTCCCCTCCACCCACAACTGGACTTTTCAGGGATGCATTCAAAATTGAGGAGAGAAATAGATTCCGAGTCAGAGACTCCAGTGCTCTGTTGTCGGTAATGACGATGCTCAATGCTTCCCTTGCTCTTCAGCTTCTCAGCAGTGGATGAAGACACAGAGTAGGTGTGCACAGTGGAGGAGAATAAAATAGACAGGGAAAGAAATGGATTTAGAAATCTCCTCTGGAAGAGTAACTGAATAGCAGCGAGTGCTGTGGCAGGTGGCCTCGCTGTGTGCTCCTCGCTGGGGCATCAGTGTTTGTGGATTTGAGGAGTTTCTGTCCTGTGATTGGTTCATCTTGTAGGAGCGGAATGTCGGAAGCCTCCCTAGAACACATGGATGATATTTCAGAAGCTAACCCAAAGGGTTTGCTCTCCTGAAAATATCCTGCAGAAGGCTGTGTAGAGACTGCCAGCTTTGGCTTGGAAATAACTCAGAAAGCCCCAAATTACTGTGCTCACAGATTTACTGCGTGCACCGCCGCTGCAGACACGAGATAAATGCTGGGTCAGAAATTCTGTCTGCTAAAGCAGATAAAATGATAACTTCTCAACACAGATTTATCTTCTGAATGGCGAGATGGAAGACAGCGAACATGGGTGTGAAATATTTGGTTGCAAGATGGGGTTCTTTACCACCAGATTAATTATGCTATAAAAACCAACACTTTAGACATTAGGGGAATAAATGGCAGTGGTGACACAGTAGAATGTTATTTGATCTGGTGACATTTATAGTAAAGATCCCAGGGTTCGATTCACCAAAGTAGTTTGGAGCTTTGGGCTGTTTTTAGGGGTTGGCTACTCTGAGTCTGTCCTGTGGACTTTGGGGTGCTGGGGACACTGCACCCACATCTCCCTTGGAGGCCAGACACAGGAAGATGCTTTGAAATTACCCTTTTTTGTTTGTTTGTTTTAGAGACTGGGTTTCTCTGTGTAACAGCCTTAGCTGTCCTGGAACTTGCTCTTGTTGACCAGGCTGGCCAGATCCACCTGTCTCTGCTTCCCGAGTGCTGGGATTAAAGGTGTCTTTCATCACTGCCCACCTGAAATTACTCTTCTTTTATAACAAGTGGGAATTCATTTTCTCCCTTGGTTTGTCTATTTTGACCTTCGTGTTTAGCTTATTTTCGTTCCTCTGACTTGGGTCTTGGGTCTCAAGTTATGGAAACCATGTCGCTGATGTTCTCTGGTTTGTGTCCGTGTCCCCCTTGTAGACCAGGCTGGCCTTGAACTCACAGAGATCCGCTGGCCTCTGCCTCCCGAGTGCTGGGATTAAAGGCGTGCGCCACCACTGCCCCCAAAACTTCTCTTTTCTTATGTTATAGATTCCTTGGTGCCATGTTCTAGTAAGTCCTTTATGCTTGTCACACTAATTCTGCTTTTAGCCCTGTCTACCTTGGCATTTGTCCAAGCCTTGGGCTTTGATTTCATTGGCTTTCTGAAGTTGCTTTGATTCTCTTAAAGGGAGGCAGGGGGAGAGAGACAGGGAAGGAGGAGGGGGGTGGGAGGTGCGGGGTGCAGAATGAGTATGTGTAAGCCGGAGGACGACCTTGGGCATCTTCTCTCTGGAGCGGCCCGCCTTATTTTGATGTAGGATCTCTCTTAAGGCCTGAAAGTTCTGAGGGTTGCTTTTTTTTATTTTTTTGTTATAGGTGCATTTGTTGACTTCCTAATAACAGGTGGTTTGCCTCTTGGGGTTTTCGGCTTGTGACCGCTCCTCAGCAAGAGTGGCAGTTTTGTGACAGGTGCTAGGATGTTGACTGTTGTCCTGTACCATCCTGCTGAAGAAGACACGGGTGATTCTATTTTACCAGTCTTAGGGTGGAGGGGGGCCTTCCCTGTGCCATTTAGTTTATTGTTGTGTACATATGTGTATAGATACACGAGGGCTCGCCCATGCCATCTTAATTTGTTGTCACACATACATGTATAGATACGCGTGTGCATGTTTAGGGTGTGATTATCTCAAGTCACGTGCCTATTGACTTACGCCTCCTCCTCAATTTATGCACCATCATATGTTAACGGAATATTGCAACGTTCCTTTTCGTGGCCAACATGCATTTGAAAATGAGAAAGGTTCTCACCCTGCACGAGGTAGCTTGCGCCTCCTAAGACTGGGAAGGAGAGTCTAGTCCAGTGTCGCAATCCCTGAAGCAAGAGTTTGATATTTTTTTTATGTATGGCAAAAGCCAGAATTCTGACCCTGGGGCTGTTGTGCTTCCTGAAGCAATGATGCTGATGCGGGTGTGATGTAGAATTCCGTTTCTTCTGTTTGGCCACCTTTCGAAAGGGATAATCATCCAAATTGACGGGAACGGGAAACTTCTTAGGTAAAATAGAGGCGAAATGTAGAGAAGTCACATTTCACGTAGCTGGAGGATTGGCGTCTCGCTTTACTGAGTGTGGGAAGGCTGGACGCCGCTAGACTGGGCTGGTGTGGAGGTGTCAGGGTGCATGCAGAGAACAGTGCACAGAGAGGCCAGTTTGCCCTGGAGACCTGCACCAGCCCAGGGTGTGAAATCGTCCCAGGTCCTACCTCCGGGTGCCCACTTCCATGGTACTGCTTTCTCTTTCACTTTGAACAGCTCAGTAAATCCTGTCCTTGGCTGACTTTCTCCAGAGACAAAGGGCACCTCTCAATTTCAGGAGACAGCCTGCCCGTAGCTTAATGACTTTATAACAATAAAGCACAGATTCACCCAGATTTATATGCAAGTGCCTCTCCACTGTGTGAGTTGGGAGTCTTGGTTTCCCTGGCAGCCACCCTCTTCTGGTCTTGGCCTGTTAGACCCACTTTGCTTCTGCGGGCCGCTGCGTGAGCTTGGTTACTGCAGTATGCCCAGGTTTTGTTCCCCCCAGTTTTGTGACTCATTCTCAAACTGTTGGGGTTGCTCAGTGGTTTTTTGAGTTGGTTTTATGTTTTGAGCTCAGGTCTCACTCTGTAACCCAGACTGCTGCAGGCTTGTTTTTCCTGCCTCCCTTTCCTGAGGTGTGGGGGTCACGTCCGGCACCCCATCCCCCAGGTTAGCTGGTCTGTGGTGGCCTGAGGAGTATCCGTGCTTATTCAGCCAAACCTCCCTGTGGTCCTGGGACCTGAGTCTGACCACAGGTGTTAACCACGGAGTAGCGCATATACGCCGGAGGGACAGCTAACTCCTGTTGGCTTTCTGGCTTAGTCACCAAGTATGATCTTCACATTACCCAGCTCTCAAGCGGAGTGCTAGCTCTGGTTTTCCCTCCGCCTGAGCCAGGGAGCTTCCTGGCTCACACTGCCTGTAACAGCACCAGGTTTTTTTGGACGCCAACCCTGCCATTCATATGTTCTGGTCCAGTGCCCGAGGCCATGACCCTGCCTTCCCCATTTGGCTGCCAGTTTCCCATTCCCTTGTTCTGGAAGCTGGGGCCAAAAAATTCCTGTGAACCATTTTCCCAGATGAGAAGTCAGAGCGTTTCCCCTTAAGTGTTTGTCAAGAGATTTAAACTCGGGGGTGGGGTGGGGTGGGGTGGGGTGGGGTGACAGGCAGACATGGCACCGACTATCCAGAATGCTCATTCTTCATTATAAAAGAAACAGTGGTCTGGGCTGCACCCCAGTCGACAGAAGTGCCAGTCCTGGGAGGGGTTTTTCTGTGGAGAAAAAGGCTGAGGGCACGCACGAAGGTGACCTTATCCCAGAGTCTTGAGAGAATTCCGAACTGGCGCCCTTGGGTTTGTGCCTCAGAGCTGAGGGGACGGACACTTGGAGCACGGGCTTCTGATACACGGTTTTTCACATGGGGTCGGGGACAGAAACGCCACTTATGAGCGGGGAGGGAGGACCACATTCATTGAATATTAATAGCCATTGACCCAAATACTACCTTCCTTACACCTTGTTAGCTGGTGGGATTCTCTGCAGACAGGATACTGAACGGGCCCAGATGTCAGGACTACCAGAGGGAGAGCCATTTCCTTCTGACTGGCCAGATCCGTCCTTGACAGCCCCACCTCTCCTGCCGTCCTAGGCAGTGGGCAGCGGACAATTCACCCAGTTACAGTTAGCTTACCGCTCACTGGCGGTTTCAGGACAGAGTCTTTCTCAGAGAGGAAATCAAGTCTCCGGGGGGTGGGGGGGGTTGGTGTTCATAAGCCACACAGAGGCTGTAGGGGCACAAGAAGCAGTCGGAAGTAACTGTCCCGAGTGAAGCAATGTGTTGGCAGTGTTTGTGAATTACTGAGTGACCCAGTGCGGGGGTCAGTACCTCCCTTGTCTTCTCCTTGTGGGGTTGGGGCGGCTGTGATAGGGATTATGGGAACTGGTGATTCAGCTGTGTTTAGGACGGAGGTAACACTGACCATTGTTTAGGACATGCCAAGTGTAGTCATGGCTATGTTCCAAATTCGTACTTTCCCAGACAGGCCTCCATTGACAGGGTTCAAACGGAATGACATTGGTGACCTTTAACCTAGTTCTCTGAATGGAAAGCCCCTTATAAGGGTGGCAGTTAATGGCACCAGTGCTGTTAGTCAGAGGCATGGCCCTGGAAGACCGGACATTCTTTTACCTCCATGTTGTTAGGTTCGTGAGTTTAAAAACCCAATCCAGTGTTGGTGGAAGAATTCAGTTAGGTCATACAAAAGGGTTGTGGTTGTAGGTGCGTAGGAATTCGAAACTGAGCTGAAGATGATTTGACCAAGAGAATCGGGGTGAGGGTAAGGAGACTTGGGATGGGATGGATGGTGGGATTCCTGCGGGTTTTAACTGCACAGTGTTTGTCAGAGTTTGTCAGTGGCTCGGCTCGGAAAGCCGCTGAGGGCACCGGAAGCGACAGATTTCATTGAGTGTGATTCAGCAGGCCTTGCCGGTCATTTACTAACTGCCCTGCGCAGCTGAGACCCTGATAGTGCGGCAGCCCTTCCCTGACCCTGTCATGTGTGAAAACCCCAACTCCTGAGTAGGATTTGCCATCCGTGCTGCGGGCGGGCCGGTCTCCCAGCACACGGCCTCCAGAAGGGATTTGTCTAGTAGGAAGCTGGTTTCAAAAGGACAGTTTTCAACTCCGATGTTAGGACTATCATGGCTGTACAGCCCAGCCCCTAGTCTGTTCCTCCGGACTTCCCAGGTGGTCCCTGGAGGAGGGGAATAGAAAAGTAACTGGTTCTCAACCTGTGGGTCCCAATCCCCAGAGCATCCCTTCCACAGGGGTTGCCTAAGACTACCTGAAAACAGATATTTATGTTATGATTCATAACAGCAGCTAAAATCACAGTTAGGAAGTAGCAACAAAGTAATTTTATGGTTGGGGGTCACCACAACATGAGGAACTGTGTTAAAGGGTCGTAGTGTTAGGAAGGTTGGGAACGACTCGTCTAGGGTCAAGGTCAAACTACAGAGCCTCCTTCTTGGAAGCGAAGTAGAGAGAGGTTCCAGCCTGGTACGGGCGTAAGGACTCGGGTGTGACTGTCCTCTCAGCAGATGACATGTGGGCTGGCTGTGGAGTTGCTGGGTAGCCTGGAGTCTGAGGACATGAAGCTGCCTGAGGTTGGCATTTGTGCATTGCCTTCAAAGAGAGACCCTGATGAGCGCCCACTACACCAGCACCCGAATGGGAATCTACTCCAACAACAGCCAAGTGGTAGCTGTCCTCCTCCTCAGGAGAGCCGGTGACTGTCCCCTTCAGGGGAGTGTCAGTGTCTGCTCCTCACGGAGTATCCTCCATGCTGAAGAACACTAACTACACAGGCGCTTCAGTGGCCCTGCTGGACCCTCTGCTTTTCCGGCAGGAAGGATGCGTTTATGAACATTGCCAACCCGTGACAGGCTGTTCACATTGGGACCCTTTGTAAAACTGAAGATGGCAGTGACCCAGGAAGTACCCCGCGCCCAAGCCTCAAGCGGGAAATGGAGACTTCTAGGACACACCACACATGTTTGGCCATCGTTTCTGTATTTTCCACTGAGACACTAAGCACTAAGAGTCTTTTGGTTCCCGCCAGATAGATGGCGAACCTCTGAGCGCCTCAGGAGGACATGGCGCCTGCGCACTGTTGAGCCGGAGCCGGCTTCCTCGCTGGTCACTCGCGCTTCCACCCTGAACAAAGCTGGGTCCCGCTCTGCTTGATTCACAGACGGGAGATGACGGCAGCGCTCCCGTCCTTGATGAAAGCCGTAGTTTTATGTCGGACTGTCGTTTAAACAAATACTGGAAGCCTTTAGCTAGGACAGGATTGATGTGCCAACAGACAGCCTCAGGCATGATGGAGCCGCAGCTGCCCCGCGGAGGGCTCGGCTCGGCTCCACTCCGCAGGCTGCTGAGAAGTGACAAGGTATCTTTGGCAGCTGTTTAAAAAAGAAAAGTAGTTTTGGGAGGTTGGGAAACGCTGCATTATGAAATAAAGGAAGGGGAGTCTTTTGTCATCCTTGGCACCAGTCCGCAAGATACAGGAACGGGACCCACCCACCTCTGAACCCCTCACCGCCGGCCTCCTGCTCTTCAACAGCTTGTTTTCCCACAGACCCTAGGCTTGGCTGAGGGATGGGACGATGCTAATGGGAACAAGTGAATGCCAGGGCTGCCTGGGGGAAGGAGGGAAGCGGTTCCTTGCAGGAGGTGGCTGTTAGGAGACAAGATGGGACAGGCAGGGGACAATGCAGGTGCTGCCTGCTCGCTGCCTCTCATCACAGCAGTGGATCACAGTGGATGGTCCCTGTCGGTGTCCCTGTCAGGGAGGGGGCATGGGGCTACTTCATCTCTGACTTCCTGCTGGGCGACCTGCTCTTTGTCCTGCGGCAGGCCCATTTTCCCTGTGGTGCTCATGTGGCCCAGCCGGGCAGGCTTTGGGAGAGAGACAGGAATGGCAGAGGGAATAAGGGGGCTTTTCAGGGTTCCCTTTGAGACTGGCCGTCCTGGAATTCCTTCATTGTTCTGTGTCTTCACAGGTTTTCTGCTTGTACTTGTGCACGCACACGTGCGTAAGAGGACATGTATAGGGCTGGAGAAATGGCTCAGAGGTTAAGAGCATTGCCTGCTCTTCCAAAGGTCCTGAGTTCAATTCCCAGCAGCCACATGGTGGCTCACAACCATCTGTAATGAGGTCTGGTGCCCTCCTCAGGCATGTACGTAGACAGAATATTGTATACAAAATAAATATTTTAAAAAAGCAAAAAAAAAGAAGACATGTATACATACAAGAGAGTATATGCCTACACACGCGTGTGGCTGAGTTATTTTCCCTTAGTTTCCCTGAGTTTCGCTCTCTGGTAGTTTTGTTTTGTTTTTGAGACAGTGACTCTCTCTACATAGCCCTGGCTGTTCTGGAACTAACTGCAGACTAGGCTGGCCTCAAACTCCTGATCACAAGATACAGGCATGGATGGCCTGCTTCTGCCTCCTGAGTGCCCAGATTAAAGGCACGTGCCACCATGCCCGGCTTCACGGGATCTGTTCGCTCGGACCGCTGAGGGCTCTCGTTGATCTGGGTGGTGGAGGTCTCTGCAGTGTCCAGTTGCCCACACTGGGATGGGAACGCTGTTGGCTGCTGCTGGACAGGGTTGAGGTGGATGATCCACAGCTGGGGACAGACTTGAGCACATTCCTCACGCCTCCCATGCCTCCATACTGCAACACTCCGCATTGAGAGCATGCTGGGGGGAGGGGATTTCTCTCTCTGCGTCAGCCCGCCACCTCCACCCCCTGCCGGCATGTGCCGGTGCCAGTGAAGGCAGTGCCGGGGTTTCTGGTGCCTTGCATGGTCTATTTCTGGCCAGGAAGGATGCTCCCCTTCACTGCCCCATCAGCAGTGCCCTCTAATTTGAAGAAGGCACTTCTTCAAATTTTTTTTTATCTTTAGCCAGATGCTCCGAGGCCTGTTGTAAATAAATAATAAATAAACATGCTTGGAAGCAAACTCAGGCCTCTTCCCTGACACCCATGCATCTGGGCAATGATTGACTGCACAGTCGGTCCAGCACATGCTAGCTTGACTGACCCCAGGTTTTGCTTTGATGTACATAGTGCCTCTGTAAATCAGAGGACCGGCTTTGAACCTGCTCCCCGCGGGAGCCTCCAACTGCCCTGGAGCCACTCCCCGTGTGTATGCCTTAAAACCTCACATATGGCCAAAAGTCCCTCCCCCTTATACATGCCCGAGAGCCCCTCCCCGTCTTGCGTACCACTTGAGTGGCCAAGGGGACTGTGCTGCGGGTCCCAGAATGTTGGTGTCTTTGTGGATCTTAGGTAGCAGAGAACCCTGATGGCTAGTTTTATTGTTAAGGCCCTCACACAGATGTACTGGATGATTTAGCCACACGCTGCGTTCCATGGACCCTCCATCTCTGTCTGACCAGATCTGTCTGGGCTGTCCAGACCTCCAGCTGCTGTGAGGCCATGAATGAACAGCGTGCCTAACCTCCTGGTATCCTGTCACCCAGGCTGGGCCACACAGCTTCCTCAAGAGCTGAGCTGGAAGCATCCATGGTGAGCCTTGCAGTTGCTAGGCAGGGGCAGTGAGAAGGAAAGTTGGTGATGGAAAAAGCCTGGTGACATTTCGTATATTAGCAAAGTTAATTGCAAAATGCCACGAAGCTTGTCTGCGCCTCCCGTTTTAAAGGGTATGGGGGAAAGTTACATTGTAAAAATATTGCAACCAAGCTCTGCCTTGGTGGCACTGGCGACTTGGGCTTCCTGCAGAGTCACCCTCACAGAGGCCTCCAATTAGGAGCTGAAAATCACTGCACACAACCAATCCTAACAGCAGCAGCCGCTGAATTCCATCAGAGCGACTGCATGGTAGGTGTGCAGCTGGGATGGCCACAGCCGCCTCCTTCCTAACAGCAGCAGCCGCTGAATTCCATCAGAGTGATGGCCACAGCTGCAGCCGCTGAATTCCACCAGAGCGACTGCATGGTAGTCACAGCTGGGATGGCCACAGCTGCCTCCTTCCTTGAGCTGTGCGTCGTTTTTGTATTGGAAGACACACTGTTGGGTTGTCCTACCAAGTACACTTAATTACCCATTGTACTGAGTAGAATCACGCCCAAAAGCTGGGGAGCCAGTGGAGGCCGCCCAGAATGTTAAGGACTTAATGTTCCAAACACAGATAAGTAGCAGCTGGGCCCCCTGCTGTGAAATCTAGCCCAGATGTCCGCTCTGAAGCTGGAGAGTGGTTGATGCTCGTTCTGGGGTTACCGGTCTCTTTCCTATGTTATGCCCCCCAAAGCAGTTCAATGGCTCTACGATGGTCATTGTGCTGGGCAGAAGGTGTGCCACCTCCGCCAGCTGCTCACCCCAGTCACTGCTGGAAGGCCAAGTGTGACAATGGATCTGGGGAAACAAACAACCAGGGAGTGTGGAAGGGTGGAGCTAGAGGCGGTCACAGTGCCGCCAGCAGTTAAGGAAGGCTGGGCTGCAGTGCCTGCTCACCTGGTAGATGCATACAGTGTGTGCAGGCACACGGGTGAGCCACGTGGAATTCCTCTTCGAAAGCTTTAAAAGCTGATGACAGTCTATGGAGGTGGGCCCTACAGGACAGCAGCAGGTCTCAGCAAAAGGTATGGCAAAATGAAGACTGGTTGCGTCTGTACACAATGCCGGAGACTCTCTGATGGGTCCCCCCGAGGGAAGCAACTCTTTACCACCAGTTCACATTGCTAGCCTGGTAGTCGTGATCCCTGCAGAATTTAAGAACGGGAAAAACCAGACATGGAGATAGAGGGATGAAGGCTGAACAGAGAGTAAAATAAATGCAAGCTGATAGAGTTCACTAGCTCAGAGTCTTGGATTATACTTTTTTAAAAGTATCCATCAGTATGTTGTCCACAGGAGACTTAGAAGGTCAGGGGTATGCTTAGTACTGAGTAAAAGATTCTAAACATGGAAATAGACAGGTGGGATATTAGCATATTTTGGTAAGAGGAACACTGTATTAAGATGTGATGGTAAACATTAATATAATACTTAAATACATAAAGTAAGACAAAGAAAAACTAGGCAACAGTAATTAGAAATTTATTCCCTTTTCAGAAATAGGTCGAGCTAGAAGAAGCAAGATTCAACATGCACAATACGCTGTACTTTCTACATATGGGTAACAGCTGTTTAGTGTGTGCATGCATGCACTCATGTATGTGTAGTGTAGATGGAGCTGTGTTTGCAATTCCATGGTTTTAAAGAACGCAGATCACAGTTGATCATAATAAGCTAACTGAGACACAGAATAACCCTACCTCTCAAACCCCTGCTCATTGAGAGATGTGAGAGACTCACTATTAAAAGGCTCTTAGGCCAAGGAAGGAAATGAAAAATTCAAAAGGACTTAGAACTAAAACTGAGAAATTACAAAAATTAGAGTAGCAAGATCATACTTAGAAAAAAAGAGTAAACAAATAGAAAAGATTGAACTTGGAAGAAAACTCGTGAGTCTATGCCGTTTGTCCTAAGGCAAAAGAGGATTGAAACCAACTGAATTGAAGGAGGAGGGAGTAGTGGTTCAAAAATAAGAGTGGGAGAGGGCAACGGAAAATTAGGAAAGTTCTAAGTTTAGTGGTGGTGCACACCTTTAATTCCAGCCCTCGAGTGGCAGAGGCAGGTGGATCTCTGAGTTCAAAGCCAGCCCAGTCTATGGAGTTTGAGGACAACCAGGGATACAGAGAAACCCTGTCTTGGAAAACAAAACCAAACAGCAGCAAAAATCCCACTGAAATTCTTCAAAAAGATTGCTGACATCCATATTGCCAAATGAACAAAAAAGACTGAAATAGAGGGACCACTAAACTGTTGTGGGATGTTTGTACACTGTGTGAAGGTGTATTGTTGTGATTGGTGTAATAAAAGGCTGAACGGCCAATAGCTAGGCAGGAGGTACAGGCAGGATTTCTGGGAAGAGAAAGGAAAAGGAAGAAGAATACAGGTATGCAGGAGAAGCCAGGAGACATAGAGAGGAAACAGGAGGTAAAGATGGAAGAGAGCTAACCACATGACAGAATGTACATTAACGTGAATGGGTTAAGTTCTAAGAGCTAGTAAGGAACAAGCCTAAGCTATAGGCTGAGCTTTCATAATTAATAAGAAGTCTCTGTGTAATTCGGGAGCTAGTTGGAGGGACAGAAAAAGACTCGCTACACCAAACAATGCCGGAAAAGATGGAAAAGGAGAGGATGATCAGCCACTGGGTGCATCATAGACCGGGCGATGTGGAGAGAGGTCACGGTGTGGGGGTTGGGGGGCTGGGTATCAGTGGAGAAGGAGATGCATTCTATGCAGGGGGAGTGATTTAATAAGCAAAGAGCAGGGATGATGACTGCCAGTCTCCTCTCAAGACAGGGAGCTATAAAAATAGGGAGATGGAAAAAAAACAGACAAGGTTCAGTTCTCGGGTACTGCCTGGGAATGGTGGTGTTGGTGGGAACTTTTGGGTTTTAACAGAGCCAGACATAGAAAAAATCCTGTTAAAATACATTCGGCAGTGGAAGAATGGCGTTACATTAGTGAATCTTATTAGAGTGGGTTAAAATAGAAATTATATGTATTTCTCAATGTTACTATATTTAATTACCTTAATAGCTTTAAAAATATTAGGAATAGAAAAAATTCAGCGAGATTACATGAGGGCGATTGGAGGAACTGAGTGCATTGTTCCTGAGAGAGCAGCAAGCACTTTGCTGCCACAGAAAGGTCAGGATGGGCTGAGCCACTGCATTGAGGGGAAGGCACAGACTAGCGGGCCAGAAGTGCCCAGGATCCTCCAGCTATTAGAACAAACACAGGCCCCAGGAGAGACACAGCTAGATTAGTGTTCTCATTGGCGCTCAGGGACTAGGAGGTGGCTAAAGAGTCAGGATTGGAATGGTATGCAAATTCCACGACAGAGCACAAAAAGTCGAGCCAATGGGGTGTGGAGCAACTGGAAATGGCAAAGACGTTGACTTTCATGAAATGTATAAATTCACTCGAACCCCAGATTCTTTCATTCCAGCAAGACTGCTGTGATTTAAAATTTCTACACTAAAGTAACTGATTTGATAATAAATAAGCCAATCTGGGGGTGGGGGTGGAGTCGAAAGGCAGTGGGAAGCTGCTGTTCTTCCTTGTGGATGGGAGACTCTGGGAAGTCACAGGAGAAAGGTGCGACCAGACAGGCGACAGCAGGAAATGGTCCCCTAAAGCAGACGGAATTCATGGAACTCAGCGGAAGACCTTGGTTGACAGGCCAGGGACTGAGGAAGAGAGAGAGACTGTTTAGTGGGAAGTCGTAGGAAAATTACCCCTCATAAGGAGACACCTGAACCCTTAGACCACAGACAGGTTGGCTCCAGGCCTTTTGTGTTTTGGTTTTTCAAGACAGGATTTTTTTCGTAGCCTTGACTGGCCTAGAACTCACTCTGTAGTCCAGGCTGACCTTGAACTCAGAGAGCTATATGGAACTGCCTCTGCTTCCAGAGTGCTGGGATGAAAGGTATCCACCGCTACCACCAGCACCCAGGTGGATTCCAGGACTGTTAAGAGACTGAAGGGTGGAAGACGAAGTCATAAAGCTAGAGAAGAAGGTTCAGGAAAACACTTTCACGTTTGGAATGAGACAACACTTTAAAAATAAGACCTCTTGCAGATAAAGAAAACACAACCAGATTTGGCTATGGAAATTAAGGATCAAAGGATCCCACATGTCAACTTTAAAAGGGAGAAGGAGCTGGAGATGGCTCAGAGGTTAAGAGCATGGGCTGCTCTTCCAGAGGTTCTGAGTTCAAGTCCTAGCAACCATATGGTGGCTCACAACCGTCTATAATGAGATCTGATGCCCTCTTCTGGCATGCCGGCATACATGCAGACAGAAACAATGGATACATAATAAATTAGCTTTTAAAAAAAAGAGAGAGAGGAAATTAGACAGCCTATCACACTGACTGGGGACAATAGAGGTGAGAAAATGCGTCAAGAAATAGAGAAATGTAAAATTGACCCTGAACGAGAAAACAGGTTTATAAGATTGGTAAAAATGAACACATAAATACTAGTGTTGTGTTCGGAGAGATGGCTTCGTAATTGAGAGCACTGGCAGCTCTTCCAAAAAACCCTGGTTTGATTCCCAGTACCTGCATGGTGGCTCACAAGTGGTTGTAACTCCCCTTTCAAAGGATCTGATGCCCTCCCCTGGCCTCAGCAAGCTTTGCACTCTTGTCTACAGACTACACGCAGGCAAACCGACGAGTCCACAGATAAATCTTTTTTTTTTTTTTTTTTTTTTGATTTTTCGAGACAGGGTTTCTCCGTAGCTTTTGGTTCCTGTCCTGGAACTAGCTCTTGTAGACCAGGCTGGCCTCGAACTCACAGAGATCCGCCTGCCTCTGCCTCCCGAGTGCTGGGATTAAAGGCGTGCGCCACCACCGCCCGGCTACCACAGATAAATCTTAAAAATATAATGCTAAGACGGGCATTATATACATATATATACACATATATATATCTAACATAGAGAACCGAGAAAGCAGCCGCTGCTGTGTGGTGAGCACAGAAACATCGAGGGTAACTGCCATCCCATGACCCAGCATACCCACTGGTGGATGCTAATCCAGGGAAGTCCCTCTTGTGGATATGCTCCCTGCTGCCTGCGTACCACAACGCCACTGCCTCTCAAGTGCAGGAATTAAAGGCGGGTACCACCACTGCCTGGCCTTGGTTCTTGTCTGCTCTTGCTTCATTGGGAAATGGCTTCAATCACCAAGACCGACCATAACAGCAAACAGAAAGACAGAATGTCCCCAAGCAAACCTCTAGACACTGCGGCTGTTGCTGGCTAGGAGCCTACGTTTCTGCGGAACTGCCCCATCTTTTTTGTGTTAGCAGTTGCCCAGGTTTCACCACCCAGTGTCAGTTTCTCATGACTCCATCACTGAAGCATCAGGCTTCATACGGCCAGCTCCTCTGTTGAGAGGTCCTCTGTTCTCAGCCAAGAGCAATGTCAAGCCAGTTCTATCATGGTTCCAAACCTAGATTCCTTAACCAATCCGAAACTCTCTTCCCACGTGTGGGCCCAAGCCTCCCACACATCAAGCTTTAGGACCACTCTCTGTTTTTCTCATGTGGTATTAGGGAACATAAACTGTGTGGTTGGTCTTCAGGTGACTTCTAGAATGCTGGATTGAAGAGAAAAGGAAGCATTTGCTGGTTTAATTTCTTAGCTGTCTTTTCCTGCTTGGGTTCTTTGGTCTCTGCCTTTCTAAGTTTGGGAAGTTGGGGAAGCTATGCGGGCTATTAAGAAAAGTTGATGGGATTCAGATCTAGGACAAGGAAGTAGTATAAGCACAGAGATATAGCGTCTGGAGGGCCGTGTGCAGAAGGACATGGAGTGCCAGGGAAAAAATGGGGTCTGCCGCTGATCTTAAGGTAGAACAAGGGCTTCCCACCTCTTCCTTTGGCTCCTCCGTGCTCCAGATGACTGAAAATGAAGTGGCTGTAGCTATAGCTCAGACGGAAGTGACACTCCGTGGCAGTGTCTGGCACCTGGGGCAAGGGGACTGGGACAACGAAAGACAAAATAAATTCTAAATCATTCCTTTTGACTGTTAGCTCTCACAGTTCATCTGGGCACAGGCTGTAGAATTCGTGTGCATGCCCCATGTCCTCTGCTCCTTCCCCAGATGAGGGTACTCGGAAGCACATGCATGCACAC
Organism: Microtus oregoni; assembly: GCF_018167655.1. Taxonomy (NCBI): domain Eukaryota; kingdom Metazoa; phylum Chordata; class Mammalia; order Rodentia; family Cricetidae; genus Microtus; species Microtus oregoni. Next base: position 3,119,114 of record NW_024544728.1, on the reverse strand, counting down.
GGGGCAGGCAAGGGCGTGTTGGCTCGTTGTTGTCTTCCTGGCTTCCCTGCCACACACGTTTGTTTCTCCATGATATTCTCAAGACAAATGGTTAGGAAGGGAACATTACCAGCCAGCTGGCTGGGATCCTTTGCTCTGCTCAGATAGAAATCAGGGGTAGGCAAATCTTCCTGTTCATCTTTGACAGCTTCTGTTTGCCTCCATATTTGGCAGGAGAGTGTGGTGGCCGCAGGCTGTGGAGTAGCAGCAGGTGCTACCTTCTAGCGTAACTGTACTCCCATAGACCGTGAGAATCTGGTTCTTAGTCCCACACTCTTACTGTTCCTATACGGGTCCAGGAAAAAGGCTTTCATCATCCCTTGCCTGTAGCTGGCAGGGAAGCTTCCAGGAAGGCCTAGGTATCAGGATCCCTGATTCTTGACCCTAAAGACATGATGGCTTCTTGGAACTCAAGGTGAGTAGAGCCTCGCCTGCAGTTTCTTCTGACTCATTACCACCTTGTATCCACCGTTCTCTCTGCTCTCTGACCTTTCTTCCCATCCCTGTCTTCCCTTCCTGTTCACCAGCTGTTCAGCAGCTGCTGCTTCAGCTGTCAATCAGCCAGAGGCCTTGCTGCTTTCACAGATCAGCGCATTGACTGCTAGGCTGATGCTTCCCCTGACACTGCTGCCTCTTTCTTTGTTAGCGGCTCGCCCTGCACCAAGGTAGACAAGAAAAGATCGCTTGAGAGACGCCTTTTATTAGACTTCACGTTTCTGGCTCAGGGGAGGCAGCACAGGGCTGACTTCAATGAGCCCTAGCAGCCTTACATAGGCCGAGAAGGGAGGCTTTGGCCCAGTCACAGCCTCTATTTATTTATTTATTTATTTATTTATTTATCTAGCTATTTATTTAATCAAGCATACCCAGCTTTGACTCTTTGGCATCGATCTCACAGCCACAAAGATTCAGGTTTGGATCAATCAGAGCCTCGCCTTTTAGCACCAATCACAGCACTTCCTCTGTTGGGTAGCCAGGGGGAAATGTCCTCCTCTGGCCCAGTTGAAAATGGTGGTGGCTGTTGGGTAGCCAGGGGGAATGTCCTCCTCTGGCCCAGTTGAAAATGGTGGTGGCTTTGCTCCGGTTAGCCAGTAGACCCTTTCCCCTCAGATGTACGGACCCCTGTCTGTAGACTCCCTTACCTTGCATAACCTCGGGTTACATGACCAAGAGGGAATGAGATGATCTCCAGAGGTTGAAGGATCCAAGATGGGTGCTGTTGCTGACGAAGACTAGGGTCCTCAGTAGAACAGGTGTTCTCCACCTGTGGGTTATGACAGGGGTGGAGGGGGCGTCCAAATGACCCTTTCACAGGGGTTGCCTAAGGCCATCATAAAACACAGACATTTACATCACAATTCATAACTGTGGCAAAAGTGCAGTTATGAAGTAGCAACGAAAATAATTTTATAACTGGGGGTCACCACAACGCCAGGAACTGTATTGAGGGGTCGCAGCATTAGGAAGGCTGAGAACCGCTGCACTTGGAGGACCAGGCACTGTTATTCTCACGACCCTACATTCAACCTTGGGCGGGGGGCTCTGCTTTCCTTCCTGAGGGTGGGTTCAAACTGGTAGGAAAGAGGCCTGGCAGAGGCATAGTACCAATGTGCTGCCCTCCTCAAAGCCCCAGGGAGGCGCTCGGAAGCACCCTACTTTTAATACTGTTTTTAATCTCATGACCCAGGGCAGCAGGAATTCTCCGCACCCTAACTCAGCAGATCCTTAGATGCCACCCCCTCCTTAATTCCAATCGGTGGCAGCCAAGAGAGGGAATGGACCTTTCACGAAGGTTGTGCCATTCGCTTGAGTGGTGTCACTGGTTCCCCTGACAGCTCAGGGCCCAAGGCTGGCTGGACGTCATTTATCAAGTATATTGCAGTGCAGCAATTCACAAGCTACCAAGCTGGACTCCGCTGAGGAAATTTAAATGCGTGGCAGCTGCGTGCAGCCAGCGGTGTCCAGCATTTTAAAAAGGTCAATTAAGAAACGGTTGATGGTGGTGCGGTTAATGACAGCCAAGGGGGTGAGCAGGGCCGCGTAAACAGTCGGGCTGAGACCTGGATTACTGGAATTGAAGTGTCGAAGGGAGACGTGGCGGGGAGGGAACCTATTGTCATAAGCCATAAAGCACATCTGAGTTTCCCAGTGAAGATCGTACAGCTGTTTCCCTCCCTGGGCAGCGCAGAGAACAGCCTGGGCGAGGACGGTGTGGCCCACAAAGGGGACAGCTGCAGCAGCTTCGTCAATCTGCACAACCAATCGTTCCCAGGTCCCCTCCGAGCCTCTGCCTGCGCCGCTGCCTGCACTCACGCGGTCCTGCTCCGGGAGCAGAAGGCGGTGCTGGAGCGGTTATTTAGAATGTGGGTCATGTTCCAGAGAGCCCGATTTTTCGTCTGGGTCAACCTTGTCGCCCTGTGCGTGTATGAGTGGGTGGCCAGGTGGGAGCCGCCCCAGCCTGTGTTTGCCTCAAAGACATCCGCTCCTGACTTCAGTGGACACACAATGCGGGCTAGGGGTCAGCCGTCTATGCTGTGTCGGATAAAAGGGAGACACGAAGCCCTCAGACAAAGTCTATTTTGGCCTGCGACAGAATTGGCATCGTGGCTGGGGAAAGAAACTGTGTGGCACTTTTTTTTTTTTTTTTTTTTTTTAATCTGACAACAGGGTGTTTGACTAAGCGTCAGGCTGCTAGGACAGGCTTTATCATCGCGTCTACCTCTCAGGCAAGAAATTCAGGAGAGCCACGGGGATGCTAATTGATATGCAAAACAGGTCTAGGGTTCCTAGAAGCCACCCTGGATCCCCAGTTCCCTGCAAAAGCAGAAATGAAGACTTGAACTAACTGAGGCGAGGCAAGGACAGGAACGGCCGTTTTTTTGCTCTGACTTTTTCATTTTGTAAACCTAGTTGGGGAGCTATACAGGTTTGAAGAACTGAAAAGAAAGAGCCTTGCACCAGTTAGGCGGCTTTCACACACCAGATATTTATTATTAGAAAATAGCTTCTATCAGCTGTCAGTACCAAACAAGTGGAAAGGCGCGAGCTTCTTGCCTTCATTTTCCTCCTTAGTAATATTTAGATGAACAGCTCACGGCGTGGCGAGTTGCCACGCCTGCTTTTCCCTTTAAAAACTGAATAACTAAATGAGGTTTAGTACAAAACACCCTTCAGATGTGACTTGTTCTGCAGTAATTACACGGTCGCCTTGAGTAAGGGACATGAAAGAGATGAGAGAGACCACGCTGGCTATCAAGTTAGCCGCCAAAGAATCCACAGTAGAAACCGGGAAAAGAATAAACTAGCCCAGATAAAACCCATCCAAACCAAGAAACCAGTTTGTACATTGGCTTTTAAATTTTTTGATTATCGTCTAAATTATATATTTATATATCTATATATATATATATTTGAAATAGTAATAAAAAAGGAAGAATTGAATTGCATCCGCAGCAGGACAACCTTCCTCGTATGGTAAAGAGGTGTTCCGAGAATCCCATACAGCATCTGCTAAATAGACGTGTTTGGCAGCTTAGCAAAGTATCATATGAGTGCAGCATTCATGATTTTGAAGTCAAACGGCATTTGCTTCCTTCTGGCCGAGTTCGTTACTCAGGCGATGTGGACACATGGCTCCAGATGTTCTTAGACCCACAAGGCTAGGGAAGGGCTTCCGGGTGGTGGCTCAGCGCAGGGCCCCCAGTGCAGAAACTTCCAAACAGTGGGTCTACCGACTGACCACGCGGACATCAAACAATGGTCTCCTTTGAGTTCCTCTTAGCTGAGTGGAGCCCCAGCAAGGACTGCTGATGAGAGGGCACGTTGACAGACTTTGGAATGAGGAGAATCACCCTCTGATTGGTCCGACGCCACTCGTTGTACAGTCGACAGTGGTACCGAAATGACACCTGGGGCAGGGAAGGAAAAGTACGAAAGGGTCAGAGGCGCAGAAGTTGACAGTCAATTCAAGTCAATAAACACGTCATTTAAAACTACAGTACTAGGGTGGGGCAAGGATCCTGGGCAAGGATCTCCAGCGAGCAACTGAGCCCGCCATATCCTCTGTCGGGGCTGGCATGACTATTTCCTTTTCTCCTCCACATTCTGGGAGAGATCAGGAGTTGAACAGGAAAATGCATTTCCTTCTGAGTTGGGATCTGTTTCCAGTCTAGTGGTGCCCTGGTTCCCAAGCGTCAGTCCTGAAGAAGCCTGACCAGAGAGACAGCCCCAAGCCCTGCCCAGCTGTGGACCCCAGGCAATGCAGCTGTCTCTTCTCCATGATGCAGTTAAAGGGGAGGGGTGCTGGGACTCCTTGTACTCCTCAGCAGCTTAGACTGCTCAGGGTAAAAGACCCCATTTGTACTCAGAAATAAAGGACGCCTTTCATCCTGTGCTAGACCGGCTGCAAAACTGTCACCTGGCCTGACCATGGTGTGGAGGTCAACACTGTATTTTCTTGTCTCTCCCCATGGGCTCCCAGCGTCTGGGGAGCAGAGCTGGTGTTGGCTCTCCGCTTCCCACAGTGTTAGACGCTTTGGAAGTTGCTGGAATGAGCTGAGTGAAGAACTGAGAAGATCCCATGTTTTCTGACCAACACACTGCTTTCAGGTTTCAGGACCTACGTGTACCTTAAAGTGCTTGCTTTTTATCTAGATGCTTTAGAATGGGACGCTTGTTTTAGAAAAGGCTGGCAGAAACTGACGGCCTGCTCAGAAAATTCAGATTTCACGACCCCCCCCCCCCCATTTTTAAAGAAGAGATGGCTTCACTATCTAGCCCTGGTTGACCAGGAATTGGTTATGGAGACCAGGCTGACCTCAAATTCATAGGGATCTGCCTGCCTCTACTCCCAAATGCTGGCAAAATGCGTGTGCCACCAAGCCCAGTTGGAGGCATACTTCTAAAATTGGGGGTGAGGACTGGGAGATGGCTCCAACAGACAAGGAAGTTACCACTGAGCCTGAGGACTTGAACTCTTGGGACCTCCATGGTGGGAAGAGCAAATAGACTTCCCCTCCCCCAGAAGACAAATAAATGAATGTAAAACAAAATAAAACAAAACACCAAACTGGGGAGGTTTCAGTTTGAGTGCATCCAGATCCCTCGGTTTGTGCCCCGAGCTCAGAGTGACAATTCACTGTTGAACAGTCTTGGGTTGGGGGAGTTCTGAGACCCTAGGAAGAGTCCACAGAGAGGCCTGATCTGATGGTTTGAGTACAGTTTCTCTGAAAATAAAAGAAAGTAGAAACTCTGATCAAAAAAGCTCACATCAGGACCCTGGAATCCAAGGCTACCACTGAACATCTTGAGGTGAGGAGCAGATGCTCACGCTGAGTACCAGGGAGGTTTAGTTGTGAAAATATAAGCTTCCAGCTCTCACAGATGTACTGCTTCCAAAACGTCCTGACCATGCTGGAGTGCATCCATCTTTTTTGTTTGTTTGTTTGTTTGTTTGCTCGCTGAGACAGGGATTCTTTGTATAAAAGCCCTGGCTGTTCTGTTCTGGAACTCATTCTGTAGACCAGGATGGCCTCAAACTCACAAAGAAGAATCCTGGCCCCCGCCCAGGCCTGTGGAATCGGAATCAGCGTTAGGTCTAACAAGATTCCCGGGCGATCTGAAGGGACACTGGAGACTGAGAGGTGCTGATCCTAGGGACAGCAGGGCAGGAGTAAGGACTTAGCAGGTTCTGTGATCACACACACACAAAGCTCACTGGTGTAGACAAACAGATGAGACTATATTAATCTATTTAATTACTGCTAACTACCAAAGTCTGCAGGCAAATTCAATCAATGGGAACATCTTGAAGACAACATCTCAGGGAAAATAAAGGAAGTCAAGCACAAGGCAGAGGAGACCACAAGTCTGCAGTGGCCCCGGGGCTAACATTTGCTCCTTCTCCAGATGCTCCAAGACACCCCCACCCTACAGCGCTTTATTATAGCGGGGCGGGGGGGGGGAGGGGGGAGAAGGAAAGTTTAATTTAGAGAAATAAAGAGAAGCGGCAAGAACCAAAAAGATTCTGGGGAGAGAAAGTGAAGAGCCTCATTCAGACTTTATCTCCCGAGTTTTCAGGATGGGGGAGAAGAAAGGGAATAGGACTTTTTTTTAAATTACTATTGCCTATGGGTTGATTTCCACAGTTTATTCTCTTATTCCCCCCAGGACATTAACCTCCTGTCTGGGGTCTGTTTACTGTGAGCTCTGACCACAGAAAGGTTGAAAGAAGGAGATGTTAGCACCACACCTCCCTCTCAGGGAGGCAGCTGAAGTGCTGAAGGCCTGTGGTGACATCCCGGCAGGCTTTGGGAAACCTAACCAAATCTCTTGGGAAGTTCTGGGGTGAATAAAGCATACGGATGGGACCAGGTAATGGGGTGCCGCTTCCCCCCAGTGGTCCCAGCTCGCTTGTCTGACTGTAGAACAGAAGAGATCTCTGATAAGGAATAGATTGACTGTAGAAAAAAATCCTGCCTAGGCCAATTATGCTGGCAAAAGCTTGATAAAATGTGGATGCTTCGGCTCCTGCCTGCAATCCCTGAACTCCAGAGGCTGAGGGATGAGAATAGCCACGAGTCAAGACCAGCCCAGGTCTGACAACAAAAACCCTCAACTACTAAACACAACACAGTAATCCCTCACCTCCCCCGCCCCCCCAAATAAAAGTTCAAAGACTTTGTGGTTGTGAGCCAGTCCCACAGTGAGCATGGGCAGGCAGGATATAGAACTGGAGGCTCCTTCCACATCCAGAATTTAAATGATCAAGCCATGGGATGAAGGTCTAGCCAGGGATTTGGTCCTGCATCCACTGGGTTGGCCTTGTAGCATCAGTAATGTGATTTAGGAGAGATGCCCGGCACCACGGCACTGGCCTCTTCAGCCTGTCTAAGGCTGACACCCAGTTCACCAGTGTTCATGCTACGGTGGACCCAGTTCTCAGCTGTCTGCCTGCTCACAGACTTAAATTCATGTACCTTCCCTTTAACCACGGGGAGTGGAGAGTCTGGAGGGCCTGGCCTCCTATCTTCAAGGTGGTGGGTTTCTAGAACACAGCAGGTTGCCTGGGGCAGGCCTCTGAGGTCACATTATGACAGGGTCCTTGTGGCCATGAGTTATCAGGGGCTCTTGGAGGTTTATAGTGTGAGTGCTCTTCCCTGTCACAGCACCTGGCTGAGAGGCTCTTCCAGGAAGGGCTCCTCTGAGGAGCCAGGCCTGGACTGATGCCCTGTTTGTTTATCTGAGACATTTTCACAGCCGTAGTCTCCTTAAGCCTGACAGCTTGTTTACAATGGGCTGCTGCCGGAGGGCGCTTTCCGAGCGCTGTCAGCGCCTGAATTACGGCTTTGCCAGCGCTGCTCAGGACGGCATTTATCTGGGAAGGAATTATTCTATATTCAGTAACCTATTGCTGAGCTGATTCCACAGCGTGTGTGTGTGTGTGTGTGTGTGTGTGTGTGTGTGTCTGTGTGTGTCTCACGCCAGTCAAGGCAGAGGAGAGTCATTCCTTCCCTCTTGCTACTCTGAATTTTTCTGGAGGGCAGGGAGAAGGTAGAAGTTGGAGGAGCAGGGAAGACACAGGAAGATGACCCTGGCCCTGCCCTGTAGGGGGTACTTAGACTTCTGTCACCAGATCTTAGGGTACTAATCTTCATGAGAAAGAACCACAACCCAAGAGTTAGCAATTCTTTCCTCCATTTCTCTCCGGATAAGAAGGATGAATATGGAAAGGTAAGTTATTTAGCTGTGGATGCTGAAACTTGCTGGGGTCTAAACATGGCCTCCAGATGCCAAAGGCAGGGGCCACACAGTGCATTCTGCAATGCTATACGCCATTCTAGAAAGCCTAGCTTAAGGTACCTTCTCCACCCCGTTCTCTCTAACTATCTGCCATCTCTCTCTGCTGTTTCCTATGGCTGCCCCTTTATTTGGCAGGTGCACACTTTACAGAGCACCTCTGCAGGATCTCCGTTGGTTCCGGAGGCCCAACATGGGGGTTTTACCTATCTTCAGCTTTTCATCACAGATATGCTTCTATGAAAAGTCACAGACCCAGAAAAGCCTAAGCATGGTATAAAAAATATCAAGCAAACAAAAAACTTCCCTGTGCTTAACTACTATTTCCAAAGTGGCTTACTGTGTACTCCTTTGACTCAGCCGCATGGTACCAGGGGAAGTGGGTCAGAGAAGTGACTTTACAAGGTGTACAACTGACAGAGTGGGATGCAGTCAGACTGCTCAACCTGTGTGTGTGTGTTCTGCGGGCACGCGCGTGCATGTGTACGTGCTCGCTCTGGATGTGCATGAGGCCGGAGCAAGGCGTGGGTGTCTTAATCCATCCCAAGCATTACTGCCTTGATCTTAGGGTCTCTTTAACCAGGAGCTCATCTGTTCAGCTAGGCTGATCGGCTAGCAAGCTTTTGTGCTTCCTCCCCCACAACATCGAGGTTACAGGCATGCAGAACCATGCCTACACTCTATATGGGTGTTGGGGATTTGAATTCAGGTCCATTGGATTTATGAACTTTTACCCATTAAGCCATCTCCCCAGCCCTGCTTAATTTCTTATTTCTAACCGTTCTCTCCTCATGATGAAAGCTTGGGATCAGTTTCCTTGTTTGATTTATAGCAAAGCAGGATACATTAAAAAAAAAAAATAAAGAAACAAAAAATGTGGACCATTACAGGAGGAAAAAGTAGTTTGGGGAGGGGCTTCATTATGTGGGAGTTAAATTCCTGAACCAATCAGAAGTCTCCCTGAGCTCTTGGCAGCAGAATGCACCCAGTTTACTTTATCACTGTTTAAGTTATGTCCCTCTTCCAGAGGCTGAAATGTATCCCGTGACAGCCTGAACATCACCCATCACCGTGGGAGGGGAGGGCTGGAGCCGGAAGAGCTCAAGATTAGTAATAGGGAAATGAACAGAGGGTCTGATTGGCAGCGGAAGGAAGAGGGAGGGAGGTGGTGGGAGCCAGGGACCCTGTGAGGAGCGGTACTGTGCTCTGTGGTACGGGAAGGGCGGGAAGGGCGCACTTTCGACAGGAAATACTACTGAATAACAACGGGACGTGCTCAGATTACAGCTGAGCCCACACAGGAGACTCAGACCAGGAAGTGGGAGGGAGGCTGGCTAGCTGGCTGGCCTCTGGACGCAGTCTCGCATTCTCGAGGGCAGCGGCCTCCCCTTCAGCCCTTCAGTTCTCACCGGACAGCACAAAGAGGGGGCAAAGGGGCTACTTTGTGGGTGCTTCCACCTGGTGCCCCAGCAACCAACTGATTGCATGAAGTTAAATGAATGGAAAAGGGGATGCTTACAAATTCTTCCTTCTACACAGCAGGGGCACTTATGAAGAAAACAGCTTTTCTTCAGTGGCAGCAAAGTCTTCTCAACTAGATAGATTAGTGCTTTTATGGGTAGCAGAGTCAATATCCCAACACACGGAATAATCATCAGAGGGCAGCGCCACATCCAGGAGAGACTCTAGACTGGGTCAGGATGCAGGGAGGAAATAGCCAGCAGGCAGGATTCATGACCTGGTCAGGAGGCTGCAGAGCAGCGATCATTCCTAACCTACCACGGGCCCAGCAAAAGCCAGGAGCAGCAGGAGAAAGCAAGCACCATGCCTTAAACCAGTGGGAATCCTAGTCCACTAGACTAGAGAGGACTATGGGGAGGGGGGAGGGCGTGTGTCTGACTGGTGAGGGCCGGGAGCCTGGGTTTTCCTCCTTTCCTCTGCTCTTCCTCGCAGTGTGCTTGTACATACTTCTCATTCCTACTTTCAGCCCCCCAGTGCCACCAAACCACACAGGTGCGCCACGCCAGCCTTTGAAGGTCCGTTCTCCATCGGGCAGGTGAGAGGCGCTGCAGCCCTGAGGGGGGCTTGTGCCTGTGGTGACAGCGCTGCCACCCAAACCCCAGTGGCGGCGGGCGGGCGGGCCATACTCACTAGTGTCCAGAAGAGGTAAATAGTGAAGAGTGCCACAGTGAGTGCAATCAGTCCGACGGCCTCCAGCCGGCTACTAAAGTGCAGGTGGTCCACGGCGCCCCGCAGGCACAGCCAGCCCGAGATGGTGGCCAGGGGCGTTATGAACAAGAAGCACACCATGTCTCCAAACAGAGTCCGCTTCTCGTGCTGGGGGCCAGGGTTTCTGAGCCACTGCCGGGGGGGAAAAGACAGGGAAGAAAAGTAAGGAGGGGGTTGCATGGCAGAGAGGGCTGGGCACACAGGACTCTCAAGTTGCCTTTGCTTCGGGTCTAGGCGACTGTGCTTTGGACCCACCTAAGATAAGGATGCATCGAGGGCTTATTCTCACGCCTGTCTTTGAATAATAATGGCTACAACAGTTTGTGCTGCCCTTGCTGAGGATGACAGCTTTTAGTGAAAAGAGCTCAGTGGCTACTGTTAGGGACTGCAATGATCCTGCGAAGGTAGAGGGAACGTCACTCTGCTGTGTTCTGTCGTGAGCTGTCCCCCAGATTTTCAAATGTGACGTCTTGGTGATTTTAGGTACTGCGGAACTCTGGGAGGTGGCCCCTCAAAGGGAGGCAGCTACAGAAGTTATCAGGATCCTGGCCTCAAAGGAGATCATGGGAGTGGGTTTCACTTTGTCGCCTCTTCAGGATGAGACCACTTGCTTTGACACAAGCTCTCACCCTGAAGGGCTGCCTCAACATGGCTGCCGACCTTGGCCTTGCACCTTCAGAACCACGAGCTTGAATCAAACTTTTCTCTTTGGTACTAATTGTTTCAGAGATTTCCTTGCAGTGATGGAGAGCTGACTAATACAGAGGGTAATAGTTGAGGCCTGAGCTCATGCAGCCTTGGCTTCCCTGTCTTGACTGAGAATGTGTGCAGAGGAGGGTTGGCTCAGCGGGCCTGGGGTGCTGAAATCCTTCCTGTAAATCTCCAAGAAAAGTCTATTTGCAGGACTGGCTTTGGATTGACTCTTAGGAAGTCTGTGTTCTTATAATAGCCTGGCTGATTTGCATGCCTGAGGCCCCAGGGCACAGGATCAGAGAGTTTATATCAGTAGTGTGGTACATATTCCATGCCTATTTTTATTCTGAGGGTCTGTACTCCAGTGGCGGAGGTCAGTTTCACCGGTACTCTACCCCCGTGTGGCTGACCCAGTCATTCTAAGGCTCAGGTGAGTTCCCCTGATGGACAACGCTTTACAAATATTAGTGCAAATTACTGCGAAAATTAAAGCATATTTAGAGGGGCTATGGTGGCTTCTCTCCATAATCCTAATACTCGGGAAGAAGAGGCAGAAGGATCATGAGTTCAAGGCTATCTTCAGTTACATAATGAGATTGTGTCTATTTTTTTTTTTAAAGTACGTCCATCACCCATGTGACATCACTGGGAAAGGACATCTGGAAGCTGTGACTGTATCCTAGGTCCCTTGTCCTATTCCTTTAAATCTGTATCCCTGCTGAGTGGTGGTGAGGGAGGCAGAGGCAGGCGGATCTGTGAGTTTGAGGCCAGTCTGGTCTACAAGAGCTAGTTCTAGGACAGGCTCCAAAACTACAGAGAAACCCTGTCTCGAAAAACCAAAATTTGTATCCCTTTGATGTAATGGACCATAATCTTCAATGTGACAGCTTTTCTGAGTCCTGCAAGTCCCTGAATCACGGCATCTGAGGACAGCCTTGGGGACCTTTGGCACACCATGAACTCAAGTCACGTCCCTCAGCTGGCTTTTCGGACCCCGAGTGTCTTCACTTAGGATCACCTCTCTCCTTGCTGGTGCTGCTGGAGCGTGTGGGACGACCAGAGACGAGAATGCCTTGGTGAAGGACTGAGAAGGAAATATGAGCTGCTGTTGTCACACTTGGTAACTGCCGTAGACGGGAAGTGCTCCCCCCAGCACAGTGGATGGAGGGTCACAATGTGATTCTGTATTTACATATTGGAGTCAGCATTTACCAGAAATGAAGCTCAGTGGTTTCTCTAAGACTAGCATGAATGCACACCCTAAGAAAATGACATCGCTAGCGCAATTGTCCTGCCTAGTGAAGAGGCCAATGAGGCCTGAGAAGCGAGGGTACCATAGGACAGGTGATGGGGTAGGGTGGGTTAACCACTGTGGACTTGTCTTCCATGTGTCCCCCACCAACAAACAAGTTCCTGTATTGTCTGTCTGTTGGCACATGCCCAGCCCTGCCATTTGAGGGTACCAGACAGGAGCCCTGCAGGGTGCTGAGGAGAGACCCCCAACTGGCCAGAACACAGACTATCAGCTGTGATGGGCTGACAAGGGAGAGTGGGATTGACTGGAGGAGGAAGGGAGGGTCATTCCTGAGGACAGAAAGAAAACACAGTTGCTATACAGAAGGAAGGCAGAAGCCTCAGGAATAAACAGAAGGGCCAGGAGGACAAGGCACAGAATGATGCCTGGGGGAGGGGTCCTGCCTTGTGTTTACCAGGATCCCAGCATGCCAGCTTCCCGTGATCACTCCCTGGGAAACTGGGTGAGATGCTGGAAGCAGTCAACCTTAGCTCAAAAGCGGCCATGGATTCATATTAGGACACAAAAAACAGGGAGTCCGCTTGTTTGTGAAAGTGAATCCCACGTTATGAATATTTAACACAGACACCCAAACGATCAAGTGCAAATATATTAACCCCACCTCACACGTTCCAGAAGCTTCAGAGAGCTCTCATTAATTAACATTTTCCTGCCTAAATACCGGCACTACCCCTAAGAAGTAGAGACTAGAAATAGGTCATCATTATCCCAATTTTACAGACCCAGTGGGTTAAATGATTGTACCATGAGACACAGAGGCCACAGTGAGGAGACGGCCCGTCGGGCCCTCTCCATTCTCCGTGTCATCCACATATGCTACTAGTAAAATGTTTGGAAATCTAAATCACAAACGTTACTCAGGCGCCTAAAACAATGGTGCCCAAGGTTTAGCAGGGCAGTCCCTTTCGAGCTGGATTTTCCCAGACAGGAAGTCGGTACACTCTGCTCTGCACCCACGTTTACAGGAACACGGCCCTCGGCAAACATGCTACTCGTGTGCCGAGACTGGCTCGCTTCCTTGGCTGCACCTTCCCTTTCTTTTACCGGGGAACTCTGGACATGTTTTATTTATTTAGAGAGAGGGTCTATGTATTTCTGGTTGGCCCAGAACTTGCTATGTAGACCAGGCTGGCCTCCAATTCACAGAGATCCACTAACCTCTGTATCCCATGAGCCACTACGCCTGGCTGTCCTTTTTCTTTCTTTCTTTCTTTCTTTCTTTCTTTCTTTTTTCTTTTTCTTTTTTTTTTTTTAAATTTGTTTTTTCAAGACAGAGTTTCTCTGTAGCTTTGGAGCCTGTCCTGGAACTGGTTCTTGTAGACCAGGCTGGCCTTGAACTCACAGAGATCCACCAGCCTCTGCCTCCTGAGACCTGGGATTAAAGGTGTCCGCTATCACCACTCGGCTACCTGGCCATTTTTTATTAACATTAATTTATTACTTTACTTATCTATATGGCTTCTGACAATGTCCTGTGCAATGGATGGTCTGGATATGGTAGGAAATAACTGTGAGTCAGTATGTTAACTTTCCATTTATTTACTTATCTAACCTATCTTTGTGTGTGGGAGTACATGTGTGTGCATGCCGTGACGCCTGTGTAGAGACCCAGAGGACAGACGTGGATGTTGGTCTCTTAGTTTACACTGGTGGCACATCAGGCTAGCTAGTACAAGAGCTACTGGGATTTTCCTGTCTCTTGACTGGCATCTTCCTGGAGTATGACGGGGTGGGGTGGTGGGAAGGGCATTACCGATATACTGTATCTGGTTTTATAAGGTCCTAGGGATCCAAAGTCATGGTCCTTACTGGTACACACGCCAAGTGCTTTAACCACAGGACTGTCTCCCTAGCCCCGTGTTTATCTGGTGAAGCAAACACACAGTAATGAGGGTGCGGCTCAGGGGCAGGCGAGTATGCAGAAGGCCGTTGGTTTGATCCTCAAGACCCCCTTTCTTCCACAAAAGTGGAAACAAGCCTGTGACAGACACAGTCCCCCGTGTCCTGTGTTCTAACTGTTCTCTGATCTGTTCCCGAGTCTAACCCACTTTGTACGTCTCCGATTGTACTTGATTAGTACTCTTTGGAGAGAACTTGCTTACTTTGTTGATTCTGTTTTGATGAAGTGTTCTTAGGACTGTTATGCAAAGTATGGGCTTTCTTTGAACCCCATGGGTCACTGCCTCTCTGAGCAAGAAGAGAGGCAGGAATCTGCTGCTGAGAAAGACGGATATATACCAACACAGAGGTATTCATTCATTCAGGTAGAGTTTCTAACAGAATATCCGATTAGTTTAAATTTCTAACAATGTGAAATTATCTAAATATAGGATTTATTTAAAATTGTAATGTTAACCAGGCGATAGTGGCACACTCCTTTAATCCCAGCTCTCGGGAGGCAGAGGCAGGCTGATCTCTGTGAGTTCGAGGCCAGCCTGGTCTACAAGAGTAGTTCCAGGATAGGTTCCAAAGCTACAGAGAAATACTGTCTCAAAAAAAAAATTGTAATGTCAAGTGATAATGTACATCTTTTGTTTATAAACATGGTACACTGCTGAGTAGAAAACCTTCTTCTGGACAGCATATATACTCTGGTCCTCTGAATGCAGATATAACTACACAGACATAGAAACTGACATTTACTTCAACACAGCATATTGCCTGGGCAAGACTAGAGGAATGCTCGACAAAATAGTAGCTATACCCGGCATGGAATTATGAGATTATGAGTAGTTTTAAAGTTTTATGAAGTACATTTTGTTTTCCTGAAATGAACATGGACCATATAGCTGTATCTATATATATATCCACAAACACATATGTAGAGAGATTGGGGAAGAGAAAGGAAGGAAAGCAGAGGAGAGGGAAAGAGAGAGAGGGAGAGATACAGAGACAGAGAGGGTGAGGGAGAGATTAGAGAGTGACAGTGGGGTAGGCAGATGTCTACCTAGTGCACAGCTCCAAAGCGCTAACACACTGTACGGAGTCACGGCTGGGGTAGGCTCGGGGCTAGGGACTGGTGTTTATTGTGCATCCCTCACGGAGTCCTGACAACACAGCTGTGAGATACAGCCTGCAGTACTCCCCCGTATCTGTATCTGTGAAGCAGGGACGTCATAACCTAGCTTAGGACAGCTAGTGAGTGCTAGAGGTGGGATTCAAACTAGCTTCCACTTTTTGCCTCTAGATTTCCATATTAACATTTTCATTTTACACCAAATGGTAACTCTGTGTGAGTACATGTATATGCTAGGTTTTTTCAACATAGTAAGTCATGCCAATTTTATGGTGTGCAAGGCAGGTATGTAAATCAAGTTGATGAATGGTTGGCTGCCCAGAATGTTATCATGGAAATTTTACACAATTTCCTGGGCTTTGATCTGTGTTAATTCTTTTATCTAACCAGAACGGGTCCAATTCCTGGGCATTAATCTTGTAATATTATCATGCACTAATTCATAACAGGCAAAGGGTTGATCTCAATTACTGTGCCTTTTTTTTTTTTTTGAGACAGGGTTTCTCTGTAGCCTGTCCTGAACTGCCATCTGTAGACCAGGCTAGCCTTGAACTCACAGAGATCTGCCTGTCTTTGCCTCCTGAGTGCTGGGATTAAAGGTGTGCGCCACCACTGCCAGCTGCTTTTCTGGTTCTTGCAGGGCTTTTGCTTCTCTGTCAGTTACACTTACTGTATACACCTGAGCAAATTCTGCAGTGGTGCCTCACAGCCTAAACCTGTAGCAAATGGCAGGGAAGGTATAAGCAGCCTTGTTTTTCCTGCTGGGCCGTATCTACACTAGCAGTACCTAGGATAGTGCTGGCCGCACACAGCGTACTTAATCCTGAACCAATGATAGCAGCTTGTTTCCTAAGCCCTTACTATATAACGCCAGCATTATTGTCTATGTGACATGTAATAATGCATACAGCAGTTGTTCGGAGCGGGCCCTGGGCATCTGTCTCAGGTAGTATAGCACTAATGAGTGTGCTCGTAACAGTTCTACCACATCCTCTTCCTTAGCAGGCATAGGTGAGAGAGAAGGCTCAAGCTGAACAGTTCTTATCAGTACAAAGGGTATCCACTCATGGCGCCTGCCCCAGTATGAGGCAGCGCCATGCCACCATGGATAGCTTCTGCAGCTAGAAGGCCAGCGCTGAGCCGCTTAATCTTCCTCCTCAGCTCACACTTGTTTAGCTGCATTTTAAAGACTGAGGTCAGTGCAGGGGTTGGGGTGTAGTAATTCGGGCGGCGGGGCTGCGTCCCCAGCACCCCAGCGGCCCGCACGGCTAGCTTTACCCGAAATAACAACACACAAACTGTATTCATTTAAACACTGCTTGGCCCTTTAGCTCTAGCCCTTACTGGCTAATTCTGATATCCCGATCAACCCATCTCTAATAATCTGTGAGAACCGGTCTTACCGGGAAGATTCTAGCCTAGTCCATCCTGGGTCGGAGCTTCATGGCGTGTGTCTGCCCGGGAGCGGGGCATGGTGTCTCTCTCAGGCGTCTGCTCCCGAGAGGAGAGCTGTGGAGTCTGAGCTCACTTCCTCTTCCTCCCAGCGTTCTGTTCTGTTTACTCCTCCCACCTATCTTCTAACCAATAAAATGGGTCAAGGCAGTTCCTTTATTAGCCAATGACCTTCCTCCATCATTGGGGGGATACTAATCCGTTTGGCATCTTTCACCTGGCAGGTCTACCCCAGTGGCTGCCAGGGGCCTTCTTCTTGCCCTGTTTTCTCAGGTACCATATAAAAATGGGGCATCCAGGTCTGACTCACATCTATAATCTAGCATTTGGGAGGCAGGCAGCAGTCAGCTGGGGCTCCTGAGGGAGATATTGTCTCAAAAAGCCCAAACAAACAAACAAATGAACAAATCAACCAACCCATGACAAAAACTTGGCTGTTGGAATACCCAGCAGCGGGCGGAGCTGCCTACTTTTCTATGGAAATCCCATTTTAATCACTAACTGGTTCCTGAATCATGATGCTGATCTAGTCTTGGAAGTAAGTTCAACACACAAACAAACCAAGGAGAAAGCCAACGGTAATTAGCAGAGTAGGGCTGAGACAGTCTAGAGTGGGTGCCATCTTCTCCTACCTGTGACACAGTCTCCCTCACCGGCTGGGCTGAACCTGCAAGGTGGGCAGCTATGGGTTCAGCCGAATTACAGTGTCACCACGTTATGTCTCGAACTGGAGGGTGGGCCTGAGGAGATAGTACCCTCAGCCCTGAGGACTGCAACTGAGCCAGCTCAGTTGGGCACCTTCCCAAGCTCAGAAGGGCACCTGGTAGGTGTGGGCGCTCCAACCGGAGCCCATTTAGATGGCTGATAGTTCCCATCACATGTGATATCCCCACACATCTCCTTAAATGAAGCCACCATGGAAAGGGAAGAAACTGAGAGAAGGACATTATCACAAGGCCCTGGAGCTGGAATTGAAGCAGAGAAGGCAAAGTTGCAGAGTGTACTCACTTGGGGATATTGTCTGAATGTGTCTTGTTAACTTGGCCCTTGGCAAAATTATTAACCCAGCACTTACAGTTCTTGGATAGTTTTTTTTTTTAAAAATTTATTTATATTTCATGTACATTGATGTTTGCCTGTGCATATGTCTGTGTGAGTATGTGAGATCCCCTGGAACTGGAGTCACAGTTGTGAACTGCCATATGGGTGCTGGGAATGAACCCCAGTCCTGTGGGAGAACAGCCTGTGTTCTTACTGGGATAGTTCTTACTTCAGGAGTGCATATATTCTATGCTGAACTCTCTCAATTTGTCCCTCAAGCCGCAGCACAGGGTAGGGGCAGTGTGATGAAAAGGAAGTATCAGGTCTACTGGATGTTTAAAAACTGGAGATAAAATCTGAAAACCATGCTTCTTCATTTGTCTGCAATAAAGAAGAGAGCGTGACCGGATAAACGCTCCTCCCAGTATTTGAATCTCTGGACCCCAGAGGTTGTTCGTGTGTCTCCTGGTCAGCTGCAATGGCGCAGCAGCAGAAAGCCGGACTCTAGGGAAGTGGAGGAGATGCTCCCGCAGCTGCCAATGCGGCCAGGCTGGAAGTGGCACACCCCACAGCAGAGCTTATCAGAGGATTGCTCAAGACTTGGCCTCCTTCCAGAGCTCTCGCCGTACACTTCCAACAGCCCACTCAGCATCGCCGCTGGGATGACTAACCGACCACCCGAATGTCATCTGTCTGACAGAGCCAGCCCGAGCCTTTATTTCCAAATCTTCTCTTTATCAGTAAATGACAACACTGTTACCCTCCTCACTTAGGAGCCGTTTCCTTTCTGCCTCTTACCGGACTCTTGTAGCTCTTCCGGAAGTCTTGCCAGCCCCACCTCAAATGGACAGCCATGGCCTGTGCATTTCAATCTGCCCCCATGGCTACCACGTCAGTCTGGGTCCCTATCATGTCCTGCCTGGAGACAGTAGCTCCTGGCTCCCTCCCTGGCCAGTCAAAAACAACAGTCATTGTCATCTAGAATGCAGAACAGAGCGTGCACTGTGGATTTCTAACTCCCTGACAGTTAGGATAAAATCCAATCTGCTGGGAAATACGGGGCCAGACCGCAGCCTACCCTGCTGTTCTGTGTCTCCCACTAACTCCCCTTCATTTTACCGTTTGCCTGTATCTGCTTTCATACAGAATGGGGTTCACTCATGTTCTTGAATGGTTGACTCCTTATCATTTACATCTTAGTTCAAAGACTAAGCTAAGACGTAATTCATTTCCTCATTGAAAATGCTTCTTACAAGCCGGGCGATGGTGGCGCACGCCTTTAATCCCAGCACTCGGGAGGCAGAGGTAGGCGGATCTCTGTGAGTTCGAGACCAGCCTGGTCTACAGAGCTAGTTCCAGGACAGGCTCCAAAGCCACAGAGAAACCCTGTCTCGAAAAACCAAAAAAAAAAAAAAAAAAAAAAAAAAGAAAATGCTTCTTACAGGGCTGGGGAGATGGCTCAGGAGACCAAGCGCCTGCTATGCAAGCACGTGGACCTGAGTTCGGATCCCCAGTGTCCATGCAAAAGGTGGGCATGACGGGTGCTCTTGTCACCTTAAAGGTTGGTGGGGGAGGGAAGAGGCATGAGGCAGAGACAGGAGGATCCTAGGGTCTAACTTTAAGCTTGTCTAGCAAATCAGTGAGCTCCAGGTTCAGTGAAGAGACTCTGAACAAGCAAGGTGGACAGCAATAAATGAAGGTGCCCCCCCCCATGTTCAAATGCACACACACGTATACACATGAACACCACATATACACATCTGTGAACATTTAAGGTATTTTCTACAGGGTTCAGAATGACTGAAGGGCAATCACTCCTTCGTTACTTTGTTGCTACTCATTGCAATAAAACCTTGAAGACATTCACATTGTTACACACACACACACACACACACACACACACACGATTTCAGGGCTGACTGCTTTGTGTTGGATAACCAACAGGGGGCTCATCTCTGGAAGAGGCTAATTCTCTTAATGTATTTCCAGTATTTATTCTAGCAATACCTCAGTGTTTCTTTTTTTAAAAATTGAAAATAGATTTTTCTATCTAATATTTTCTGATTAAAGTTTTACATCCTGCAGCTCCTCCCAGATCTTCGCCATCTCCCCCACCCCAATCTATACCCTTTCTTTTTTTCAGCAGAAAACAAACAGGCATCTAAAATAAAAATAAATAAGTCAAAATAAAAACAAACTAGAATAGAAAGAAAAAAAAAACCAGGAAAAAAGAGCCACAAGAATAGATGTAGAGACACGTCAAGGAAATCCCATAAAAAATAGAACCAGAAACCATAAAATATAAGCCAAAGACCTAGAAGTCATATGAAACAAAAAACTCCAAAAATACCATTGAGTTTGTGGCTTTTTTTTGCTTTGTTTTGTTTTTAAAAATACTAATTTTTGGGCTGGGCCTTGGCGGCACATGCTTTTAATCCCAGCATTCGAGAGGCAGAGGCAGGTGGAACTCTGAATTTGCAGCCTGGTCTATAGAGTGAGTTCCAGGACAGCCAGGGCGACACAGAGAAGCAATGTTGTGAACAAACAAACAAAAACAATGAAACAAAATAGCTCATTTTTAGTTTATGAGTGTGAGTTTTTGTTTGCATATATGTATACATATCATGTGTGTACCTGGTGCCCAAAGAGCCAGAGGGTGGATCCCCTGGAACTGGAATTATGGATGGTTGTGAGCCACCATGTGGGTGCTGGGAACTGAACCCTGGGTCCTCTGCAAGAGCGGCAGGTGTTCTGAGCCACTGAGCCATGTCTCTGGCCCCAGGGACCTTGTTCTTATTTATGCATACCTGGCTTGAGCTGGAAGCAGTGCTGGGACATGTTAGAGATTTAATGAACATGAACCAGCAAGTAAGCTGTGGGCATCCCTGACCGGGGATGATCCGTTAGCACTAATTAGACTGATTAAATTGTGTTCACGCAAACACCAAGTCATCAAGTTCATTGCTTTTAGTCTTCTAGACTAAAGACAACCATCTACAGAAAACCTCATTTGATTTCTGAGACAAATAGCTACTCTGTTGTTGTTATAAGATGAAAAACATTTAGTGTCTATTCAAGCTTTTGTCTAAGATGAAAATGACCACAAGTCATGAAATAGCATGAGAAACCCAGCAAAATTATTCAAGGACCTTTGTATTCATTTGATGACATTTCTTTCTCTCTCTCTCTGAAACCACCTTGAAATAATGGAGAAGTCCACAATACCAAATATTCATTTAAAAATTAAGCAACTCTAGTTTAACCAGAAATATGCGTCGAGTGTTTCTCCCATGGCCATAGCTTTCCTGAATGTAATAATGCTGGCTAGTGTCATTATTCCTGTTAGGGCTCAGGAGGTCAAGGTGTCTGATCAAGGTCAGATGGGTGAGGAGCCAGCACTTGAGGCCTCCAACCTCCATGGTCTTAGCACTTCTTTCCCCTTGCTTTTGCTCTCCTTGAAATCTTAATCCTCAGCTTTTATTCTTTCCCACGTGGATAGCATTGAGGAGGCATTAGACAGGGACAAAATGCAAGCTGGGCAGAGGGGGTGGGACACAGTGCATTTGTTCCAGGTGGGTTTCCCCGACACTATGACCTTTATCAAGTTCTTTCACCTCTTAGGGAGTAAAGGTGGGAGTCTTCCTGAGTAGGGATAGAAGGTGCAGCTCTTTCATGCAGAGATGAAGGGCCCTCCCTCCTTGTTGCAGGGACGACACAGAACTTGCAGGTTTCCACCTGATATGAAAACAGCAGGCTCCACTGAAGAGCACATGCATCGTCCTTCAGGCTCCCCTCTACGAGCTCCGGGCTTGTGTGTGGTAGCTTACTCTATACCGCTCCACGTGTGGAAGAAACAGCTCAGATCTCACAGGGCAGATGATGGAATAACACATTCACCACCCACCACCCCAGCGAACCCACACATTGCTCAGACACTAGCACGCTGCAGCACCACTGTAAACGGCCCTAGTACTACCTTCCATTTCCTCCTCTCCTCCCAGCCCATATCCAGTCTATCAGCAACTCCTATCTCCTGGATGAGCTCACGTTTCTCTAGTGCTATTACTTCCTCCCCGACCCAGGATGGACTCTTTGCTAATGCAGGCTGGCTTCAAACTCAGGATTAACCTTAGCCTCCTGAGTGCTGAGATTGATGGCAGGGGCCACTACACCAATGTTTTTTAATGCCATTTGTTACATTTTCCAAGTTCCCTTTTTGTTGCAGGGTATGATTGCACTGTGTGAAGATGTGTTTGTCCTTCCTAAGGCACCTTCTGATTGGTTTAATAAAGATTTCAATGGCCAATAGCTAGGCAGGAGAGGATAGGCAGAACTTCCAGGGAGAGAGAGGAACTTGGGGGAGAACCTGAGAAGCTGAATTCATCAGCCAGGTGCAGAGGAAGTTGGAGGTACTGTTTCGAGGCTAGGTAATGAGTCACATGGCAGAATATAGATTAATATAAATGGGTTAAGTGTTAAGAGCTAGCTGGGAACAAACCTAAGCAAAGGTCAAGCTTTCATACTTAATAAGAGGCCTCTGTGTCCTTATTCAGGAGCTGGCAGTTCAAAGAAAGACCCGTTACACCTTTTTCTTTTCTTTTCTGAGCCGTGCAGCAATCTTCTTTCATACTCTTGCATTCCTGCTATCCTAGAAGCCAGTTTCTATAAGGAGGGAGACTGTACCACTTTTCAGGCTTAAAACGCCACATTCTCTAAAGATCCTTGCATGATTTTGGAACTTATATACATAGATCCAAGGGGTCAATGGTAGGTTCACAGTTGCATGGTTTTGGATGGGGGAAAATCTCATCTTTAACTTTAGAAATTCTAATTACAGTTGAGTTACGCAGAAAATCTCAGTGCCATTAGCAGCATTTGTCACCCCAGAGCCATAGATATTTCATATCACATCACAACTGTCACAGGCCGTCTGAAATATTGCCATTTCAAAGATAATTACTTGGTCTGCCACAAGATGTATTAATGAAGAAGAATTTGCCTTTTATTGCATCACCGCCTTTTAAATATTTTGATAAGCACATTTTAACTTATTTCCTTCCCATTCTGATGTAATTATTCTATACATTTAAAAATACAAGGCTCCGACAGACAGCCAAAGGGCCCATGAGGAAGCGTAACCATCTCCAGTCTAGCTCTGTGTATTTCTCCCTTTCTGCCCTGGAGCCTTTGGAGTGGCCATTCCTCTGCTGGGCATCCTCCATCCCTACTTCTTTCTCATGGCCAGGCTTTCAGCTCCTTCTTCACAGGACTTCCCAGATCTCCACACACACCTCCACTCCACCCATTCTGGACCACGAGCACTTTTCAATTCCTTTACGACGTTCCTGACTTTCAGAATTGATCTTGCTTGTGTGTCCTTCTCTTCCTGAGCCTTCTGTCCTGGCACACAGACATTCTTATGACATTGGGCACACCGGGCCTGTCCTCAGCTGAATTCCTAGTCTCGAGAATCCCTAACTTACTCTTGATAAATATCAGCTGAAGAAATAAATAAACCTTGCAAACCAGAGAATTTCTCTGGGTAGAATTCAGATGAACAGAACACACACACACACACACACACACACACACACACACACACACACACACTAGCATAGACTTGTTCCATAAAACATAGTAGACTTTTCTAGCTACACGCACAGAATACAAAAAAACACAGATATTTAGGAGGATCTGGCTGAGCTTGCTGACATTGGACACGCCCCAGCACAGAGGGCTGGAAGGCTCTCCAGGCTCCTCTTGCGGCAACGAGCGGTGCTGTGCCTCCTAATGCTGCCCGAGAACTGTGTGTTCCAATTTCAAGGGAGTCCCTACTGAAGAAGGTTTTGGGCTGTGTTCTACATCACCATCTGTATCATGTGTGCTGCTCCTTCTCTCAGGAGTTCAGACAAGTTCTTCATTAGGCACCTCACACGGAGACTGGAGAGTCTCTCACTTGCTTCCTGGCCACCCGTTCTGGCTGCGTCCTCAGACTTTCTGAGTAAGCCCCATGGGGGTGGTTGTGCAGATTACGATAGCAGGTGAACATGGGGCACTCTGTCAGAAAGTGGGGGCAGTGCTGTTTATTTTGGTGGCATTTGTTTTATTTGGTGTTTATTTTGGTGTTCAGTGCCTGTAGACCGCTTTGTAAAAACAGAGGTACATTCAGGGAAGACATTTTTTTTTTTAAGACTATTGTTGTGTGTGTATGTGCGCGCACATGCATACCATATATAAATGAGTGCGTGCAGAGGCCAGACTGGGTATGAGATGTCCTGGACCTAGAGTTACAGGTTTCTGTGAGCCATCCTACACAGGTACTGAGACCTGAACTCAGGACCTCTATTAGGAGAAGCAAGTGCTTTTAACCACTGAGCCATCTTTCAGCCCCTAGAGAAGATTTTCTTAAGGGGTAAGGGCCAGAGCTCACGTGTAGGGGTGAGGGCCTGATGTGTATAGAGAGCATGGAGGACTCTGACTGACTGAGTAGCTGCTGTCTAGAGGAAGCATCTGCTTCGTCTGGGAGGCAGACACATTTCGAGCTTCAGTACTCCTGAGACATGTACCCAGAGGTGTCCCTACAGCAAAGCCAAGACAACAGTAGAGGAAACCAAATTAGTAACTAGCTGTGTGCACAACTGAATAGTGGACTCTCCACCAAGGACAGCAAGTCACCCACTGTGGTGATACACACGACATACAGTGGGGCCTCCTTGTGCCAGGGAATGCTGCTGGGAAGGGTAGAACATAAGTGCTTGCCAGATTCTCAGATCCGCCCGAAACAAGGGAGAGGATAAGAAGCAGGGTCTGAGAGTATTTCCCCATATTTTCTTAAGACACTCCCTGGTCCAGTAGGATCCTATGGGGTTTGCTGAGTTGGAGATGGGCAATAGGGTTTGGTTGCCTTAGAATCGGATTTCTCCTTAGACCCTGAGCACCACACATCCCCTAAAAAAATTAATAGCTCAAAGAAAGGCATAAAATGTGAGGTTTTTAAAAAAATGAACTCTGTAGGACATAGGACCATAGAATAAAAAAAGCAAATAAATTAGATAAATGAACTTAGGATAGTGCTCACTGGCAAGGACTCAGATAATATATTTAAAAAAAACAATGTACAAATGAATTCCACAAAATGAAAAGGAATATGACCAAGGTCTCATCATCTTATCAAGGTAGTGAGTGAGTCAAACTTCAAGAGGGCAGACTACTGCCACCCCAGTCCCAGTTTTCCACCTGCTAACATGGAGGTGCTTGTGCCCAGGAGCAGGAAAGCATTAAGTGCTTAGCAGAGTGGCACAGGCCACAGCCGCGGGAGATAACCAGGGGACAATGTGAATAGAAAGAGCCAGCAATGAGGAGCACAGCTGTGGCCAGGAAGATCAAGGTCCTTTTCCTACGAATTCACGGCTGGATCTCACGACCACTGTGCCAAGTGAAAGAGGCCAACGGCAAAGGGCCAAGTAACTCGTCCTGGAGGCTGCAGGAGGATTGCATGTGTAATGTTTCTCTCGGGGGAGGGGAGCAATGAAAATGTTCTACAGTTGGTCGTGGTGATGGTTACACAGTTCTGGGAAACCACCACATGCCACTGAGTTGGTATGCTTGTGAGTTCTAGTTAAATGTGTAAAGCTCCATGAAAATGCCTTGTTTAAAGACACCTGAAGCGCCCTTCTGCAAAGAAACCCTCCATCTTACACAACGAGCCTTACAGGTGTGCCCTGTTACCTTGACATCCTTCTGCTGACAGGGTGTGTGTTTAGATGAACATAGGTGTGTCTTACGGCAGCTGGGACTGTACCGTGACAGAAGAGTGACCTCTGGGGTTTAGGAACATAAAGGAACCATTTCACTCCTGTTTCTTTTCTCATGCCGCCTTTGGTGCAAACAGCAAGCCGTTGGAGGGGGTGGTTAATTAGGAAGGGCCACATGATTTTCTAGGGTGGTGAGGATTTTCCCTTCATCTCCCAACTTCTGATTTTTACTGAGTCTTCTCAGATTGAAGCCTGGAGTGTCCCTACATTCCATCTCACACCTCTCCTGATGCGGTTACTGCCAGCGTCTCCTGTGAACTATCGCAGCTAAACTCTGGACCTCATCACTTTTCCATCTTCCAGTTGCTACGGCCACCAAAGATAAAGCTGTGACACACGGTGAGTGGACAACACTGATTCTCTATGTCTGACCTCAGTCGTCACGGGGTCTTCCGCTTCCTCCCAAGTGGCGCAGCCCCAAAGCAACTTATCTTTCAGAATTCAAAAAGGAAGGAAAAAAAAAGAGTTTAAAGACGCTTCTCTGCCTTTTTTGCTATTCGAGCAAACACAGCTTTCTTCTCACGTGCCATCAGTGCACGTAGGTCCCTCTAACTCGGTAATGATGGGCTGCAAAGCATGCATTATCCTGACAAGCTCGCAGGGTTCCTGTATTTCCGTGAGAGGAAGCCAGGCAGCAGGGAAGGCAAGCATAGAAATGTGCGCATGATGGATGGATAACAGAGGAAAAGGGCAAAGCCCGAGGACCCAGAGACCTGGCACGGTCTCTTCTTCTCTTTCCCCAAATCAGCTGCATCTGTTGAGACAAGGAGCAGGGAACTGAGGCAATTACACAGTAATTCCAAGGGAAATTCAGTGTTGCTTTTCACAGGTTGCGAAACGAAGTTTGGACAAAATGAGTTATTTCGATGAGCGTTTTTGACGCACTTAACCTCACTCTGTTCGGCCAGCACCATGCACAGAAGGAGGGGGCGATGCTCTCAACACTGTGGACTTTCCTGGCTTTCTAATTGCATCTCTCCTTTGGAAGCTGTCTCGGAAGGAACTGGTGATGTAATGAATCCGTGAAACGGAGACTCAGATGTGGAGCAAGAGTGACTAGGTGAGAGGAGAGAGCAAAGGACGCGGGAAGCGGGAAGCCCTTTGGAGATGAAGAACAGTTTTTCTACCTTTGCATAGGGCAGCACAGCTAATGTGTAGTTCTCGATTAGACCAGAGTGCAAGAGACAGCCAAGAAATACCACTGTTATTCCAGTACTCAATCTTGTGCATTTTGAAATTTAAAAAAAAAATTATTATTATTTGTTAGTGTGTGTACAGCACATGTATGATAGATGACTGTTGGCATGCATGCTGTAACACGTGTGGAGAATCAGTTCTCTCCTTCCACCTTTTCTTGGGCCTATAGATTATTGGGCTTTTGTGGCAAATACCTTTACCTACTGAGCCATGCTGCTGGCCCAGGGGTTATTGTTTTTTAATTAATTGCATTTTAGAGCAGTTTTTGGTTCATAGAAGAATGGAATAGGAAGTACAGAATCCCCACATATCAATGTCCCGACTCCCAGTATCCAATGAAACATTTTTGTGTGTTTGAATACTTGTGCCTAGCTAGTAGCACTGTTGGGGGAAATTGTGGAACCTTTGGAAAGTGGGGGCCAGCTGGAGGAAATGAATTACCTGGAGGGGACATAGGCCCTGTAGGTCTTGGTCAGACCCCAGTTTGGGCCTGTGCTTTCTACGCCTTTGCTAACTCTGATGTGAGCAAGCAGCCTCATGCTCCCACTGTCGTGGACAGGAGCTCACCCTGCTAGTAGGCTTTCTCTGTCATGATGAACTGTATACCCCAAACCAAGAATAGATCCCTTTGCCTTAGCTTGTTCCTGCCACAGAATACCTGCCACCATCAACGTCCCCAACAGAACAGCACAGGTGCTAGCCAACCACCACCGACATGTCACAATGCTACTCAAAGCCAGAGCTGACCCTAAAGTTTTATTCTTGGTGTTATACATTCTTCTGCCTTTTTTTTGGGGGGGGGGGCGCTGGTTTTGAGAGAGGATTTCTCTTTCCAGGAGCCTTCCTGGAACTCACTTTGTAGACCAGGTTGGCCTCGAACTCACAGAGATCTGCTTGTCTTTGCCTCCCAAGTACTGGGATTAAAGGCGTGTGCCACTACTGCCTGGCTGGTGTCATTCATTCTTTTTTTTTTTTTAAATATTTATTTATTTATTATGTATACAATATTCTGTCTGTGTGTATGTCTGCAGGCCAGAAGAGGGCCCCAGACCTCATTACAGATGGTTGTGAGCCACCATGGCTTGCCGGGAATTGAACTCTTAACCACTGAGCCATCTCTCCAGCCTCTAGTGTCATACATTCTATGGGCTTGGCATAGACTGTTTTGCTTGCTATTGCCATGATATTGTCATACTGAATTAGTTCCACTTCCCTAAAAGCTTCTGTGCTCTATCTATAGATCCTTCCCTCTTGACAAGCAGCTCTGGAGTTAATAGTATCACAGGAAACCAGGGCTTTAGTAACAATGGTTTTTACTTTTTTCCTTCCCTCCCCCCTCTTCCCCCTGCCTCTATCCCCCGTATTAAGGAATGAACCTAGGAGCTCACTTATGCTGGGCAATCTCATTCTTCTCTTTCTTAAGTATATCTAGTTCTGTGGAAAGGAAGCCTGGGGATTGGTAAGGAAGCCTTGGGTTCTGTGTGCCAAGCATATGCCGATGAGCAAAGGAAGAAAGAAGGTGAACAGCCAGGTTGTTGATATTAGAGAGGGAGCCTTTGGGAGGCGGTCAGGTCATGAGGATGGGAACTCTCATAAGTGGCATTAGTGCCCTCATAGAAGAGACCACTGAGAGTTGAGATCTTCTGTCACTTGAAGATGTAAGCAAGAAGCCAAAGAGAAGAGTGTCCCAACCAGAAGCCAATCATCCTGGCTGATCAGATCCCATAACTGTAGGAAGTGAATGCCTATTGTTTATAAGTCACCTTATTTATGGTGTTTTGTTACAAGCAGTCTCAGCTGGAGTAAGATGCTAGGTATGTAGAGACCATGTGTGCTTCAGTGAGAAGGGACCTGGCCTGTTCTTCTGCCTTACCAGCCCCCAGGCTAGAAGTATTTAAGATCTTGGGAGAGTTTCTTACTACCTGAGTTGCAGCTTGCTCATCTACAAAGTTAGACAAAGTCTTTGTTATTGTAGGGATACAGGAAACATTGAAATAGGATAGCTTACAATATTTTCCCTTTACCTGGTCATCAGGAAGGGAAAAACTGGGGTATGAACACCTTTATGGTAAAATGCAGGTAGATTCAGAGTAAACTAGTGGATCGAGGTGCATTCTGGAAAGTGAGGCTCTTAGCACAGCAGGGCACAGCAGGGCACAGCAGGGACCGAAGGCTGAGCTCCCATCACAGATGGAACACTCTTCCACTTTGGCAAAGAGAAGTTACCGTATCCACGCCAGCAATGCCGATTGCCAATAACAGTTGTCTGTTAGGCAGCACCTACCCTATTCTCAACATTTCTTAGTGAAATTCTGTAAAGCTAGGCATTTCTTCAGAATGAAATGCCAGTTGACTAAAGCTGCCAATGCACACGGGGCTGACAGAAGCCCTCAGCTGGGAGCACTGTGCACATTCTGCGACTCTGTCTCAGCAATCTGCACAGGCCCCCGACGATTTATGTCTCCCCTAGGCTCTACCAGGTGTCTTTTACCTTGCACAGGTAATTCCTGAGAGTTAACTGTGCCTTCTTATTTCAGAGGATTCAGGAAGAAGATGACTACCAGCTGCAATCATTCAGTGACATTTTGCTGTTCTTCTCTCGGACTCCCCTTTATAAAGCTCTCCTGCCAGCAGCTTGCGGACACCTTTGCCTCCACCTTCCTGACTCTCGTGTGATAACATTTAATCGTTTGCCTTTCCAAAGACTCAACATCTTAACATCCAACATTTGCTGTAGGGGTGGGTGCTTATGTTGGAGTCAGCCATGGCAGTCCAGTTGCATTGTGTTGGCTTCCTCTTACTCTCCGTCCAGATGTGTTTAAAGAAAACCTGGCTGGATTTTCTTGCACATGTGGGAAGGCATAGGGATGAGTTTGTGAAGAGCACAGACATTTCTCTGCTACCGAGAGGCTGTTCTGGGAAGGCATGCTGCTAATATCCGGGCCTCAGATGCACACCTGTTTGCTATGCCATACTTTGCTTCCTTTCTGCTTTTTGAAACACAGAGAAGGGAAAATAAAGCCACAGGGAAGAATTCTTGGTGCTCCTAGTCTGATGGAGGAAGGTCATTGGCTAATAAAGGCACTGCCCTGGCCCATTTTATTGGTTAGAGGATAGGTGGGAGGAGTAGGCAGAACAGGACGCTGGGAGGAAGAGGAAGTGAGCTCAGTCTCGACAGCTTTCCTCTCAGGAGCAGACACCTGAGAGAGACGCCATGCCCCGCTCCCGGCATGAAGCTCCGACCCAGGATGGACTATGCTAGAATCTTCCCGGTAAGACCGGTTCTCACAGATTATTAGAGATGGGTTGATCGGGATGTGAGAATTAGCCAGTAAGGGCTAGGGCTAAAGGGCCAAGCAGTGATTAAATGAATACAGTTTGTGTGTTGTTATTTCGGGGCATAAGCTAGCCGAGCAGGCGGCCAGGGTGCTGGGAACGCAGCCCCGCCACTCTTATTACTTCATATGGCGCCCACGTGGACAACTGCTTCCACATAAAGCCTGAGACAGCTTGGGAAGTAATTCTAGAACAAAATGAAAGCATTGTGCCTGGTTTCTTGGTAGCAGCAATTTCTCGGTTCTACTCTGCTTGCTAGAGGCAAGCAAGCGCCTCATCTAAGAGAGGCTTCCTGACTCAGCTTTAGCTGCAAAGCCTGCAGCTCATTAAGAGGTCCTGCCACGAAACACTTAAATGGTGTTGACGAAAAGCTGAACGCATGCTTTTCGATTTTCAGCCTTAGCAGGAAAAAAGCTGCGCCGTTTAAAAATGCCAGCTTTCTGGGCCATCCTGCCAGGGCAAACTCTGTTTGAGGCAGGAGGGCCGGCTACTGAGAGAGGACTTGAGTGTTGTCTGTTGTAGCTCACTTGCTGGCAGGGACCTTGAAATGCCATACAGTTGTTGCAGTAAACATGGCTACAGCCTGTATATCCGCCATGAGGCTGGAAAGCTAAGGAATGGACTGGATCTAGCTGGCAAAGCCACGCCTTTAATCCTACTGAGATCGCTTGGTAAATTAAAGATTCATGTGGTCAGAAAAAGAGAGATATACAGTAAAGAGAGATTCAAAGACAGAAAAAATTTCTAAATGGTTTAAAGTGTGTTAAAAATATATGCAGACTAAAAGTTAAAGTTCTTAAAGTAAAAAAAAAAACAAAAAAAAAGGAAGAGAGTTGTTGTGTGTGGTAGCACACGCCTTTAATCCCAGTGCCTAGAAGGCAGAGACAAACAGATCTCTGTGAGTTCAAGGTGTAGCAGTGTACACCTTTAATCCCGAATGCCTGGGAGGCAGAGACAGGCGGATCTCTGAGAGTTCAAAGACAGCCTGGTCTACAGAGTTACTTCAGGTCAAAGATACAGAGAACCTGTCTCAAAAAGCAAAAAGTTAAAAGTAAAAATAAATGAAATAGAGGTTAAAACAAAGGTGTAATAAGATGGAAAATAAACAGAGAATTTTGATACTGTATGCTATTATGCTCTCTTTGAATTGTTTGAATGCTGAGGAAGGACAAACAACTGCTAAAAGATATTTGTTTATAAATGCTGCTGAACTAATCCAACATAGATACTTTGAAAATGCCTTAAATTTGAAATTTGGATCTAAAGACATGATACTTTGGAAAGGAGTTTCTTATTTTGTTTTCACAGAGGATGAGACGCTGTTCATTTCTTCTATTCCGATTTGGTATGATGGACCACGCCCTCCTGAAGGGTTGGTGTGAACGCCTTCAAAAAATTGCTTCGCTAAACTGCCAACTGAGATGAAACTAGCACACAGGTTATACCATGAAAGACCAAATTAACGATGCCCCCATTCAGCAGGAAGCAGTTTGGAGAGAAATAACTGCGCCCAAATTCCCAAAAAATGTTTATAAATGTTCTTTTACATTTAAAGGGGGATATGATATAGATATGAATAATTTGCATTAGTATAGATTTTGCTTTATTGATAGAGATTTAAGGTCAATTTTGTTATATGTATAAGTGTTTCTGATTTTGATTAAGGTATTGTGATTGTGTAGTTCATTTAAATATGTACTGTATAATTAAGAAATATAGGTTGTTAATGGATAATCATCGATAATAGTAAAGCTTGTAGTTATGTTAGTTAGATTTTCTAGATATATAGAGATGTATTTCAGTTAGATAGACATTCTTCATGTCTTTCAAAGATTACAGAATAGGACATTTAATGTTTTAATAACTGAGGACTTTTCATGACAATGAGACACTCTGCTCCTGGCAGCACCAATCTACTTCAAGAGGAAGATGGGCATCGAAGAGGCTCATTATGGAGTTTTGATAGCCATTTGGGCAAGAAACTGCTCTTGCCTGGACTATAGCATAAACTGGACACAGAGAACCCGCAGAGAGAGGACTACTGAACTTGCCTAAGGTGAGATGATCTTTCGGGGTTCCTGATTCATTTTGAAAGAGTCTGCGAGACATTCTGCAGGACACAACAGATAGTGACTGAACTGACTTTGAATTTTCCTGCTTTATGGAAATGTCTGCTGGATACCATGGGCCTGAAGGCTGAAGATGGATGCCCCAACGGTACAAAAGAACTTTGGGTGACTGTCCAGGCAGCGAGATGTCTTTGTCATTTCTAGAGTTTGAAGTTTCTTAGTTCTTGTTTACTTAGGTAATATTATATCTTTCTGGAGTCTTTGATGGAGTTAAGAATAGTTAGTTATAGTTATAGTTTTCCTTAGTTATGATAAAGATTATTGTAACTTTTACTTGATAACTGTTTTGTTATATGTAATTTTGCTATGTTAAAGTTAAAGCCTTTTTTTTTTGTTTAAACCGAAAAAGGGGAAATGATGGAGGAAGGTCATTGGCTAATAAAGGCACTGCCCTGGCCCATTTTATTGGTTAGAGGATAGGTGGGAGGAGTAGGCAGAACAGGACGCTGGGAGGAAGAGGAAGTGAGCTCAGTCTCGACAGCTTTCCTCTCAGGAGCAGACGCCTGAGAGAGACGCCATGCCCCGCTCCCGGCATGAAGCTCCGACCCAGGATGGACTATGCTAGAATCTTCCCGGTAAGACCGGTTCTCACAGATTATTAGAGATGGGTTGATCGGGATGTGAGAATTAGCCAGTAAGGGCTAGGGCTAAAGGGCCAAGCAGTGATTAAATGAATACAGTTTGTGTGTTGTTATTTCGGGGCATAAGCTAGCCGAGCAGGCGGCCAGGGTGCTGGGAATGCAGCCCCGCCACTCTTATTACTTCACTAGTCTTTGCATCTTATCCCACTGAAGTTCTCAGATGGGATGAAGAAGGGGGAGGAACCAGGTCTTAGTGAGCATGTGGATTCCAAGGCGTATCTCAGCCCGAGTTCAATGCAAGTGCTAGTACAATTTGAAATAAAAGAATCCTCTCATGTAACTCATTTTATCCAGGGAATTGGATTTCCCCCCAAATTAATCCTTTACTAGCAACGAAAGGGCTGAGAGCACAGGCGCCGAGCTCTTAACTCACTTCCATCTGGCATGGCCATGTGAACACTTCGGTTGGCTTGCTTTTTTAATGAAGTGATTTTTAATGAAGCAAGCTGTGAATTTAATAGATACCTTAAAACAGCTTCTTTGTAACTAAGCGTTAAGTAACAAAACAACTGCCAAATTAGCCGCCCAAACCAAGAGGAAATCATAAGGCCAATCAACTGTAGGATCTGGGGTTGCTGCGGCCTCTGGCTGGCAGATCTGCCATCTGAATGGCTGGCAGAGTCAGGACGGTGCCACAAGGCCACACGGAGGCAGGCAGCCTAGTGGAAAGCCTGCTAAACGACCTTGCCAAAGGTCAAGGGGACGTGTGGCTAGCAACAGTTATAACAAGGGCAAGGGATCATAGCTACTGCTACTCTCATTATTGTCCATGCAAGGATACTCTTCTAGAGGTCCATTCACCTTGTGCTTATAGATTGGCCTCTCCAGCCTGACTGGGGACAAGAGGGAGGAAATCACTATAGCAGATAGCGGTAGTAAGACATGTATAAACAAAAGCCTTAAAGGTAGAAGAAGCCACCCAATCTCAATAAACAGGAGGCAGGCAATGCAAGCCAGTGGAAGAGCTGAGTGGCATAAGCAGCAGGCAAGCTGGGGAACTGGAAAGTGCGGGTCCCACCTGAAGATATTCAGACTCTAGTGAAAACTGAAGTTATCAACGTAATAAAAGAGTCTGACTGTAAGCTACAAGCCTCACTCCCTGGGCCACACCCACAGACTGCGAGGGGCAGCCAAGTTTGCTGGGGCTCCAAAAGCAACAAAATTCACCTGGGAATTTCCTCAAATCCGTTTATACCCTCTATGGCGTTATCCCCCAATTACCCCATTGCCACAGGGCTTGCTGATGGATACATGAAAGCAAAACTCTCTCCTTTTCAATTGGATGAATATTAAAAATGAAAACAAAACACAGTAAGAGCACAACATTGTTTCTACGTGTAGGCCTGACATATATGAATAAATGTATATATTCACATACAATGTAAAAAATTAATACAGTATCCTACACATACACAAGTATTTAATATTTTTGCAAGATTTACTCATTTTTATTTTATGTGTATAAGTATTTTGCCTTCATGTATGTCTGTGTACTGTGTGTGTAGTGCCCACAGAGGCCAGAAGAAGGTGTTCGGTAACCAGAAACTCGAGTTATAGACTGTTGTGATCTGCCACATGAGTGCTGAGAATTGAGCCTGGTGTCTTGGAAGAGGACCGCTGTTGACTGCTGAGCCTTCCCTCCAGCCCCAGAAGTAACTGAATATATTAAACAGCAAGCGGCAATGCATAAAGTAGTTTCTCCATGTGAGGCTTTCTCTGCTGTGTTTAGTGTTCTCTCTCTCTCTTTCTTTCTCTCTCTCTCTGTGTGGTTCTCTCTGCTTTGTGTGTAGTTCTCTATGTGTAGTTCTCTCTCTGTGTGTAGTTTCCCCTGCTCTGTGTGTAGTTTCTCCCTGCTGGGTAGCTGAAGATTACACTGAATCCAGAGAACACTTTAAAAACCATATTCCTACAGTATCTTAAAAGAAATAAAGTCACAATAAGAAAATTGATGAAAAATATCCTTAACCCTATTTCCCTAGTTTTATATTCATTTACTGTAGGTAGCTGATATGTTTGAAAACAGTCCTTAGTTTCAATTTAGCTAAATCTTTGACTCACAGGGAACAGCTTTTTAAACTGTTTCGTTAACTTTTACCAGTTTTTAGGTCTGTGTAAAGGAAATAGAAACATGGAAACCTAACCACGCCCTCTGTGAACAACCACATCTCTCTGACAGAAGAAGACCAGACTCACACAGTCTTTTTACCACACCCCCACCATTCCTTGTTGTTTCCTTTCCATGGCCACATTGCTGAGCTGATCTCTAACTTCTGGGCGAACTTCTGATCTTAGTTTTCTGGGCAAAGGTGGCTATTATGCACAGATGTCCTAAGAATCTGTGGCAGATATTAGATCTTTAGGAACTGATGTTACCAGAAATCTGTTTGCACATACACATTGATATGGGCTTCCCTGGCAAAGCGGTCAATCAGAATCACTGTCATAGCAGTGTGCTGGAGCCCAGGCTGTGTGTGTGTGTGTGTGTGTGTGTGTGTGTGAGAGAGAGAGAGAGACAGAGAGAGAGAGAGAGACAGAGACAGAGACAGAGACAGAGAGAAAGAGAGAGAGATCAGCTTGCTGTATCTTACTCTTTGTTAAAAAAGAATAGTTTCAGAATTCACCTTATCAAGAGAACCAAGGAAAACTAGAGGAGCAGGAAGGGGACCATCAACTTCCCAGGCGAGCCATCCAGTGGGTCCTCTTACAGTTAGTGCGTATTTATTCACTACATTCTAGTGGGCCATTATTGTGGGGAGTAATTCAATTTATAAACTGCCTCTGGGCACATTTTCATTGTCAACAAACTCACACCAGCTTGCTGAGGGCCGTGCTGGCTGTGAAGGTATGGGGTGCATGTGTTAGAACTGCCCCCTTTTCTATGTCTCCTATAGATTGACCATTTTCCTTTCTTTCAAATCATGCATGACTGGACACAGACTCATGAGACTGCTTTTGCTGGACCACAGCAAAAATTCATCCACATCTGACTAAAGGAGATGACTGCTTTGTCACTCTCATGGGCCGAAACTAACTTGTTTTACTGGTTTGCTTTGCAGCAGGGAAATACGTAGGACATAACATTTGCAATGTGGACAGGTAGGCAAGTTAGGCAAGAAGGCGAGATTAAGCATGCTCTCTGAAAGTGTGGTCTGTTCGTTGGGTTGGGAACCCAGAGCCTCCTGCATGCTAAGCAAGTGCTCTCCCATTGAACATTATTTAATCCAAGAACTTTTTTTTTTTTTTAATAATAAGGACATTTAGCTTTATAGAGACCAAAAGATGCCATGGAAAGCCCCTCATCTACCCTCTTCCACAGTGAAGCAGAGGAACTGAGCAGACACACAGATGGCCACACAGATGGTCAGTGGCTAAGAGAGAGGAGGTGCCCAGGCTGGAGGTTCTAATAAAAACCAGCTATGGGTTTGGCCATTATGAGCAGAAACTCGCCCTCTGAGGGGAAAACATTTCACATCACAGCCTGTGTATAGACAACAGTCCTTGGCTCTGGACCTCCAATGAATGAGTAAGAGCTGGTGCAAAGTTCAGAAGAGAAGGTGAAAGAGGATGCCTCAGGGACGGGGAGTAAAGGGCAATGAAGGGCTGTGATGAATGCAGGGCTGAAGGGGCTTCCCAAAAGTGCAAATCTGAGATGCTGAAGTCATTGCAGCTAGTGTTAGCATCTCGTTGCTGACAAATAAAATTTACAAATGACTTCTAAAACTGCTTCTTCCAGCAACAAGAGCTGCTATTGTCACATTGATTTTAAAATTAAATGCTATAGAATTTTCTTGCTTTAATGAGAAGGCAGATCCGAGTGGTAAACAGAGTAATGATTAAAGCAATTAAGAGAATAAAAATGAGAACTAATGCGACAATACTCCTAATCCTTAACCCAAATGGG
Source organism: Microtus oregoni (assembly GCF_018167655.1). Taxonomy (NCBI): domain Eukaryota; kingdom Metazoa; phylum Chordata; class Mammalia; order Rodentia; family Cricetidae; genus Microtus; species Microtus oregoni. The sequence continues at coordinate 3,082,514 of NW_024544728.1, read as the reverse complement.
CAGCTTTGGCTGACAGACCAACAAGATGCATGCTCGTCTCTAGATGAGTTATTGAGACGCATTGGCCTCCACGAATATGCTGCCCTTTGGTAAGACTGGGAAAAGTCAATCAGCAATGTCACTTGTTTAAAAGTCTGCCTGCACCTGGTTCTCATTTGTTCTCCAGCTGAGAAACCAAAGACCACCTTTTATTGCTTGTGGTTAAACAACAAGTTCACTTCTCCATGGGATGATCAAACGGCCAGCCTCCCCCGTCCGTGAGGGTTTGCCTTTCACTTTCAACTTGTTCAATCATCGTTAACTCTGAAAACTCACAGTCCATCTGGGCGATGAAAATTTCACCACTGCTGCCTGCTTGGGTGAAGGTTTTGTAGGCGAGGCTCTAAATCTTGTAGAGCACCTCACACATTCTCAAGGTCATCTGCCTTGTGGCCTTGTTTAATGGCAGTTGGCGACCATTTGGACAGTCAGCCTCGGACCCAACACTACAACTTTGAAGAGCCTCTGCATGTGGTATGCTCTCTGAGATGGCAGAGGATCATGGTGCGTTATTAAGAAACTGCAGTGTGAGCATGTGAGCGCACACCAGCAGCCCTCTCTTGGATTTTGGCCAGTCTGAAGATCTCCATAACGAAGACCATTGGGAAGGATCCATTTAAAAGCCTGATTTCCTCACCAGGGGGAAGCCAGCTCCCCTGGAGAGACTGCAATGGCAAATTGGGGAGATTCCAAAAGTTTCTGGAAAGGAGAAATAGACTTCTGTTCCCTTTTGCTATTGGACTTGGGAAATCTTTGTGCTCTCTATTTATTATTTCATTGCCTCTGTCTCTGCAGAGGGACTCTGACATGTTAGGGTCCTGAGAACCTGGTACAGGGCCAGATCCTGACAGGCAATCTCTGAATATGAATTTCTGAAAGTGGCTGTCAAGTGGCAAAATGGCTACAAAAGAGGTCGCTTGGTGCAGCCTTCACAGAAGCAGAGGTCGCTTGGTGCAGCCTTCACAGAAGCAGAGGTCGCTTGGTGCAGCCTTCACAGAAGCAGAGGTCGCTTGGTGCAGCCTTCACAGAAGCAGAGTCTGCTGGGGCCAGCCAGTAACTGTTGCGCCACTAGGGAGTTAAGTCACACACCGGGCTAGCTCCAGTTTAAGTCCTGATTAAAGTTTCAAGGTCAAAACCACAAGGACGTACACAGAACTTTCAGTGTCTCGACGTCAGCCTCTACTATACAGTCTCCAGGAAGGGCCTCTCGATTTCACGCTTGAGTTATGGTTGCAGTTTCCCTGGGATGCCTTGACGCAGACATACGATTCTCAGTATACCTGTACTACAAGCACTCTGCCTCATAATGCATTAAAATATTTACTGTTGCCAATACTGGGGCTTTAATTGACTAGCAGGATTTAGAGGGAGGAGAGAGGGCAGAAACACCGGAATAATCCCTCTTCTCCAGTGATTCTAAGACCAGCCCAGTCCCTAGGTCTCAAAGAAAATCCTGTGCTTCTGAAAACAGAAAGGAAAACATCCTGCTACTTTGGTGAACTGACAGCATCACCTCTTAAGAAAGGAAGTCCCAGCTTAAGGCAATTCACTGAAAAGCATCAGAAAGACCTTTGCTCACTCAAATATTTTCATGTTTCCTGATTCTAAGTGTTCTATCCTCGGTGATTGTTTAATCCTTACAGTGGTTCCAAGAGGTGAGATGACTTACCCAGGTGACAGAACTCAGGAAGTCTGGGTCTAATCCACCACTGTGCTACCCAGTTATCCTTTCTCAAGAAGACTTCTCGGGTATACAACCCTAATTCCCCTTTATGTGTTGCTTCAAGTTGGGGAGATGGTGTGCGGAGACGGGGTTTGATACGTATATTCATATCAAAGGTGTTAACAAATGGAGATCCTGTTCTCAACTTCCCCTTTCTCCTTACACTGAATTCTTCTTTCTTGTTTTACACAAGGTTTAACTGTAGCTGGCTCCTGAGTGAGATGGTAAGCTGTCCCTCTTGGCTTCTGTCTCTCTCTCTCTCTCTGTCTCTCTCCCCCCACCACCCCCCAGAGCTATTGCTGTGCTCCGGTGAAGGTCTACAGGATTTGTTTTTTTTTTTTTTTTTTTTTTTTTTTGGTTTTTCAAGACAGAGTTTCTCTGTGGTTTTGGAGCCTGTCCTGGAACTAGGTCTTGTGGACCAGGCTGGTCTCGAACTCACAAAGATCCGCCTGCCTCTGCCTCCCAAGTGCTGGGATTAAAGGCGTGTGCCACCACCGCTCGGCTTGCTCTACAGGATTTGTGACTGGGCATAAAAGCAGACATTATCTGCTCATTACAGCTAAGTTTTCAGGATGTGCTCCACTTACTGACCTCCACCAACGGCCTGGGCTTGCGTTCGACTGCAAACCTGAAGTGGCAGAGCTCACAGTAGCTGGTATTGGAGGATGACAGCCAGTGCTCCAGGCAGCTCCGATGGATTGTCCCCAAGGTCCCTGTACATTCACATGGAGAGAGCAAATCCTCTTGGCTGCTGCCCTCATGGCAGATCCTGCACATCGGCCGGTCATTGAAGGGGCTGCAAGAGAAAAAGGGATACCTACTGGTCACCGAGTGACAACCCACCGCCCTGTGGAGGGCCCTTGATCTGCATCATTTGGGCCCTCCCCAGGGGCAGTTGCTCAGAATACAAGCTGCGTTAAGCTCCCCTCCTTACAGATATATGTGTGCCTGAATATATTTCCTCTGGACACTGCTGACTCATGTTTTTTCATGTGTGATGTCAGAAGCCATTGAGCCTTAATGACTTGACCTGTTAATTTGTTGAATAGACAAATGATGATATGTTCATTTCTATCATTCTTTTCCTTTATCTGTTGAAATACTTTTAGGTATAAACATTACCTTCAACATGGTTACCTAGTAAAGTGGTTTGGACAGGAATGTTAGGATTTATAATTGTTTTATAGGGCATGTTTTGGAAAATTTGGTCCCCTTGCTTCTTCAGAGTGATGAAAGACTTGTTATCTCTGTGAGTTGATAGGTTGAAATATGCCTATATGTTTTAAAAATTTATGGTTTCTTTGCATGTGCATGTGTGTGTATATTTACGTGTGTGTGTGCACATGTATATATAGGCATACATTCCCATGTGTGTATGCTAGGGGCCAGAAGTTGATGCTGGGTGTCATCATGGATGTCGCTCTCCATCTACAAATTAAGGAAGGGTCTCTCTCTCTCTTGAACTCAGATCTAACAAATAGATAAACTAGTCTGTGTAGTCAGGCAGCTTGCTCTGGAGAGTTCCCTGTCTCCACCTCACAAGTGGAGGGATTAGAAGTGAGCAGTTACATCTGTTCAGCCTTGATGTGGATGCTGGGGATCCCAACTCCGGCCTGCATGTTTGTGTGGCAAGCGCATTATCCACTGAGCATCTCCCAGCCCACTTCTTTCTTTCCTATATTTTCCAGCACCAAATTTTTGTCTTGAACATAAAAAAAAGCTCAGGCAAACCGCCAATCAAAAAATAAAATTATGGGCTAGGGAGACGGTTCCATGATTAAATTCACATGTTCTTGCAGAAGACATGAGTTCAATTCCCAGAATCCACATGGTGGCTTGCAACCATCTGTAACTCCAGTTCCAGGGGATTCAACATCTTCTTTTGACCTCTGTAGGTACCAGTCACACAAGTGATATTTATACACATACATACAGGCAGGCAAAAGACTCACACATATAAAATATAATAAATCTACAAAAATCATTCATCACTATTTAGAACAAATTCTTTCAAAAAGCTTTTTAGAGCTGGGTGGTGGTGGTGCATGCCTGTAATCCCAGCACTTGGGAAGCAGAGGCAGGCAGGTCTCTGTGAGGTCTAGAAAGCAAGTTCTAGGATAGCCAGAGCTGTTACACAGATAAACCTGTCTTGAAATACCCAACACCCCCCCACCAAAAAAAAAGCTTTTTATGTTTTATGATTTAATTTTACATGTGTGAGTGTTTTGCTGGCAGGTAGTATGTACACCACACACGTGCCTGGTGCTCACAGAAGCAAGAAAGGGGCATTGGATCCATGGAACTGGAGTTATGGATGATTCTGAGCCACCATGCGGTTGCCAGGAACAGAATCTGGTCCTCTGCAAGAGCAGTGAGTGTTTTTAACAGCTGAGTCATCTCTCCAGCCCCAAGAACAAATTCTTTTGAAATGACATCAACTGTAGTTTTTAGACAAAAAGCGTCATTTGAGTCAGATGAAGGTATACACAGGTTACCTTCATTTCTCTTTTCAATGCTACAGGAGAGTGAGAGCAGGAAGTAAACTGGCACCTGACTCGGAAGCAGCAGACTGAGCTGGGCACAGACAGGAGGTGCAGATGGCCCTCTGAGCTTGTGGAGACACTTCCTAGGATGCTGGAGACACTACACAGTCCTCTGAGTTCGTGGAGACACCCCAGCATGCTGGAGACACTACAGGGCCCTCTGAGCTTGTGGAGACACTTCCTAGGATGCTGGAGACACTACACGGTCCTCTGAGCTTGTGGAGACACTTCCTAGGATGCTGGAGACACTACACGGTCCTCTGAGCTTGTGGAGACACTTCCTAGGATGCTGGAGACACTACACGGTCCTCTGAGCTTGTGGAGACACTTCCTAGGATGCTGGAGACACTACAGGGCCCTCTGAGCTTGTGGAGACACTCCCTAGGATGCTGGAGACACTACACGGTCCTCTGAGCTTGTGGAGACACTCCCTAGGATGCTGGAGACACTACAGGGCCCTCTGAGCTTGTGGAGACACTCCCTAGGAGGCTGGAGTCATTACACTGCAAGGGAGTGGTGGGTGTGTCCTACTAAGGTGGCCTCTAGAGTTCTGCATTCAAGGGGAAAAGCCACTCCCTCCTATTTTTTGAAGAGGGCATGGTACCATCGATGGTTCCCAGCTCTGCAATCTGGCTGCCTGGGCTCAAACCCAAGCTCGGGAGCTTACTTGTCAGACAGCTGTGAACAAGTAACTTCTTCTCGCCATACTTAAGTCTCCTGATCTCTAAAATGGGATCAAAAGTGAGAAAAGTTGGTCTGGAGCTGAGGCTTAGATCTGAAGGACCTCGAATGACCCAGGCTGTGGAAAGTCAAGTGACGCAGACCTCACCATGCAAGCCTAATGGAAATATCAAATTAAGATGACTTCAGTTTTCAACGAGAGGGGCCATCTGCCTCCATGACTGGCATTTTCAAAGAATGTTGTCGTGGTGTGTGACAACCCAGGTTCCTTTCACACTTTTGCTTTCTTTCTCCCAAGTCCTCCAGAGAGGATGCTAACCTAGGTCCACGCCCCATTACTTTTTAGTGCTATCTCTGAACCAAATGGAAACAGCTATGGAAACGCTACTGATCGCCAAAGGCCTTTCTGGAAATGATCCTGAGAATAGACGAGAGTTAGAGGCAGGCAGGATCACCCTTTCACTTGTCCAGGAGACCTGTCCAGGCTCTGGGGAGAGGATGGTGAGAAGCTGACAGCTGGCTTTTGTCTCTTGGCCTCCTTTGTTTGTTTTGAATCTTATCAGGGAAAAACTGCAGTGTTTTGGTGTATACTAATGTGTGGCCCAGAAGTAGCTGAGAGACATACACCACACCACACACACACACACACACACACACACACACACACACACCCTACATACACACACAGACAGACAGAGCTCTCAGTTACACTGACACTCACAGTTTTCAAGTTACATCAACCAGCCTGCTCTTCTTGATTAAGCAAAGTGAGTGGTGCCTGCTAGAATGGCTGGTGCACATACTGCCATCCATCCTTGGTTCACAGGGGGCCAATGACATTTACCACCTCTTTATGTTCTGAGCACTGGCCAACTGCTGGAAACTCTCCAAGAAGTGGGAAACATACACTACATATTTTTCTTTCTGTCTTCTGTGACAGCCACACATATTTTAAAGATTGACTTTGTTATTTTTAATAGTGTGTGTGTGTGTGTGTGTGTGTGCACATGAGTACATGTGCCTAGAAAGGCCAAAGGTATTAGAGCCCCCCACCCCAACTGGAATTATAGGAGCCCGTGAGCTGCCTGGTTTAGGTGCTAGGAAACTAGAAGTTTTTTTTTTCCCCCTGGAGGGGAAAAAAAAAAACTGGAGAAGCCATGTACATGGTACACTAGGAGTCTGTAGCCCCCAATCTGCCATGGGCAACAGCAGCATAAGAAGAAACCTTAGGGACAAGGAACTGGCCTGAATAAGGGGTCTCCAGGCTGTTTAGAGACCCCATTCTTCTTCACACAGGAAAACCAGCTGTGACAGCAGTTTACAGGCTGGCGTGTGCCTGGAGAGGGAGAGGCAGGGATGGGGCTGTCGAGTGAAGGGGATGACAGGACAGACCCCTACATGGAAAAAGGAGACTCCCCCAGAGAACAGCCTGGATGGCATATCCACTGGGTAGTGCTAAGTGGCATACACACTGGGAACAGTACTTCAAAAGTTGTTTCCACAAAGCCAAGCATGGTGGCACATGCCTCTAATCCCAGTATGCAAGAGGTGGAGGCAGGACCAGGCCTTCAGGGCCATCCTCAGCTACACAGTGAGTATGAGGCTAGCCTGGGCTACTGAAGACCTTATTTCAATTTCACAAATCCAATCACTTTGGCTCTGCCACCTGAAATCAGGTGACGTCTACCTTCTGTCCTAACAAAGGGCTAGCTTTGTTAGCTGCTGGGGACAAGAGGACAAAACCGGCCACAGCAGTGTCAAAATAACAGATGTACAGCAAGCAGCCCCATATCTCGTGGCAGCTTTTCCCTGCCTGGCTCTCTACAGTGGCTTTAGGAGGAATGCGGCCACATGAATTTTAGCTTTATGATCCTGCTGCTGTGGGAACAGCCACAGAACATGGACAGCCTTTTTATTTTTTCTTTTTCCCAGTACCTTTCTTCCCGGACACAAAGACCTGAACACCAATTATCCTCCCTTTAACATTCTCCACTTGACAAACAGCTCTTTGGATCAATTGCAGACCCGTGTATTTTAACGGTGGCACTACCTCTGGGTGGCAAGAGTCCGCACTACGGTTGACAGCAACTGCCCGTCCTTGGCTGAGACTTGCATGACATACTGTGGCTGCCCATTCACCAGGCTGCCACAATCCTCCACAGTCTTCACCACAGGCGCGGCTGAGCTGGTGCAGTCTGGCAAGACTTCGGGCAGGTGACTGCAGCGGCTGGTTGTCATGGCAACAGACAGCAATTACTCTGCTAATGGCTTCCACATTCATAGAGGATTTCCATCTAAGAGAGATCAGAAAACAGTTTACTTGGCTGGATGGTTAATGGAAAATGGAGAATTATGGGCCACCAACATCAGCATGTCATTATTTAATATAAATACTAGGGTAGCTTAGACGCGGCATTATTATCTTGTTACTATTTAACACAAGCATACTTGCATACATTTGCACACACTCACTCATATGTTCACAGGCCACGAGAGTTATGAACACCTGCTTATGAAAAAGACAACAAGCATGTGCGCGTGCACACACACACACACACACACACACACACACACACACACACATTTCGGAGCCCTGTTTTCCATGAGGGGACAGAATGATGGCTCCGAAGCTCAGACTTGAAGAGAAGATAAGCGATTCTCCCACTCTGCACCAGCGATGCAATAAGTCTTTGTTGACACTCACTAAAAGTTACTAGAATCATTATTAAAACTGCTCGCAACTAGTTTTTCTTGTAAGCAATTTATTCTCTATGCAGTTTTATTCAGAGATGCCAAGATTAAAAACAGGGAGGAAAAAAAGGAAGGGAAAGCAAAGAATCTGGCAAAATTGCCCATTCTGGGGCATCATTCAGTCACTCCCCAAACCTGCCACATATACGTCCTGTAATGCAACCATCTACCTGAAAAACCACAGATTAACTTCCTGTGAAAAGCTAACCCATCTGAGCCAGTTTCAAACAGTTGCTCAGGCAATGATTAGTTTGATGAACTGCTTTGTTTTTCAAATGGGTATTATAATAAATACATTAGCATTGGCTTTCGTTTGTGTGCTACGGAACAAAGATGCGTGCGTGAGTCATGAGGAAACTTGCAGGCTGCATTACACCCAGAGGTGATGTGACACAGTGCCACCACCCACTGTGCCCTTTCTGTCACCTCATGCTCCACACGGTTCGAGCTCAGTATGTGGGATGGGTTGACAGACGGAACTCTTGTCACGCAAGCAGTCAGGGTCATCAAAGCTCAAATCCAGGCAATGCAAACCTTGTCTTTCCCCCTCCAACTCAGAAAAAGATACTTGGGATCCCTCCAGGGGTGGTTTCTAGACATTTGTCTCTACTTATTATGTTTTATTTGATCCCTACATGTCTGGAAGACAGGATCTTCCCACTCTCAGAATCGTGTGCATCAGGGTAAGAACATGGTGTTTTCAGGTGGACTTGAGTGGACAGTTTCCCTCCCGACAGGCTCAGGTCTCATTATTTGAAACAAATGGCCCTGATCTATCCTTGCTACTGAGGTGCATGGCTGACTGCCTTTTTTCTTGTTACCAGAAGCCTCCCTGGGTGTGCGTGTTGTGTATGTGTGTGTGCGTGCATGCGTGCGTGTGCGTGTGTTCTTTCCAGCAGCCCTCTGGAATCTATAATGGAGAAATGGCTGTGGATACCAATCCTTGGTCAGGGGGTGATGCAGGAACATTGGCAGTGGCTGTCCATTCATGCCATTTTACAGAACTGAATATCAAAAATCCAAAGAAACAGATGGATAGTAAGAGCATAGTTTTATTTTCCAAAAATAGGCTTTGTTGGGGTCTGAGGAGATAGCTCTCTGGATAAAGTGCTTGCTGTAGAAGAATGAAGAGCAGAGGCCCGTGGAACCCACATGCAAGCCTGGCAGCTGTGGTGGCTGCCTGTGATCCAGCACTCAGAAGACAGAATCAGGGGATCACTGGAGAAAGCTGGCTAGTTAGGTTGACAGGAATCAGTGAGCTCCAGGCTCAGAGGGAGACCCTGTCACAATAAACAAAGTGGTGAGAGACTGAGGCATCAACTTTGGACCTGTGTGACAAACCCATGTGTGTATCCCGTGCATGCACACATCCATGTTAACATGAATACACATGTAAAACTAGGTTTTGTTGCTTTACTTTTATTATATATATTGTATGTTCTAGAAAGCATGAAGAAACTCGTTCACGATCCCACTACTCAGAAACACAGAATTCTTATGGGGCAGATACCTTTTTGTTTTTTGGGCAGAATTTGCAATGTGGAGATTGCTTGTAGCTGAACCAGAGAGACTTTCCCCCCTTTTAAATGGAGTTATAGTAGCATTCAGGCCAATAAACAAAAGGATGCTAAAAGATGTTCCTCCTCTCAAGCTGTGTATAACCCCTCCTCTAGCCTACCCTGACAAAACCTCATTTAAGTGATTCTAAATTCTCATAGTGCCTCACAGCCACAAAGTGCAGCTTCCTGGCACAGCTTGCTTGCTTCACAAAGCAGCCATAGATGAAGAGCCAGGGGTGTGTTGGCAGGAAAAGCAGACACAGTGACCTTCTGCTGCACAGAATCATTATGTCTGGGTGCACTCCGAGAGTCTATTTTTGGCTTTTGCATAACTCCAGCCCGGAGAGTGCAGCGCTCTCTCTCTCTCTCTCTCTCTCTCTCTCTCTCTCTCTCTCTCTCTCTCTCTCCTTGATGAACTGGAAGGGGGGCAGGGAGTGGTGCACAGGGGCCAGTGGGAGCCAGGGCTATCCCTAGTTAGGTTACCCTCTTCAGGCACGGTCAGTCACTAGTAACAGAGTAAGCTCCCCTCAAAGGAAGTTGTGAGTGCCCTTACCTCCACAACAAAATGCCTTTAAAATATTCTAGATGCAGTTTCTCTTGGACATATTTTCATCTATGATTTAGCTTCTGAATGGTATATTCCATTTCACTTCTCACAAGCAAAGGGTTCTGGGCACTGTGTTCAATAAGGTACCTCTACCTTGCCTCTCTTTCAAGCAAGCCTTGACTCCTTCTCATGTACAATGAATATAGAACCATGCACCCCGGATCCTCTAAACTGTCACTGAGCTTAGGAGTCAGCTGAAGAACTATTTCAACCTAGCACTCCTGGAAGAAAAAAAAAAATCAGCATGCCTGCTCTGTACCACTGAATACCTTTGAGAGCCAAGGGCTGTCACGCTGGCAGAGAATCCCACTAGTCCTCAAAAGACTATTCTTTGGATTAAAACTGGGGTAGGAGGGATCACACAGAGCATGAATGTGCCTGATCAAGTGGAGATGGCTGAGCTGGTTCCAGCCCCAGATGAATAGATCCAATCACCCTACTCATGCAGAGGAGGAGGGAAGAGGGCACGTGGCGCCCTGATCTTAGGGCGGAGGATGTTCAGGGGTTGAGATGAGGCATGGGTGGGCATGAGTGGGCCCACAGGCTGTAGGTGTTGATTGGCATGCATATGTTACACCTGGGGCAGTGACAAATGGCCCTGCGCATTCCCCTGTCTTGATTGGAGCCTCTTGGGAAAGCAGCAGGCTGTTGCCTTGGATGCTCAAAGGAGCTGAGCTGCGGGTGTGCAGCTAGCACTGGTCTCCCACTGACCTTGCAAACCTCAACCACCATTTGACTGCTTTCTCAGCAGTGCCCGTACAGCTTCTCTATGGAAAGGGAAGTGGCTTCCAAACCCACCTAAGAATGCTCTTCTTTTACATTTCTGCAGTGCCTGGAAAGTTGGGTGTGTGTAAGCTTGAAATCTCAAGCTCCACCGGTAGGAGGGGTCCTTTGTTGGCTGGGTTTGACATCTTATTCAATTTCATTCTCAGGTTGAGAATAAAGGATGATTTGGTACTGGACAAACTCAGCTGCACACAGTGGGAAGAGTGGGCGTAGGTGGATAAGGGGGAGACAGTGAAAAACGGATCAGGAGGCTAAATAAATGAAAGCCTGATTACTGAATTGTTAAAATAGAAAGGCTTGTCTGTTAAAACGATGACCCTTGCAAAGGACGGAGTACAGGTTTTACAAAAGCAGGAGCCCCAACCAGGCTGCAGCTAATCATCGCCGGGTTTCTGGAACAGTGTGCCACTGGTAAGTGATTTCCATGGGAACGTGGCTGGCATCGTGAAGACACAGACTCAGGACATGGGGGAAGGGAAGCGCTCAGAAAGTACATCCAGGCTCACCTCTCCAATCTGGTGCCCCAGCCTCCAAAGAGCTCCGTGAAGATCACAAAGTAAAACAACCCCCCCCAATAAAAAAAATCCCACCTCTGTTCTTAGAGGCACAAAATTCACTGGGTGTCCAATATGATATGAAGTCACCTACAATGTGTCAGGCAGTATTCAGAGCTTTCCGGGACTCATGTGGCCTGGGTAGCAGGTTGCACATATCTGAGGTGCCCCACACATTAGGATAAATGGTGAGGACGAGCAGCCTTTTGGACTTCCCTGAGCTCTCCTGAATATCTGAACTTTGAGTATTCATATTCCCTGAGCCACCTTAGCTGGTGGTTTGTGAGGCCTGAAAGTAATTAGTCAGTTTTCCATTGCTATAACACAGTACTTGAGGTTGGGTAGCTTATTAAGCTCATAGTCTAGAAGCTAAAACTCCAACAGCAAGGCACTAATGAAAATAAGGGCCTCCCTGACTGCCTGGCATCATGACAGACAGCATCATGGTGGAGCTTTTCTAAGAGGAGAGGTCGCATGTGGAGACAGCAAACTTTAGATCTTCCACAGGGCAAGAACTTCTTAAACACAAAACAGAAATCCTTGCACTCAAGAGTGGGGACGGGGCTCAGAGGGTAAAAGTGCTTGCTAAGCAGTCCTGATGAACTGATCTCAGAACCACATAAAAACCTCGGTGCAGTAGTGCATCTATAGTCCCATCACTTTTCTGGCAGGATGGGAGACAGGAAGGAGACTTGGCCAGAAGCTCTGAAGCCAGCTAGCCTTGGTGTAGCATAGCAAAAACATAACAAGAAAGGTCTCAAACAAGGTGGAAGGAGAAACAAACTTCTGTGACATTTTCCTCTGACCCCCACAGTTCACACACAGACACACACACACACACACACACACACACACACACACACACACACGGCCGTAGCATTTTTATAGAGGTCAGAAGACAACTTGCAGGAGTTGGTTCTCTCTTTCATCCATGAGAATCCTGGGGATTGAACTTGAATCATCAGGCTTGGTGACAGGCACCTTAATCCTCTAAATCAGTGGTTCTCAACCTTCCTAACACATGACCCTTTTATACACTTCTTCATGTTGTGGTGACCCCCAAACATAAACTTATTTTTGTTACTACTTCATAACTATAATTTTGCTACTGTTATGAATTGTAAATATCTGATATGCAGGATATCTGGTATGTGACCCACATGAAAGGGTCATTTGACCCCCCCAAAGAGGATACTACCCACAGGTTGAGAACTACTGCTCTAAACCATCTCTCTAGCCCTAGGTTCCACTTCTTTAAAGTTCAACCACCCCACCATGATTGTAAGACCAAGGACCAAGCTCCTGATACATAACCTTTGGAGGTACAAACTATATCCAGATAATAGCACAAGATAAGACCATGCTTTTAGAGTTGGGATCTGGAGAGACGGCTTAGTGGTTAAGAGCACTGGCTGCTTTTCTGAGGACCCAGATTCATTTCCCAGCATCCACATGGCAGCTTAGAACTATCTATTACTCCAGTTCCAGGGGATTTTATGCCCTTTTCTGATGTCCTTAGGCAAGAGGTACACATGTGGTCCACAGATATATGTGCAGGCAAAACATCAATACACAAAATAGAAAAATCTTAAAAAAAGACAGAGTAGAAAATTCAATGAAATTAATAAAGTTGGAACATGCTATATATACATATTTTATGTTTTGAACTATGCTAACCTTAATTCCTATTCTTTTTCTGGCCTGGGCTGTACCTGAATTCTGTCTTTTGAAATCCCCTTGCCTCATGGCGTTCAACCTATTTTGTGCTATTCTTGAATTCTTCATGTGTTGGACAGGGAACTTTGTCCATGTTCACTGACTTCATGTAGTGATGAAAATGTAATGATATCTGATCAACACTTCTGTGATATTGGAAATGCCTGGGTCTACTTGTTATAGCAGCCACTCACTTCTACCTCAACTAACCTAGCATGTAAGAATGAACTAGAAAACAAAACATAAGCCACTCCCGAGTTCCTTTCCAGGCCTGATTGTAGCAGAACTGGATTTTTAGTACCAGGTCAACTGTCGTCTCTGGGGCACAGGTTGAGAAGCATGAGAAATCAGTTCAACCAATGTCTCTGAGGTTCTAACTTACCCACAAGGTCTAACGGTGGAATACCAAGCCTAAGAGTGTGAGAGCTGACTATATGAAGCTGTGTGAGAGCTGCCTCGGTGGGCTGGGGCCAGGGTACGGCCTCACAGTCAACCTTAATGCCTAGGTGCAGAACTCTGAAGAAGTCGTAACAAACTACGGCAATGGTCCCTGAAAGTGCTGAACAGTTACTAGTAAATGGGCATCAAGTCAAGCAAGATGAATGCACCCCAAAAATCTTCTCTGTGATCCTGTAATCACAATGGACAATAATGTATTGGATACTTCAAATTTGTTAGGGGACCAGATCCCATGTGAAATTAAATACAAAGTAAGAGAAGTAGGTGTCACAGGTACAAATTGTCCTGGAAGGATCTCGGATCACCTTCACAACCAGAGCTGGTCAACAGGGCAATCTAAAAAGAAAATCCACCTATTCATTCTTTCAGCTGAGTAAATCTTTAAATAGTTTTTGAGAATATATTAGCTAGTCCTAGGAAGTTTCTGGTACTGTAGGGAGCAGCTATCTCAAATTGTGCTTGGCATCTCCCAAGGAGAAGTGCAGGGAACCAAACAATCTGGAGGGCCAGGCCTCTTCCAGGCTGCAGAGACCAGCACCTTTTCATTGCCATCTGTGTCCTTGATCGTTCAGGGAACCCTGATACCCTGACTTTCAGGGGAAGGAAAGACACCGCAGAGCTATGGAACAGCTGGACATCTTGCTTACAGAGTTCCACCTCCCCAGCACTGGTCCAGAACTCAGAAGTCTGACTTCAACTTTCCTTCATGCATCTGCTTTAGACAGGAGTTGTAAAACATCCCTAGCTTTCTTGAAGGGGTGATGCCCAAGGAGCACAACCTCCCCTAATGAGACCAGTGAGTGGGCAACGTGGAGCAGCTGGTGGTTGAAATGAGAAAGCAGCAATACTGGCCTGTCTGTGAACTTCCCTTCTGAGAGAGCTTGGCAGACTAGGCAGACCCCGAGAACAGAAATGCTCTTTGATGGAACATTTCCTTGACTTTCCAGGCATGTTAAAAGCGGACGGCACGCTGCATGGCTGATGAACTTAGAGTATCGTGAATGTTCAGAGCAAATAAGGGGAGGCAGAGAATCACACAGTGACCTTCCTTTCCAACAAAAATGGAGCAAATGACTAATCTCAAAACCATTAAGGCGTAAAAGCTGCATATTTCTTCTGAGAACAGCACACAAAGGCTCTCCGAGGAGGTTGCTGGGACGCGATTACCAGCAACACTCAAGTTTTCAAAAACACACCAAGGAGGCCATTCACCATGCATGTAGAGGCACAGAGTAGCTGCTTCATTACTTAAATGGCCACGGCAGGGCTGTGCTTACAGACTCATGCTTCCAAATTAGACATTTCTTTCTGGATGCTTCACCGACCTCATTATGTAGAACACAGAGTATGTCATTCCAAATAAAGTGACCATCCAAGTTTTAATAAACCTGTCCAGCAGGCACTTGATGAGTCTGCAGGGGGAAATACTGGCTGACCCAGTAAGTGAAAAATACAAAACAAAACAAAATAAAACAAAGCAAAGCTTCCACCCTTTTCTGTTTCGTTATTTTCTTCATGTGCTTGTCACACATACAGAGTATAGTAAGCAAGTGTTTACTGTTTCTAACTAAGTATGATAAAGGTTTTGATCAGGGGCAGGGGTAATGGTCTTCTTTTTGAGGCATGTGTATATATCAGTGATGAGCTACAGGAAGGAAAAGGCTATGGCCCAGCATAAGGGAAGCCAGCACGGTAGGAGTTCTGACAACACATTCCTAGTGCACTGTGTTAAAGTTAGATTCAGAGTTATTTATCAGTTCTCGTCCATGTAATTAATTCTGATTTGTAGCCACAAGAAGTATCAGCAGCATCAGACAAGCCTTATTTTTCTCATTAAAAATGACTATATTTTCTCCTCACTCAGGTAAAAACCTCCTCATTCTGCTGAAGGCAAATAAAGTACCAATTATCATATTTATACATATTTTTCCCCTGAAGAAGTACTCATGAAATTAATTCAGATTTTGGAGGCTATCCATTTTTTCCATTTAATTTTAATTAGATAGATGAAAATGGCAATTAAAAAAATCCCATAACAACTCTGTGTGTTCAAAGATCCAACGATAGCTGAATTACACTTGTAAATAACAACTGGCTCCTACACACAGGGTCCCGCCGGGCTGAGGAGGAGGTGGGGCTCTACAGTTGCGTTCTGAGGGCAGGTCAGGAAGTTTAAAACCACCACATTAGAAAACAGTACGAGGGGCAGGCAAAACACACAGAGATGCCTATGTGATGTCTCTTGGAAAGGAAATATACGAGTATAGTAAATCTTCTTTTTTCTTCTTTATTTCCTTCTTTTTATTTATTTATTTTTTATTAAAGATTTCTGTCTCCTCCCCGCCACTGCCTCCCATTTCCCTCCCCCTCCCCCAATCACCTTCCCCTCTCTCAGCAGCCTGGAAGAGCAGTCAGGGTTCCCTGCCCTGAGGGAAGTCCAAGGACCTCCCACTTCCTTCCAGGTCTAGTAAGGTGAACATCCAAACAGCCTAGGCTCCCACAAAGCCAGCACAGGCAGTAGGATCAAAACCCATTGCCATTGATCTTGACTTCTCAGCAGTCCTCGTTGTCCGCTATGTTCAGTGAGTCCGGTTTTATCCTATGCTTTTTCAGACCCAGTCCAGCTGGCCTTGGTGAGTTCCCGATAGAACATCCCCATTGTCTCAGTGTGTGGGTGCACCCCTCGCAGTCCTGAGTTCCTTGCTTGTGCTCCCTCTCCTTCTGCTCCTGATTTGGACCTTGGGGTTTCTGTCCGGTGCTCCAATGTGGGACTCTGTCTCTTTTCATCGCCTGATGAAGGTTAATATCCAGGAGGATGACTATATATTTTTCTTTGGGTTCACCTTCTTATTTAACTTCTCTAGGATCACGAATTATAGGCTCAATGTCCTTTATTTATGGCTAGAAACCAATTATGAGTGAGTACAACCCATGTTCCTCTTTTTGAGTCTGGCTTGTATAGTACAATCTTCAAGCGACTCTCAGAGTGCCTCGTGCCAACCAAACACACTCCCTGTCCAGGTGTGTGAGGAAAGGGAGGCAGAGGACAGTATGCTAGCAAGAAAAGAAACTCCCTAGATACAAGGAAGCTAAACACATTCTAAATGAGAAGGTCCTAATTTGTTGTTAGATTCATGCCTATGCTCTGTCAGCATGCAAGTGAGTGCTTGGCACTGAGGAAGCCAGTCTGGGACTGGTCCTCAAGCTGTGCTCGCCTTGTCCTCTGTTATCCTCAAGCAACCCAGCATCAGCTGTGCAGATGTGCCGGCTCTTCAGTTGAATCTCTACAGGCTTATTTTAAGTGAGGGCTCTCTGTGGGCTTCCCTTTCCCCTGGTGCACTGAGGCCATGGAGAAGTCCCTGCCTTGCCTCTTCACATGTCCAAAGTTCTGTCTTCTACCAGAGGCGGGTGGTTGAGGATCCATGAGGATCAAGAGAGATATCTGGTGGTCCTGCCTCCTGTACACATAGGGATAACTACGAGGCAAGTGCAGAATGAAGAAGACCTGTTTGCAGTTTGCTTTTGGGCCCTGCCCTTAGCATGAGAGAGATGGACTTCCCTACTATATGCTTCACATTAACAAGAGACCTCAAACACACCAAGTTTCTTATCTGACTAGGTCTCCAGGTCTCTCTCTCTCTCTCTCTCTCTCTCTCTCTCTCTCTCTCTCTCTCTCTGTGTGTGTGTGTGTGTGTGTGTGCGGTGTGTGTGTGCCACTGGCATTTGCTTTGGCAGCTTTTATAAACATAAGTAAAAATCACAGAGTACCTCAGGGAACTGCTTTTCTTGGTCATAGACACTGTCTGTTCATCTCCCCTTCTTATTCCATAATCTACCAGTGTTCTTTTGAGGGGCAGGCGGGGTTTTGCTATATATCGCGGGCTGGCCTCCAACTCACGATCCTCCTGCCTTACCCTATCCGGTGTTGGGATTGTGGCCATGTGCCTTGCATCGGTTGAACTCATAGACTCTTTTCTATCACTTCCTTAAAATGGCTCCATTTTTTAAAAAAATAAGATAAAAGCAAGCATAAAGCAAAGTAACATACAGCAGAAGGATGCAGTCACGGAGGTCACTTTATCACACAGTCATTTCGGTTTGCATCCTGGGTTCTTGTGAACCATGAAATTGGCCAATACAATCTCTTCCTTGATTCTGGAACTCATTTCATGCCTACCTCAATGCAAAGCGTTTGCAAATCTTTTCACAGAACCTCACTCAGCATTCTTCCTACACGGGCTTGTCAGCTTCTCTCCCCTGTACTCATACCTTTGCTGGTGCCTGCCTAGCTCTCCCTTCATGCCATCCCTCGGCCTTGGAGCTTGCAGCAGCTCCCTGTACCTCCCACATTCTACACCACCTTATTGCTGGCTCCACCTGGTCTTTTTCTGGGTCTGCATCCTCTCTGATTTTCCACAGACGTCACCTGTTGAAGCCTGGCAGAAGTGCTCTAGTGCACGTTCAGTGTACACAGAGAGCTAGCTGTCACCCACCAGAAGATCCCCTAAAGTCCCTCAGCTCCAAAGAAAAGGTCCTGAGTCAAACATCCGATCTGGCCCGTTCTCTGTAGACTCAGCACTATCAAAATTAATGACTAAGTCTTAACTCAATTCAGCCTGTTTTACAGAAAGAGAAATAACTTTATATTGATACAGAATTATATAACCATCCCAAACAAAACAACTAAATAATGTACAGAGGTCCACATTTTAAAATTCGTATCCAGTTTTCCTTCAAAACAGACAGAAAAATCACATTATTAATGGCAACAGTGTGAGCATATTTTTCTACGTTCATAGCACTATTCATTTTCCCTTTTCTAAGTGCTTAATAAATACTGCAGGTCTTTACTGCCTTCTAGGGTGAGAATAACAGCCATGCCCCCACAGAGCTCATTCATTTGCTTTATGGGCTAAAAAAAAATCTCTGGTGTGTCACAAATTAACACAATGTTCCTGAGGACAGTGTTTTATTCTTGAGTCTCCAATTTCACTAATAAATGTGAAAAACACATGAAGTCAGATAAATCTCCAGGGACCAGCCACTGCAGATGCTAAGGAATAGAAAGTTATTCCAGCTAAGATCAGCACTAATACCCAAGACAGGTTCCCAAATTCTGCTCCAACTATCTGGTGTAAAACAACGAAGTGCTTTGTAGTGATGACACCAAAAATGAGGAGTTTATTTAAATGTATTTTTAAATAAAAATAGCTAAAAACAGTAAGAACATAACATTTCCTAATAATTAGATAATAACCTTTATCAAAATCATAGATCCCAATTTATCTTTAGGCAATATGACCCCTACTGTTGTCCCTCAGAAATACTTCAAGTTTTTAAGATTTTTATCATAAAAACATCAAATAAATGGAGCATTATAGCAAACCCACAGATACACATTGTTTCAATGTGGAAAGTAATCAGAACTTTGCAGTTCTCACTTTGCCTTTCCTCCCTCTCCTCTTCCTTCTCCTTTTCCCACTTCTTCCCCTCCCACCCTTCTTCCCTATTAAGACGCCACAGCAAATCTCCAGGCATCCTGTCATTTCACCTCTACATCTTTCAGTGTGCTGCTAAAAATATGAACATTTCCTATTTCAGCCCAAAGTAATTACACCTAACAAACTTCATAATAAATTTGGTATTATGTAATATTTATATCATATTTAAATTTCTCCAACTGTCTTAAAAAATCCCTTTATGACAGGCTTTTAAAAACTATTCAAACAAGTTGTACAAATCACATTGTGTGTGTGTAGTGATATTTCATTTGTATTTTAATAAAGCTTACCTTAAGATCAGAGAGCAAAACAACCCCACTGGTCAGTCTTACAGACCAGGTAGTGGTGACATACACCTTTAATCCTAGTAGCCACACTAGTTTGCCATAGAAATCGGGCTGTAGTGGTGCCTGCCTCTAATCCCAGCCCTTGAGAGGAATATAAGACGGGAGGAGACAGCTCTCAGACACAGTCTCATTCTGAGATTCCTGGAGGCAGGATCAACATTTTGGACTGAGGTAGAGGCTGTTTTGCTTTTCTGACCTTCAGGTTGAACCCCAGTTTCTGTCTCTGGGTTTTTATTGATCATGCTACAGGGTGTGTGTGGTGTGTGTGTGTGTGGTGTGTGTGTGTGGTGTGTACACATGCGTGTGCGCATGTATGTGTGTATTTGCTAAGGCAAGCATGTGGAGTTCAGAGGATAATCTGCAAAAGACATCTCCCTCCTCTCATCATGTGGGTCCTGACAATTGAACTCAGACTATTAAGCTTGGCAGCAGAGGCCTTCCCCTGAGTCATCTCACTGGCCCCCTCTTCCCTTTGCTGAAAATTTATATATGTCCTCTCTAAAGCCCTGTCTCAAATTACACTTTATTTCTGCTTTGCCTTGTGATATCTCTGACTTATTCTAGTTCCTTTATTTTCTGGAAACACATGGCTCAGCTTAGTTTCAGGCTCAGCTCCCAGTTGATAAGAGCATGTGAAGGTTTTGTGTAGTCTGTGGTATATCACACCAGGAGGCTAGTTTTTAGTGGGTCCAAGAAAGTTCCCAGTTTGGGCATTTTTTTAAAAGATCTAATGATTGAATCTGTTAGTGACATGTACCTAAATTATTTCAATGTAGACTATAGAAATCCTTTTTTCCTCCAGTTATATGACCCTTTTCCTCTTAGTAGTTGGAATTCTTTTGCAACAAAGAACTTTTCTTCACCAACCAATGTGACATAATTATCCTGAATTGCAATTTATACAGAGGGTAGGATTCTTGTTCAGTTCTATCCTACGACTATCAATCTTCAAAGTGAAGAACTGGTGTCTTCCTTGAGGAATTGGTGACATCCTGTAGCAACGGAGTCATTTTGTTTTGTTTATATTATTCCTAAAGGGCTCATTCGTCTCCAGTGACATAAAGAATCGGATCATTACATAATGACAAGCTCCTCTTTTTGAATGAAGAAAACTAGAGGCTTGTTGAGCAAGTCTGATAACCTCGATCCCATGTAAAAGCCAGTGTGTTCAAATTCACAGCACTCTTACTGCAAGGAGGAAGGCGGCGACAGGAGAGTCCCCCTGAAACTCTTAGGCCAACTACTATGGAGCGTGTAACACAGCTCAAATAAGATTGCCTCAAACAAGGTGGCAGATGACCGACACCCAGGGTTGTCTTCTGACCTCCACTTGAATGTCAAGGCATGGGCATGCCTTCATACATAAACACACACATGTGTGGAAAAATAAACATTTAAATGAAGAGAACCAGACATGAGGCTTCATAGATGTAAAGTAAAATAGGGGTCTGGTCTCCCCATATCCTAGCACTCTAGGTTGGAGGGCTAGATATTAATCACTTCTCCTGCTTTGGCATCCTAGACTATTTTCTATTTATTTATTTATTTATTTATTTATTTATTTATTTATTATGTATACAATATTCTGTCTGTGTGTATGTCTGCAGGCCAGAAGAGGGCACCAGACCTCATTACAGATGGTTGTGAGCCAACATGTGGTTGCCGGGAATTGAACTCAGGGCCTTTGGAAGAGCAGGCAATACTCTTAACCACTGAGTCATCTCTCCAGCCCCCTAGACTATTTTCTTTGTGGTCGGTGTTGTCTTCTCTCAGACCCCATACTCTTTGTACACAGTTGTAATGAGACCAACTCTAAAATGGCTTTTCTTTTGCTTGTTGATCTGCATATCATTGGCGCCTCTTGCTCTTAAAGGCCTGTAATCTCAGATTATTTATTATACACACCAAGAGACACTTCAAGCTCATAGATAGCATTGGCAGAGGGATTAGTGGAGGCCACTTTGTTTGAGTGTTTAGACTTTGTGATCCTGCCTACTGAAGCTTGCAGGTGGCCATACCCTGTCCAGGGCCATGCTGGTTAACACATTAACAGGCTGGGCAAGCTTCCACACATGTATGAGAAACATTTCCCTTTTCTTCTAATAAGGGCGAAAATGATTAGACACTTCATAGATATCCACCCACAGAGGCATCCATAAGTCTTTTTAAACCACAGTTGACAAGTGTCTCTAAGGCAGGAATCCAGGGTCTTTCTTTTCTATTCTCTTAGAGTAGGCATTTTTTTTCTTTTTCTTTTTTTCTTTTTGTGCCTATTATCTCCTTGTTTTAGTGACAGGCATTTGTCAGTTAGACAGAGTGATAATGGGAAGATAATATGCTGGCTCTGTCCACACAGTTCAAGATGCACTTATGAAAACCGTGTATTTTGGGAAACCTAGACACTCAAGTGCCCATCTGCATTTCCAGTTAGTTTGAACTGAATGTAGACTCGCAAAGCAGTGACAGCAGGAATAAGAGGGCTGGGATCAGAGGCACTTCCTACACGGCCCTGGAGACACTATTGTGAGCACTGCTGCTCTACAGAGAGGGGCCGTCAGCAAATATATTCCAAGTAGGCAGGGCAGGATGGAGGTGCGTTTTCCAACTTCAGTAGAACTTACTAAGGGCAGTTGAACCAAGAAGAGGCAAGATGTGTCTTCTAAGTGAAGGCTTTGCATGCCTTATGAAAAGACCGATGCATTCAGAAGTAAAAGAGAAGTGTGAACTTCAAACACTGACAAAAGCAGTCTGCCGCCACCGCCAAGCAGTCTGGTGAATGGCTCTGACTGGAGAGTGATGCTGTATGAACTTCAATATTTGCATCTACCAGTCCTGACTTCTTTACTAATGTAAACCGAGCACATCATACATAGGGATCTTCGGTAAGACTATGCTTATGTTACTATTAACCATAAACTCTAAAGCATCCCAGATTTAATCATAGATTTCAGGGACTAACTGAAGTATAGTCCCTATTGCAGAATTCCAATATGGGCACATGGGAGGGAAGCAGGTGTCAGTGGTCAGGTGGTTGGCACCATCAACTTGACTAACATAGAAACCGGAAAACACCAGTTGCATCAATTTTTGGACAGGACAGAGCCTTACTATGTAGATCAGGACAGCTTTGAACTCATGATCCTTCTTCCTCAGTTTCTAGAGTGCTGGAATTATGTATGCCACCACACCCAGGTACAATTTCCCTTTCTGAAACAGCAGATGATATGATGATTTGACATTGAGTCTTCGGGTTAAACATTTTGGGTTTGGGTCCCTTTGCTCTTCCATTTACCAGTTATTTCTCTGCGTGCTGGGGATGAAATGGTGGCCATCGCATCTGTTCAAAGATGAAGTGCAATCTTGTGCACGAAGTACCCTAGCACAGAGGTCGGCGCAACAGCAAACACTGCTGGCTGTGATTACTGTACGAGGGTCGCCTAACATCAGATATCTCCAAGGCATTCACTGGTCTACGGTGTGTTTCTGTTTGAGACAATTCACATATTCTTTCTACTGACATTTATTAATCTGGAATGCAAAACAGTACTTTGAGAGGCAAAGTGGATAAACATAAAAAATGTGGTTGGGAATGAAGCAAATGGAGCTTTTGCCACCAGGTAGTAGGGCTCAATTATTTAACTCCTTCTTACATCAGAGAAAAAGGAGAATGTTCTTGCCATGAGTATTTAAAGGGCCTCACCTGAGTGGGTCCAGGATGAGTGGTTGTTCTCTTTACAATTAGAATGACTGAGAACCCCTGTCACTAGATGGTATAATCTTGGGCTGGGAGGACCAGCCAGAACAGTCAAGGGAGACATTTGGGTAAGACCGAATGCACACATTGAGACACATGAGATTCTTAAGAACGTTGGGTGTTACTGGAAGGTGAGATGTGCAGAGACTATTCCCCTGTAACACAAGTGGTACAGGAACCTTTCTCCCTTTGCTTATGTCTCAGGGAATAAACACAAGGCTCTGGGAGGAGCCAGATGGGCCACTATAGTGCCTGACGCTTTCTCTTTGTGTGTACCACTGTGACTTCAGAATGAGGTCACTACTCTGAAGTACTCGGTGTAGATACAAAAAAATGTGTGTTCATATTCTTTCTGGGAAGGATGTAGCTGCAGTTTTCTGACATCAAAGGAAAAAGCCAAACTGAATTCATCCCTGTACTCCGATCCATTGGCCCTAGCATTTCCATAAGCCAGGCACACCCCTCCCCGTTTGTGTAGCATGTGCAGGCCTACTAATATGCTTACCAGGTATACAGAGAGGAATGTATGGCTTCATGAAACAAAATAGGGGTCTTGGCAATGCCTGGATCCGGGCCATAAGAACATGTATTCTCTAAGGAGACTGGACGACACTTTAACATGATCTGTATTAAGTTCTATTTTCAAGGCCACAGAAGACATGTGACCAAAGGTAACCCACGGCAGTGCTGAAGTATGCAAGCAGTCCTTGCTTGGTTGATTCCTCCAGCTCTGTCTGTTCATAAACTGGACTTAGTCTTTAAATTTACAAATGATGATCACTGTGGCAAATCCAGTAACAGAATTTTCTGCTGTAAACATGGCATTCTCCTCAGCATCATTTTCCAGCCCTTAAGCGGTTCTGATGTACATGGAACTAAAAGCCTGGAGAATTAAAAATTACACAAATAATGAAAATGAGTTCCTAGGTGAATTGCCCATTACTGTGGAGGCTTTGGAATATTTTCATTAAAAAGACTAAAAAGGCCATCTAAAGACGTTTGTATCTCTGCGGATGATTGTGAAGTCATCTTCCTTATTTCTTTCTAGCTCCCATAAGCCTCTTTTATTAGTCGTGAGGAAAAAAAATCCAATCTGCTTCAGTAAACTGCATTATTTTTTAAACTACAGAAGCATTCATGGTTTCCTTACATGAGCAATCTTTTTTAATGGCAATGTGGTGCTCGGGAAGAGGGCGCCAAAAGGCAGATTTCACGGGACTTCTCCCTATCTGACAGGCCTCTTTCTACCTTCTTTTCTTGCTATATTAGGACCCATTGCTTCTTTACAAGTTCCTGACATACAATGGGCATCTAAAGGTATTTGCTGACTCAAAAATGAACAGATAAATCCACTATCTTAATAACAGGTTCTGTTGTCATATAGTCATATGGGTGACACAATCTTCATACTTAGGAATATGACTTTCTGGACAACTTAAAAAGCATTCTCGTATCCCTTCCACTATTTGAGGGTTGTTTTTTCTATTTCTCTCTTGAACTTTGAATGGCTTTTGTACTCATTTGCATATTGTAAATCAGTTATTCTTATTTGTTCAGTGAAGAAAATGAGTAGGCAGGCCATGAATTTAAACTCAACATAGTAATGGGTGATATATCTAAAATAAACTTTTTACCCCCACTTACATAGTCTCCTTAAGTTGTCATGAAGATAAATTGTTGAAAGAAAACTGAAAGAGTGCAGAGTTTGTGGCTCACGTCTGTAATAGCAGCACTCCGTAGCCTGAGGCAGGAAGCTTGTGATTTGAGACAAACTTGTGCTACAGTGAAATCCTGTCTCAAAACCCAAGCAATCAACCATCCAATCACTCACTCACCAGCCAAAGAATAAAGGACATGTAGATAAAGGAGCAGAACACTTCAGATGGATGGGCATCTCCATTTCCCCACTACTCAGTACACTGTTATAGTACATAAAGGGGGATTGCCATGTGCTAAATAAGATCATCTCACCCTACACAAGACCTGGGTCCTTGGTTTGCTCTGTGAGATGCAGTGGGAGCATAAGTGAGCAGGGCTCTGTTTCCTAGATTGGAACTCAAGGCTACACTCCCCTACCTGCCTGGGGACAGAATGGCTGGGGAAAGTTGGAATGCCACCACAACTTCCATACTTGAAAATACTATTTGCGGTTGGGCTTTTATGAGCTGGTTTCAGTATCCAACCACCATATAACCCAGTCTCTTTTTGTTGTTTCATGCAGTGCCTGGCAGTGGAGAAAGATCTGTATTTTCTTTCTGAATGATGGGCTGTGGACATGGCAAAATCACAAGAGACAGCATCTGTTGTAAAGAAAGCAAACGTTACTATTTCAAATAGTCACCTGTAACTGTAGGCTGGAAAAGACAGGCAGACAAAGGTGGCACGGGGCTGTGATGTATATATAATTTTATGTGTTATCTTGACAGGGCCACAGCTACTCAAATATTTGATTCAACATTATCCTGGGTATTTCTTTGAGGATGGGTTCTTTCTGGATGAGTTTAAGGTTTAAGCTGATAGACGGATCACCATCCTTAATGTAGAAATGTATATAGTCTGGAAAAGAACAAAACCACTGGAGCTCCCCCAGGAAGATGAAACTTTTCCTCCCTGCCTGCCTTCTGCATGAGCAGAAGCCATTACCTGCCTTTGAGCACAAACTCAAAACTGGCTCTTCTTGCATCTCCAGCCTGCTAGATTTCAGACTAAAATGACATCATTGGCTTCTTGGGGGTAGCAAAGGTTCTCCCCTCACAGTTTGGAGGTGTATATCAATAGTTTTGAGACTTTTAGGACAGAGTGTTTTAGTCTTTTCTTTAAGACATTTATTTTAAAAACATTTTCAGAAATGCAGACAGAGTTGCACATAACCAGCAGTGCCTTTTTATATCCTGCAGTATCCCTTGCTTGTAGCATAATGTGACACATCTGTCCCCCAGCAGGGCCTCCATATATAGGGCCTCCATATCATGGATTACAAGTAGGACCTTTGACATTACTTTATAACAAATGTTTGACGGTACTAGGAAATAAAACATAAGACTGTGTAAGAAAAAGCAGGATATGAAGTATTTATACTTAGACTTTCAAGTCTAATTTATCAAAATGAGAAAGATGGTTCTCCTCCAGCTGTAAGTACTTCCCTAGCTCACTTTTGTTGTTTATGCTTTTTACCTTCTTAAAATAAAATGCATTTTTATTATATTTTAAAATACGGGTGAACAAATAACTCCCTTTTTTACAGGTCTTACAGGGGAAGCACATCAAACTACTTCCTGGAAAAACAATAACTACTGAAATCAAACCAGAGCAAGCCCAACTCAAACTTGAAAATTATATACCTCCATCAGGGATTTCCTTTATTCCAGAAGTACTAAAGGACATTATAAATCTCTGGGGAAGAAATCCAGTAAGCTCTCTCCATACTTGCTTGCTCCAGGAAATGCCTGAGTTAGTGAGTGGAGAGATGCTGAATTGGGCCCCACAGGCCCCTGGCTCTTTGCAGCTGACTGGCTTTGGGACCACCAGCATGTCATTTTCTGTCCCTTAGCTGCGGTCTTTCATCAAGGACATGCGAACATTAAATCAGCCTCTGAGCTACAGCACGTATTGTCAGAATAAAATGAAGTGGTGAACCTACAAACTGCCTCAAGTACAAGGCACTGTGGCCATGTCAGCAAATGGTTATCAGAGTTCAGCTCCATGTTAACATTTGTGTCCTCCTGTGGGCTCCTGCTCCTTGGTGGCAGCCACAGATTCTGGTAGGTGGAAGGACAAAAAAGGATACTCTCTCTTTTTTTTCCTAGCACAAATACAATGTGCCTAAATTAGCATTTAGTAGACTTTTTTCTTTTCAACCAGAAATATGCCAAATTAAATTAAAAATCCATATACTTAACTGAAGTCATATTTGTGTGAGAGGAGACAAATCTATAAACAGCAGCTAGCTGCAATGATCTGCCAGGCTTTTATAAGGCCACATTTATCATTCCTCTGTGGAATTTATATATCCAAATTGCCTGGCCAGCAGATGTATATTTAAATACATGGCCTCATGTGAATTGGCGGGCCTCTGTTTCATAATGAGGAAACTAAAAGCAAAGGGATTTTATGATTTTCTCAGCACCCTAAAGTTAGCAGGAGAACCTGATTAATTCAATTTCTGACCTCAATTTCTATGAACAGCTACCATTATTATTATCCTCAGGTATGGATTAAATAACAGGGGCCTTAGAATTTTGTCTGGGGGTGGGTAAGGGTGGAATGAAAAGAAAATAATGAGGAGAGAGGACCCCCCTCCCCAAGAGAGCACTGTAGGGGATAGCTCTAGTAATGACAAGCATATTCCATAAACATTCTCCCAAGTTTCCTAATCACACGGGGTAGTGTGGCTGGCTTAAGGAAAGCACATGTTCTTTTGATAAGCCCTGAATTTTGAAACAGGAAGAATCTTGGTGTTTAACTCTTGGGCAAGGTGGTGTGAAAGGTTGTGGGATGTCCTGAATAAATCCTATAATATGTCCTGTGGTGTCTATCATCAACATGATGAGTGCCCCTCCTTCCCCCAGCATTTTGGAGGACTGTAGAACACAATCCTGTTCTGCTGGTCTGGTTCTCCAGAAATCTATTTATTTAAACTAGCAGTTCACAAGCAGAAAGAAAAAACAAAAAACACCCCACAAACACAAAGAACCTTCAAAGCGGACCTCAGACCCCCCTCCTTAGTGTCCTCAAAGTTTCACGCTGCAGATGCAGCCTCTTACATCTGTGAGTCATCACACATTTTTAAGACATCAAAACTCATTCATGTTCCATCTTCTTCAATGATTTACTTCCCCCTCCCCCAGCACTTTAGAACTGTAGGCAAGAAAGTTCTGGGAGCTGTCCTACTGAATTAAAGAAATTAGAATCTGGTTTGAGAGAAATAACTTCATATGTGCATTATGATGAAGGAAATGTAATATTTCCCCAGCTTCTCAGGGGCCCAAACAAATAATTTCCTTTACTTCTTCTGCATAGCAAAGGAAGGCAAGTGATCTCCTTTTGATATCTCGCACTTTGGAAACAGAAGAGGAAGCTGACGGCTGCTTCTCCTTGGGTAAAAGTGTACCAGAAACACAACAGACAACTGTCCTTCTTTACCTTACAGAGGCTGCCAGAGGTTTCTTTCTCTCGACTTTGTGTAATAATTGCACACTTACAAGCTCCTATTACAACAAAAGTAACCTAATGCTATGGGAGATTTCTACAGGTAATGACCAGCTTAAGCACTATGATTATTATCAATGCCATCTCCTCGACATGTCTTCTGTTCGGTTGCCAGCAGCGTGTCACCTACATAAGCCCTTTCATTGGAAAAGAAGGCTTCCTCACACGGCGTAAGTGGCCATGGCTGACAAAAGGCCTGGGGTGGTCTGGATGAGAGCACACTACTTTAGCACTACCCCCCTTATTCACGGTCTTCTCATCCCTGACCCCTACTTTAATCGAGCGCCGAGTCAGCTCCCTCCACTTGGATTACTTTTGGAGCATGGTGCGGAATGAATGAAGCAGAGCACAGTGGTATCTTAGAAGGCATTTTCACCAGCCCTTTTTGAAAACAGTTGTGACTCTACCATCAGAGAGTCTTCTGGACTATGAGCAGGTGAGCCTCAAATCTGAGATGAGACTAGAAAGAAATCCAAATGCTACGGCTTCGTGTCATTCATCCATGGCACTCTCCATAAATCGCCACAAACACTGACTTAGTGGACAGTGAACCAATGCTCCTAGCGGTTAGGTTCCTGGCTAGACCATGCTCACTTGCAAACCAGCAGATGACACTGTTTTGTGAGGGATTAAGTGCTAGTTAGCATCCATTGGTGACTCATTAGTGTTGAACCCATGGTCAAACACTGTGGGTCACAGCTGAATGGAGCTCATCTGTCACACTTATTTTCTCCACAAGGCATTAGTCTTCTTGGGCTCTGGGACACTCAAGAGCACTTTAGCACATTCCTCGGAGGCCACTTTAAAGAGCGAGATCACCAACCCAAAACACAAAACTGAAAAATGGGGAAAAATCGGACCACAAAAGGACAATTAAAAAAGTCTGTTAAAAGCCAGGCAGTGGTGGCGCACGCCTTTAATCCCAGCACTTGGAGGCAGAGGCAGGCGGATCTCTGGGAGTTCAAGGCCAGCCTGGTCTACAAGAGTTAGTTCCAGGACAGGAACCAAAAGCTACGAAGAAACCCTGTCTCAAAAAATCCCAAAAAAAAAAAAAAAGTCTGCTAAAGCTAAAACAAGAAGGCACAGCATTACCCTGCTTGGCCTCAGCTGGACCATGTACATAAGGGTGACTCAAACTTTTTGACACCCCATGTATGTCTGTGAAAGACTGTGAAATTGCCTCGAGTATTGACTTGGGAGTTACAAATACATTTTAGTGAGTAAGAATTTGCACACAGGAAAGTCTTGAATAACAAAGATTGAATGTGTAAATTCTCTTATTCAATAGCATATCCTGTATTCTTTGTCTATTTTTTCCTAAAATATTCTGATTCTCTTTTTCTCTGACATCCTCAATTAACCTTTCATGCTAAGCAGAAATCTTTTTATTCCATGAGCTTATCACAATGGCAATGCCACTGTGTCTTACCCATTTATTTTCATGGGACTTAGGAGCTTGGATTTTCAAAAGTGGAAGAATAATGTGGATGGTAGAAAATCCAGAGTTACAAGTTCACAAAACTCTACTTTCCTGTTTCAGAAATGAGGCAAAGCACTGTGTTTGAGCTGTTCCAATAAATACAGAGTTTATTTCATAAGCTCTTAGTATTTGGTAACTTTTTTTGCTTCACAATTTTACAGAATGACAAGACATTACTAAGTATTATAGGAGAGGGGCTAAAGGAAGCACCTGGGGAAACAAGGCCTCTGTCTCCTTAAGTATGATGTGTGCTAAACTCACGCCAGGAGCTTTCTGATACCAGGTAGGATTAGAAGTTCAAGCCCATGTTTGAAAACATTGACTTCCCTAAACCACTGAGGAAGGTTTTGACACCATCCACCCAACAAAGAAGTAGAATAAATAAAAGCAAACTAACAAAAACAAGTGAGAAAATTCACACTTGTTTAGAAACAGCTTTCAGAATTGTGCTTAGGTTTTCAGAGCCAAAGGCACGCTGTGTGCGCTAACGGTGCCCTGAAGAGCACAGCATGAATAAGGCTGGCAGACTGGCACTTCCTCTAGTGCGGCACTGAAGCAAGAAGCTGGCAGAGTGATTGTTCACATTTGGCCCGGATCCCGGGAAATTGTATTCATTCATTCAGTCATTTACTCACTGGTTCATAGGTGAGAGTACCACAGGAATGACTGGGTCCCTTTGCTTTGCCAGAGTGGTCATCAGATCCTGACCCTATTGCCACCCATTTCTAATGAAGGATGGACATTAGCATCCTGTGGAAGAAGATTTGAGAGGATGACAGGTGCGTTCTGCAAGGGCATGCCCACAGTGAGACTATATAGCTTCTAGCAATGCAGTTTGTCTCATGGACCCCAGAAAGTCAAACTCCAAAACTGCACCATGCGCCATTATTCCCGGCTATACAACGGTGGCGCTTCTGTGCTTCTGAGACACACGGTGCAGTCTTCCTAGTGCTTCATACCTAAAATTAACTTCATAACCCCATTACAGTTCTCTTCAAGGCTGAACGGAAACCCTCGAGTATTTTCAGCTATTTAATCACATTGTGGTTTTAAAAAATGGTATCAACACTGTTCCCACCACTTCCCACATGGTTTAAGAAGCAATAAAAACCTTGAAAGCCTCGGTGTAATCACTCAGTGTAATCACTGAGGCTTTTACTAATGACATCTTAACTCTTGAGGGGACCTGTCTTAGTTATTCCAGCCAGGACTCCGCAAAGCTTTAGAAAACACTTTCTGTCTTGCATACTGTATGATCTTTCTCACGGTTTCTTTACTAAGCCACGGTAGCACAGAAAGAGCCACAGACACTAAACAACCGAGGACAGCTGCATTTCAATAGAATTTAATTTGGGATACTGAGATTTAAATTTCATATAAATTTCACATGTCACAAAATATCAGTCTTTGCTTTAGTTTTGTAAAAAAATTAGGAATATGAAAACTATTATCATAGTTTGAGAAAGCAAATATAGTTGTTGCCCAGTAGGGATTCATCAACCAAAGCAAAGAACAATGATACAGCCATAAAATACAAAGAAAGAACTATTTACACAACAGGGTAAGATAATGGCTTAGGGTGAGCTATTTCTATTATATGGTTAAAGTCTCTAAGGTTTTACTAGTGGCAGTATTTTGCAAGGGATATCTCAGGCCATTTAAAGCCATGAGAATAATCCACATGGCTATTGACTCTCATTCTGACTAGGTGACTGTCTTGAAATTTTATCAGAAGCCCTTATTATTTGCCCAGACTCAACGCTGCACAGCTTTCAATTCCTACTGTACTAACAGCACCATATTATTGGCAAGCTTTCCTTTTTCTGGGATTTACATAAAGAAATGATGCTAAAATGTAGCAGTGTCTTGCAGGAAACACTGGAAGAAGAGGAAGTATTGGTGGGCATAAAAACAGCAGTGCTCCCTCCATGCTATGTGTAGTTCCAGACACCTGACTTCTGTTATCCCAGTTAACCCTGTAACCATCCCAAGACAGGAATTTTAAAAATTGCTATTGCTGTATTAGCAGGAATCTATAGCACAGAAGGGTTAAGCCCACTGTCCATGGTCACTTTGCTTAGTCTGAACTGAACCCAGACATGAACCGTGCTCTTGGGGACTCATAATGCCACCTCCCAATAAGGAAAGAGGGTTCTAAGAATCAGTAAAGCTCTGTCACTTGCTTGGCATTACTTTGCCAAACTCATTTATAATACCCATTCACCACGCCTGTCTCCCCCCCCCCCCCCCCCCCCCCCCCCCCCCCCCCCCCCCCCCCCGTCTCATTCTGTAGAAATTAGTGTCCCATTTTCTAAGAGCCAGCATCAACCTATAAGCCCCACCTGCCAAAGGATCAGGTAACTTCTTGGAATGCTGGGAGTTGTAGTTCTTGGGAAATAACAAAGCCACATGGGAAATACGGTGGTTGTATGGTTTTGCCTATAAAAAGCCCCTACAACACGTTTCTTATCACCACTTGCTGTGATTCCAGGGAGTGGTACTGACCAGAGTCTATCCTGGTCAGTATTTATTTAAATCTTGCTTCAAATTTGGCTCAAAACTGTGGAACTTTTTTCTCTCGAAAATCTCAAGATCAACAATCTCCACTTGGAACAGGAATGTTCATAAGAAAGCCACACTGAGTAGTAAGAGTGTGGGGTGGGAACTCAGGAAACCTTGACTCCTGCTTAGATGTGAGCGAATGACCCTGCTAAGATCACTTGAACTCTGGGGGATCCTGATGTGGGAGTGATTTTTTATTAATAAAGAAACTGCCTAGACCCATTTGATAGGCCAACCCTTAGGTAGGCGGAGTAAACAGAATGGAATGCTGGGAGAAAGAAGCTGAGTCAGAGAGTCGCCATGATTCTCCCACTCCAGACAGACGCAGGTTAAGATCATTCCTGGTAAGCCAGCTCTTGGGCTACACAGATTAATAGAAATGGGTTAGATCAATATGTAAAAGCTAGCCAATAAGAAACTGAAACTAATGGGTCAGGAAGTGTTTAAAAGAATACAGTTTCCGTGTAATTATTTTGGGTAAAGCTAGCCGGGTGGCGGGACACAGCCCGCCGCTCCGTATTTCAACAGGATCCGATTTCTTCGCGGACAAAACAACAGCTGTTCTTATGGATGTGGTCAGATGCCCCCACATGTGTGGAAGTATTCTATCACCTCCGAGCAGCCAACAGCTTTGGTAGTTATTTTTATTACACACGCAGCTTTCAGTCTTGCCTCTTCCACGCCTCTGTACTCACTGCAAACAAGTAATATGTTTGACTATCACAGTATTTTGCACAAGATTTTTCTTGGCCGGCCCTTCCTTCCCTATTTCTCCTCTTGATTCACTGACTCCCCCTTATTCTGACTCCTACCCCTCATTAGAGCTGAGGAGACAGACACGGTAAGCTGGAGCCAGCTTGTCCTTTCGCCTCCAGATCTTCCCAACTCCAATTCAGGGAAACCATGCCTTGAAATTGGCGATAGTGGGAGTATTTATACCACGGAAATGGCAAATTATACAAATTACCTCCCTTTATTCTCCCAACTGAAAAAGTACTTGCTGCATACTTAGCAGTACACATCTAGATTTAGAAGCAAAATAAGAGAATATTACAAGTGCTAAGAATGAGAGCACAGAGTGACTTGAACATAGGTGGCGACTGACCAGAGCTATGAGGGCTGAGCAGAGGCAGTCAGAGGAGTCCTCAAGAAATGGGTCTTAGGCTGAGACAAAAACAATGGGAGGTAGTCAGACAAAGGAACCAGGAAAGAAAGTTCCAGATGGAGGTAAAGGAGAGGGTTAGAGTAACCGAACACAGTTCCTTAAGATGTTGGTGCAAACTGTTATGGAGAAGAGAAGAATGAGGCTAACAGGGTAAAGGATACAGCTTACCCCGAGGACCGTGGCCGGCTATCTGTGGGTTATCAGTAGCTCTATGAAGGTTATAAAGGCGGACTCAGAGTCAGGGAGGTGGCATTTAAATTCTGGGTCTCCTGAGAGATTTCAGAAGAACATTTGCCTTAGGTGACAGCTGAGCCTCACCTATAGGCCACGAAGGTGCAGGGTTAGCACTCAGCACAAAGCCTGGCTTATATGAGTGGCTCTGGAGGTATCCAAGTCCAGGCCTGCTGGCCAGCAAACACAAGTACGCATTCTGTAGGGTTCTGTCTGTAACTGTCTCCTCCATAGAACATCCCAAGTCAGTGTTTCTCAAGCTCTGGGTACAGCCAGTTTATTGAGTCTTGACTAGCACTTCAAAACATAAAATAGAACCACATACATGCACACACACAGGCATATAGACACATAACACAGAGACACACACAAATCAAACACCAATGTGGGATGTGTGGCTCAGTGGCAGAGTACTTGTGTAGCATGCATGAGTTCTGGGGTTCAATCCCTAGTGACACAAAAATCAGTCAAGTTGGAGGAGGCAGTAAGGACTCTCAACTGCCTTGTTTTTAAAGTCACCCCCCCCCACTGTGAGTCAGTCTCAGAGACTAGAACTATCAAGGCAAGATACTGCCCTGTGACTTGGCAGATGAAGGGACCCAGTATATAAAATTGCTTTTAGTTTTGTGTATCCTAGAAAGATAATTCTATATGTGAACTGACTTAAGAATAATTTATTTTCAACATATGTCAAAACATATCCAGTTTGCCCTTTGGAGTCGCAAACGCTGTTTGGCATTTCTTTTTCCTTTTCAGTTTTAAAAATGGAAAACAGTGGTGGGGGCCTAACCAGTGCTTGGTAGAAAACAAAGCACCCCACGATGATCTAGTTTCCTGAGCCTCCACAGGGCTCACTCCCCAGGCATATGCAATTGGCACCAGATTAGCTGCCGACATTTATTGACAAAGGAATTAATCTTCACCAATGATGTTTCTTAAAGCCCATTCTTTACAGGAAGCAGGCACCGATATCAGGGCTCCTTTATTTCTTTTCCTCTTTCTCTCCTTTTCCTCCAGATTAAAGTGGCTGAAAAATAGTCCCTAAGACCCTTGATTTGACTGAGGAAGGTGCAGGAGAAAAAGAACATGGTGGCAGGGTGGGTGGCTGATGAGCAGAGCAAGGATGCTTTGGGGCGGTAAAAGTATTCTGTGAGTACCATATGGTGGATATACACAATTACACATCCGCACAAGCCCATGTAATATGCTACACTAAAATGAACCCTGATACGAACTCTGGACTTGGGGTGATTATGATATGTCATAATGGGCTCATGGACAGATAGGACACTCCTATGGGAGATGTTGCTAATAGGTGAGGCTGTGGGTTTGGTCATGGGGAGACTTTTCAAGTATGTCTGTGAACCAAAAATTGATTTAGAAATAATGTTTCTAGGGGCTAGTGAGATGGCTCAATGAACAAAGTCACTTGCTGCCGAGCCTGAGTTCACTTCCCAGAACCCACCCGGTGATGGAGGGAGAACCAACTTCCCTAAGTTGTAGCCTGAATTCACTTCCCAGAACCCACCCGGTGATGGAGGGAGAACCAACTTCCCTGAGTTGTAGCCTGAGTTCACTTTCCAGAACCCACCCGGTGATGGAGGGAGAACCAACTCCCCTGAGTTGTAGCCTGACTTTCGCACTTGAGCTCTGGCTTGTGCCTGCTCCTGCCCCCACATGAAATGCAGAAAATAAAATGAAATAATTCCAAAGTTAAAACCACTAACAAAAATAAACAATATATATATTCACAGACGACCAGCTCCTCACCTTCAAACCGTCTTTTCCCTGGAGCTCAATATCATATGCCCACTTCAGGCAGTCACGGAAACCACTTATCTCATGAGATGCCTCTCCCATGGGCTGGGAGTGTGTCTGGGGTGGACAGTGTGAGAGTAGATCTCAGCATGCCTACTGTATACCTGGTTAGAAACATCCCATTGGCGACCTGCTCATGCCCAGCTCCTGAATTAAGTACCTTCTGCTAATATGTTTCTCACTCAGAAAAGAAGCCGCACATACTTCCCAAACTAATAATACAGCACTGAGCTGGAAAATTCCCGCTTCTATTGCCCAGGCATCACTTGGAGCCCCTACAACCTTGAGTTCATGGACAACTGCCATGCTCCATGGATGCCTTCAGTGGGGGCCACTCATTTTTGTACTTAGTCTGTTAAGTTTCTGCTGAAGATTCATCACGTGTACCAGGCTAGGGCACATGCAGAAAAACACAAAGGAATAAGAACAGAAACTTTACCTCTGATAACTTCCATACACCATGGGAAAACAGTGGAATATCACTCATGTCAATGACTTACTCAAAAATGCTGAGGACTGAGGACAAATGCTGCCTGCTCAGAAAAGTCACTCTTACCAGGACATCTTCCTCAGATTGTCCCTGCCAATGGAGGTATTAACTTCATTATAAGAAAACTTGCAAATAAATAAAAATATCACATACCTAAATTAACCAGACCCAAAGTTTTTACAGCTCACTGGTTAATTTAGGTATGTCATTGTCATCTTACATCTAAGATGGTGGGGGAAAGGGAACCTGCGGGCATGTAGTGAGGAGGACTCTTTTCATCTTGAAATAAAATCTGTCATGTCAATCAACAAAGCTTCTGATACAAGCATAAGCATTCTTTCCAATAGAAGTTTAACTCTATTAAAAGGAAGTCTCAGTGGAAGAAATACCTTAAAATACATTACTTAGGAGATAAACACAATGATAAATGCCTTCAAATCTAAATGCCAACGCCTACATGAACATATGTTAAAGGAAACAAGACTCAGCTAATAAATAATGTGAAATCTCGAATTCATCCTAGAGGATTTAATTATCTTGTGAAACTTATTTGCCATTAACAATCACAACACACAAATCATTTAAACCAAGAAAAACACAAGGATATTGTAATAGTGTTTTTTACAAGTCACATTTACAGTGGCTCTGATGAAACAGGAAGCATAGAATGCCTTTTAGAATGGAGTGGCAGATGGCATTCCATATTGCAAGAAGTGAAGATAGAGGTACATCAGGGAAAATCCAAACTCATTTATCTTTGCATTCCTGGACCAGAAATCTAGAACCCAGTAGTAAAAACAACAACAACAACAACAACAACAACAACAACAACGAAAGACCCTACTTCGCTCCCTTCCAGCAGTCCTTTATCTAAGACCCAGTAGCCAACAAGGAGAGAGCTGTGTACGAGACCTATTAGGGGCTGATGAGACACATGCAGCACATTGGCTTTCTCTCACTTCCCTTGTTGTTGCTAAGGGAATCATAAGGTTCCCAGCATCATCCAAGGGCAGCCACCCATAGGGAATTGGGATTAGGGAGGTAAAGAGGCTTAGAGAGAACAGTTAGGTTTGGGTTAGGTAGTCTGAGAAGGAAGGAAATGGACTCTGCAAAACTTCCTGTAACCTAAGTGGGAAACAGCCACATCTAAGAAATAAGAGGTAGCATTAGTAATGAAGATGTGTGGATTCTGTGTTCCTCCTGTCATAAAGGAGTCTTTAAGTGGTCAGATAAAATCTATATCTTTAAAAACATATATATGTATGTATATATGCATATAATGGAACCACAGGAAGCATTCTGCTCTCATTGTCTGCCCACCTTTCCAGCTCACTTCTACTCCCCCAACACCAACAAACTTTGTTTCCCCAGGATCTATGATGCATTGATCTTTCCTCCTTTTCATTATGGCCATCCATTAGGATCTCCCTCCATATCCAGTGTAAACAGTGGCCTGTCACCAATCAGCCTCTTCCATGCACATAGCTACTTTGTCTAGTCTCCTTGCACAACAATGATCAAGCTCTTTGCTGAACCCATGCCTGCTTTTTTTTGCTGAGGAATATGCTGGAGAAAGCTGCCTATCTGGAATCATTATACTTTAGACACAATCAAGAGAACTATCAGGAAGCATTCCTCACTCCACTCACTTAAACTTTCTCTGGCAATTTCACACTGACTTTTGTTCCACCAGTCTCAAATACCTTCTCACTCTTAGCTGACTTTGCCTCATATTTCAAGGAGAAAACAGGAGAGATCTAGGACTTTTGTAGCCTCCTGTGATCCCTATTCTCATGCATGGTGCTGTCTGTACAGTGCTTTGTCTCTCAGCTGTCCTCACTTCTGTACTAAATCCCATCCCTCTGTATGCCTTTCTACTAACAAGACCACTAGCAACCTGATCTCTATACAATACCATCAATATCTCCTTATTTCTGGACCATTATCTTCAATTTCTTTCTTCAAAGATTTAAAGTTCTTGTCATACAAGTCTTCCGCTTGTTTGGTTAGAGTTACTCCGAGATATTTTACACTATTTGTGGCTATTGTGAAGGGTGTTGATTCGCTGATTTCTTCCCCAGCCCTTTTATCATCTGTGTACAAGAGGGCTACTGATTTTTTTGAGTTAATTTTGTATACTGCTACATTACTGAAAGTGTTTCTGAGTAGTAGAGGTTCCTTGGTAGAATTTTTGGGGTCGCTTATGTAAATTATCATATCATCGGCAAATAGTGAGAGCTTGACTTCTTTTACGATTTGTATCCCCTTGATGTCCTTTTGTTGTCTTATTGCTTTAGCTAGGACCTCAAGAACTATATTGAATAGATATGGAGAGAGTGGACAACCTTGTCTTGTTCCTGATTTCAGTGGGATCTCTGTGAGCAAGTAAAATTTTAGCCAATAGCATATTATCCTTTGTAGTAACCATGGAGTTCAAAATGGTAGACTATGCATATAGTAGTATTATAGAATTTGTATTCATGGAAGGTTTTGAATGACACTTCAACTATAGCAACTTCTGAGGGAATGATGAACTTGACTGGACAGCTTCATCTTTGTTCTTATGTCCCTATGTGTCTCCCCCATTAGGGTGAGCCCACTCGTTTCTCTGTCGACCATGAGTTCACAGGACTCATCGCCTCCTTGTTGATGTAGGCTGATGTTTGAATGACTGACCTAAGGTTGTATGAAAATGTGTAAGCAGCTCAAATGGGAGCATTAAAGTAAGGCAGTGCCTTACAGACAGAGCTATCAGGTGCAACCTGAGATACAGAGAGCAGGCAGATCTCTGAGTTCAAGGCCAGCCTGGTCTATAGAGTGAGTTCCAACACAGCCAGGGCTACACAGAGAACCCTGTCTCAAACAACAAAAGCAAAAAACAACACCACCAACAAAAAAGTGAATTCCACCAATTGTTCAAAATTGGGACACATTCTCATTTGCTTCATGGTCAACTGCACATTTACCAAGAGGTTTTTATTTTTCCTGGTGATGCTTATTGCTTTTATTTTATTTTTGTTGTTGAGAAAAGCAGCGTATATTTAACCTTAATGCTAAGATCATGCAGATGTTTAATCAAATCATTATAGAAAAATCCAAGTTTTTTATAGACACATTTCTTGACTTCATTCTATGTCCAGACAGTTTTCTAAACCTGCTGCTCACCTGAAGGTTGTCTTTTTTAAAATCATACTCTTTGAGATTAGGAGATTTCCTTTTCTAAAATGTGCTCCAGGTCTACAGACCCAGGATCCACACTTGCACAGCAATGCACACTCACCCTGCCTCTCTCTCCAGCCCCATGATTAATATTTATTGAGTGCTTTTTCTTCTCTCTCAATTTTCTTTTGCTAGAGAACTATTTTCAGTTTTTGGAAGAAATCATTATTCCAAAGATGTCCAAATTCTTTATTCTTCTTTTATACTGATGAATGTTCCAATAGAATATAAATTATAGGTTGGAAGAAGAACTTGAAGTTCACCACCACGTCTCTGTAAAACACACCAGTACCATGCAGTTTGATTCTCCTTTTTTATTAACCTTCTCCTCAAACTGTTAGCGTCTTCTGTGTCCCCTGTGTTTAGAATTTCCTGTGTAACTTGAAGGCTCTTGCCCTTCCTCAGCTCAGGGACATATCCTGGCATCTCTTTCTGTTTATCTCTGCTCAGTGCCTTTGTTCCCTCTTTCTGAGGCCCTTGCTAGCCAGGTGCTGGACTCCTGGGATTGGGTATCAAAGCCCATTAAATATCCTATCTTTTTGATCTAATGTCTAGGAGACCTAATTGACTTTCTTTCACACCCAGGAAATAAATGCTGCATTTCATTCATATTTTAATTTCTATTGCTTTTATTGCTTCTTTTTTTATATAATTATATTTATTTACCTCTTCTTGTGTGGAAATATAACTAGGTTTTATTTAAAAAGCCTAGTAAACAGAAAAAAAACAGGAGCCCACATATTTATAAATTAGACTTTTCAGGTTATATATTTTTGTCATTCAGGTGAGTTTTCTAGTCTTTAAGAGAAAATATCTGAGACACACCCTGAAATTTCTCTGTTCTTTAGCATCCACTGTCAGCATATAACTGACTCTTTCCTACCACTCTTCTTTTCCTTTCCAGGAGTCACCAGCATCATAAAATGTGCCTTTTCTGGTCCAGATTTTAAAATATTGGTTTGTGTATAGTAGTTATGAAAAATATACAATATTGCTTTGTATATTACAGTCATGCAATAATGTACATATTCCAAAACACTTTAGCCTTTCTGACTCAATGCTCTTTCTGAAATCTGAGTTGATACATAACAACATACATTTTAATTATTTTTAACCGCTGTGTGCTTTAACAAAAATGTATGTCCACCAGTAGTGCTCCACAAAGAGTGTTCTAGTGGCTGGACACCCCAAAGAAACAAAACCACAGTCATTTTAATTATTTTCTGATCCCTTCATTAAGAGGCATTGGGTTTTGGCATGGCAAGACTGCTTAGATGACTGGCTGTCTTTTTACAAGTGCTCTTAGAGACTATATTACCAGGAGTAAACATGGAGGACGGTATACATATTTCCAGTTTTACCAGGCATTTCCACCTTTCTTTCCACATAGCAGCAAGTTGGGCAAATTCTCCTGTGCATCCCAGAGGGCAGCATCACTTCTTTATTTGTGTCTTTATGATGGGTGAAGAGGGTACCTTTCTGTCTTAGTGTTTCTCTTAGGACTTAGGTGTGAGCAAAGGCTAGCAGCTCTTCTTCTGTTTATTGTTTAAATCTCCTCCCTGTGTATCTCTTGATGATCTCATTCGCTTCCCACTTTTGTAGCCAATTGTTTCTCTTTTCAGACTGATTCATAAGGATTCTCCAACTATATAGCATGGAAACCAACATATTTTCTATTTTATATGCTAAAACATATATTTTCTGTCCAAGGTTTGTCTCTTAACTTTATTTATGGAGGCTTTTGCATAAAATAGTTTTACCTCTTAATGCAATTTTTTCTTTATGAACTATCTTTTTTTGTACTGAGAAATAATCTCTCCCCTGAAGTCGTAAAGATATTCCTCCATATCCCCTTCTAATAATTTTAAAGTTTTATTTTTCACATTTAGATTCATAACATATCTAAAATATATCTACTCATTTGTATAGGATGAAACACCACTACACTGTTCTAAGTCATAATGAAAGCTAAATCATTATTAAATAATTCTCTCTCAACATTTTAATGTTTTGTCTACCATAAGCTAAGTTCCTGCACACACTTGGGAGAGTTTTTTCTGGGGTTTTTACACTCACGAAGAATACATCACAGATACTTTTTAAAAGAGCCTTCTTCTTTCTCCTAACTGATCATTCCCCCTAATCTCAGCACCTCTTCACTTTGCTGACTATATTTTAAGTCTAGTGGGTGGAGAGGTCTTCCTCTGCCATGCGGCTTCAGGCAGCAATATCCTTACAGCGCTATGGCTGATCTTCCCTGACACTCTCTCCACTAACAGTCTCCTTCCTGAGAGTTTTCCCTGTCTGTCATTTTTCACTAGAAGTTGAGTAAAGTTGTGCATTTTTCCAAATCTTTGCTAAATCTATTTTTAAATTTTTATCATTTACTTTTTTAATGTGTGAGTGTTCTGCTTGCATGTATGTATGTGCATCAAATGCACGCTTGGTGCCTGTGGAAATCAGAAGAAGGTACTGGATGCCCTGGGACTGGAGTTACAGATGGTTGTGAAGCACCATGTGGGTGCTGGGAAATGAACACAGGTACCCTGAAAGAGCAACAAGTGCTCTTAACCGTTGAGCCATCTCTCCAGCTGCCAGTCTGGGCTTTATCTATGACAGCACTTTAAACTGGCAGGTAAAGAATGGAGTCTCATTTTAAACTAGTAACCAGAGATAACACATATATGTAACATATACCAGGTCTTCAAAGGTTTATGTATATTTCTTGGCCATAGTATCTTGTCTTTGTCAGTCTACTCAAGTCTTTTGTTTTTGCCGAAGTGAGCACATTGTTTTCTATTTATTAATGCTGCTTAAGAATTCTGTGCAGATTTTAGTTATTTGTCATAATGCATTTTTAGCTTTCAGAAACTCTTATCATTTGTTTTCTAACTTTTCCCCATTGCCAGGGATCAAACCCAGGGCCCTGAGCATGCTGGGCACAATCTCTTCCACCAAGTGATGGAGGTGGGTCTTGTATCTACAGTCCCGCCGCTCATATTACAACAACCAAGGTATATGCCAAGTATAGCCTTGGTTTCTAGAC
Source organism: Microtus oregoni (assembly GCF_018167655.1). NCBI lineage: Eukaryota > Metazoa > Chordata > Mammalia > Rodentia > Cricetidae > Microtus > Microtus oregoni. The sequence goes on along the minus strand of NW_024544728.1, from coordinate 3,040,275 downwards.
TTGCTGAACATCTAGCTGATGTAAGGCTTAGAGTCAGGCATATTGCCATTTTCTCTATATCTCTTCTATTTCTCTATATCTCTATATCTGAAGATATTCACTTATCTTCAGAAAAAGTCATCCTAAATTGTCCAGAACTTCTATGATTTAATGGTTTTTTCAGTTCCTTTGTAGATTATTTGGTATACTTTATGATGTTAAAAGCTAGCTTAATTTTCTACAAATGGTTCAGTAATTGTGTCGATTTAATTTAATTAATAACTTCCCTTATGTCACCTTTATCTATAGTAGATTCTTAGATACACTAGAGTCTGTTTCTAGATTCTGACTCATTTATCCAGATATTCTTGTAAAACAAGACTTCTATAGTCATTATAACCTTAGAACCCATTCAAAGATATTTTTACACTTATTTCTTTAGTATGTGTGCATGTCAAAAGACAACTGGCAGGAGCTGGGGTTCTGTCCTTCCTCTCCTTGTCTTCTGGGGATGCAATTCAGGGGTAAACACCTTTCCCTGCTTAGCTGTCTTGCTGGCTCTGATTAGTTTTAACCCCTAAAAGAGAAAGCTGCCTAATCACGCCATCTATAGTTTACTGACAATTGCTTTTGATTGTTTTTCTTCAACATTATTGAATCACCAATTTAAAATCAATACTGTATTTCAAGTGGACAAACCTGATAAGGTAGAAGAATAAAACCTTGACAATATTCTGTCATTTTATTTAGGCACAACTTATTTGTAGATTTTAAAGGAATTTGCTCATAATTATTTGTTTTCTAAATTTAGATTACCATGCAATACTTTAAACTCTTGCAAACAGGCTCCTTCCATTGTATTTCTTAATTGCCCACAAGCAACAAAGTTATTGATCTTAGTTTGCTAGTCCAGTTGATTTATTGTCTTGAATTGTAAGTTGTTTTAAGAATTCAATTTTTAATTTTTAAAGCCCCACTGATTTTAAATTTTGAATTGTTTTCATTACTCAATTCTTTTTTCCTTTTTAATTTTTTAAGACAGGGTTTCTCTGTGTAGCTTTGGAGCTTGTCCTAGAACTAGCTCTGTAGACCAGGTTGGCCTCGAACTCACAGAGATCTGCCTGCCTCTGCTTTCAGAGTGCTGGGATTAAAGGAGTGTGCCATTACTGCCTGACCATTACCCAATTCTTCATAATCTAATCTTAAATACTTAGTTATTATTGATCTAAGTTTATTTTAATTTTTTTCTTATTTAAAATGGTCATCCTTGAATCAAAAAAAGAACATCAGAACTAGGCAGGGTATAGTAGAAAGACCAAAAGAACTGATAAGAATCTACTTCAATATGACATGTCTTTGAATGATCATTTGGATAGAACTGATTGGTTTTATGTAGCAAAAATTGACAACTATCATTTGTTTTATAATTTCTAGTGCAATATACATTTAACTTAAGACAAATAATCATTAAAAAAAAAGACAAGAAACTGAACCTCACAATATGGAGTCATTTCCAAGTGGCATAGGACCAAGTGAAGGAGGTCACAGTGGCCAAGAGCAGAACAATCAATGACAAAATAAAGTGAGATTACATTCTAGTTTGAAGCATAAAAAGAGATCTATTAGACACCGATTTGAGCAAATGATTGATTGATCAAATTAATAAGAGTCCAGGGGAGAGAAAAATCTCTGTAGAGAAGAAACTGCAATTATTTCTGTAGAGATAGAGCATATATCTCTATTTCTGAAATGTGGGCTGAACACAGTGCCTTCCTTCCAGTAAGTAGTGGAAGAAGAGGAAAAAGATTAAAGGAAGGAAGCTGATAAACACTACCTCAGCCAGGTGATCAATGTCAGCATCAACAAGTCATTTGCTATCATGTACCTTTGATATGACGGGATAAAAGTACTTCCATGGTCTTCCTTCTCAAGTCTATATACCACTATAATATCAAGTATATTTCAGTGTTTGTGTGGTATATGCAATTTAAATATAGTTAAAATATCTTGCACAAGCTCATGTATTAAAGGCTTGTTCCTTAGCCAGTGGAAACTTGAGTAGTTGGGTTAGATCGGGAGGAAGCAGGTCACTGTGTGGGGGACTCCAGAAGGCCGGGCTTCACAGAGCATATGCTGCGCCAGAGCTGTAATGTCAGCTCACTTTTCTCTGCCTCTGGTCATTATGAAGTGTGAAACTTTGTCTGGCACAACCCTCTGTTGTAAAGTTCTACCACACTGTGGCCAAGACTCAACAGAATCAGCTGTTGTATACCGAAATGGTTGGAACCTTAAGCCAAAATAAATAATTCTTTTTAAGATGTTTTTCCTCAGGTAATTGTCCCAGTGATGTCAGTCTGACTAACACAACAATTTACAAAGTTCCTGAGCAATGCTTTTCACAAGTGTAAAGTCATCAAGAATAAGGACCATCTGAGAAGCTGGCACAGTCAAGAGAAGTGCAAGCAGAAAATGTACCATAAGGTCCTGTGTGGGTCCTGGGATAGAAAAGGGTTATTAGGAGACAGAAACTAAGAGACTTTAGCTGGAGGAATATGTTTAGTTGGATTTGAATATTATGCAGTGTATGCAAGAAAGACAATATTACATGTTTTCTCTATTATGCAGAATCTAGATTTAAACATACATGTGACATGAAAGTAGGGGGAGGGTAAGTAAGTATGAGCAAACACACACAAAAAAATGTAATGAGAGGTGGGCTTGGTGCCTTTCATCTTTAATCCCAGTACTCAGGAGGTGGAGGCAGGTGAATCTCTGAGTTTGAGCCAAGCCTGGTCTACAGAGAGAGTTCCAGGACAGTCAGGGTTACACAGAGAAACCCCGTCTCAAAAAACAAAACAAAACAAACAAAAGTAATGAAACTATACACACTGACACCAAAAAGCACATAGCATAGTGTAGCATTCCATCTAAATAATACAAGTTTCATGTTTTTATGTGTTAACATAAACATTACATTTAAATCTTAAAACCCTAAGAAAACTTAAATTAGTATTTACTTTAAGACTCAATCTCAGTTCACTAGCTGCAACAAATATATAATATGAATGCAAGATGTTAACAATAGGGGAAATCAAAGGAGTTCGTTATAACTCTGTCCTATCTTTGTATGCTTTTGTATATGGAAAGATTCCTAAAATAGAGGTTGGCTTTAAAAGGTCATGTCTTTAGTTGTTCTTTCAGTGTCTGTGCTACTGGTGCTAGATTTAGGAAGTGGTCTCCTGTGCCCATGAGTTCAAGGCTACTTCCTACTTTCTCTTCAATGAGGTTCAGTGTGGCTGGATTTATGATGAGGTCTTTGATCCATTTGGACTTGAGTTTTGTGCATGGTGATGTTTCTCTGATTTCTTTTTCAGCACCATTATCATTTTTATATAGGAGGGCTACTGTTTTTTTTTTTTTTTGAGTTGGTCTTGTATCCTGCCACATTACTGAAACTGTTTATGAGCTATTGGAGTTCGTGTGTTGAATTTTTGGGGTCACTTATGTATACTGTCACATTATATACTGCAAATAGTGAAAGTTTGACTTCTTTTCCAATTTGTATTTCTTTGATCTCCTTTTGTTGTCTTATTGCTCTAGTTAGAATCTCGAGTACTATGTTGAATAGGTATGGAGAGAAGCTAGGTTACAAGAGAACCCTAAGAGAAACATATATGGATACCCCTAGGAAGGGGAAACAGACAAGACCTCTTGAGAAAAGTAGGAGTGGAGGGAGAAGGGAAGGTGAAAGGGGAGGGGTAGGAGAGAAGGGAAGGGAGGAGGAGAACATGAGGGAATGGGATGTTCAAGAAGGTAGGACAGTGAGGGGAAGAAAGAAAGAGATATGTTGATTAAGGGAGCCATTTCAGGGCTATCGAGAAACATAGCACTAGGGAAATTCCCAGGAATCATCAAGGATGACCCCAACAAAGACTCTAAACAGTGGAGAGGGTGCCTAAATTGTCCTTCCCCTGTAATCAGACTGAAGACTACCTTAATTGTCATCATACAACCTTCAACCAGCAACTGTTGGAAGCAGATACAGAGAGATCTATAGTGAAACTCTGGACTGAGCTACAGGAGACCAGTCCAAGAGAGGGAGGAATGATAATATGAGCAAAGCGGTCAAGACCATGATGGTGATACCCACAGAAACAGCTGACCTGAGCTAATGAGAGCTCACTGACTCTGGTCTGATAGCGGGCAGACCTGCATAGGACCAAACTAGGCCCACTGAATGTGGGGGAGGATTGTGAGGTTTGGACAGTCTGTGGGGCACTGGCATTGTGACAAGGATTTATCTCTAGTGTTTGCACTGGCATCTAAGAGCACATTCTTTTTGAGGAATACCTTGCTCAGCCTAGATATCACGGGGAAGGCCTTGGTCTTACCTTAAAGTGAAGTCTCCCCATGGGAAGTATTACTCTTTCTGAGGAGTGGATGGGGAGGTGGGGTGAGAGGGAAATGGGGGGAACAGGAGGAGGGGAGGGAGTGGGAATGGGAAATGTATGTAAAATGAGAAAAGACTGTATTAAAAAATTCTTAATAGAAAAATTCATTAAAAAGTTTATACCTTAAATGATCACAGCTAATAGTTTCTGCGTATTTGTTCATTTATTTATTTAGTAAATTGATGTATGTAAATGTTTTGCCTGAAGGTATGTCTATGCATTACATGTGCCTGGTGTCCATGGAGGCCAGAAGAGGGAGTCAGATGCCTTGGAACTGGAGTTAGAGGAGCCTGTAAGTTGCCATATGGGTGCTAGGAATCGAACCCAGGCCCTCTGCTAGAGCCATCTCTACAGCTCTTCTGTGTATTTTTAAAGCCGCGACTACTAAGTCTCCATGGAAAACTACTCAGCAATAACAGGCAGCTCAGTATGCTCGCCAGCTTCATAATCTACACTACCAATGCACCTGTCTCCTAGGTTACTGCTTAATTAGCATTGCACAGAGGGCACCTGGTAATGCTCATCAGAGTTCCTCCGAGGAAGAGTGAGAGTAAATGGACACAATTGCTGCTGGATGGTGGGTTTGAGTTAGGGTTCTGGTGTGCTATGAAGTCCAGTTGTCTAATATTCCTTGCTTGTTGTCTTTCAAAGTATGAGTTGAAATGGTGGCTTGGTCCAGTCCAGCTTCAGCTCATGTTGGGGTGAATCTGGCAAAAGCATGGATTTCTACAGTTTGCAGGTATCCCAAGACTTGTAATATCTTAAGCAGCACATTTCCATAAACTGAAAGTTGACTTAAGTGGAACAGCTCACCTAGAATTGCTCGTCAAATGTTTAGTCTGCACCATTTACTCCACTGACATGTGATTTATTAATTTTGTTCTAGAGATTTGAGTTCAAGCTGTACAAGTCATGAATAAAGATTAGTTTAATAATCACACTGCCTCTTGGGACAGTACTTCAAGAAAAGAAAAATCAAAATTGTCTCAATGTAAAAATAATATGACAGTTGTATCAATATTTGCAAGTTGAAATGATATTCAATATCCTAGGGAGGCAGTGGATACATCTTATTCCTGCTTATTTTATGCAAACTTTAAAACTTCCCCTTTTAATTTTATATTAATGCTTATTAATATATTCTCCATGAAAATGTTGAAAAAGTAAATCTAAGCTCTTCCTAATCTGCCTCCAGCCACTGAAAACACTAGACCTCTTGTAACTGTTTTGATGACTTAAATTCTTCTGAAAAATAATATATTTCCAGGGCCCCAAGTCATTTACAGCAATATTATTTTGCTATTTTTCACAATTAAAAAAAGATAATTATGTGGCAATGAGGCAATACCATAGCTTTAATATTCAAAATTAAATCCCTTTGTGTTCACTGGCTTATTTTGCCTGTCTCCTTAACTCATAGGAAACTCTAATTTTTATATACTCATATGTGTAATTTAGAAAAAGCACTTACAAGCATGGGTTAAAAATGGAAGCGGAAACTTAATGTCTCTATTATTTATAATATTATTATGTAGCTATTGGTATGGGTGGTATAGATAATACCATGTGTTGAAGGCGATTCCAGCTATGATGTCATATATTCAATGACATCTCTTGTAACATTTATTTCAAATGCCCGAGTCTCCTATGTGCTAGATAAAGAAAAGAGAGAACTGAAAAAGTCAACATCTTCCCTTCACACTAAATTCTTTCTTGTTCACTACTGATACTTTATCAGAAAGGTTCCAGCTATTCTCCTTGTCAAAAATGAGGAACACTGATCTACATGTGGGGCTTTCATAGAGGATATCAAAGTAAAATTTTAGAGAGCTGGTGGGCAAAATTCAGTGTATCAAACCCAGAGATGCCAAAACAGAGACCCAGGCATCTGTCTTTCAGAAGTGACCAAACATAAAGCTGAGCAAGAAGAGTTCAAGGTAAGGTCAGAAAAAGTAGCAAGAGTTATACTTTCTAGTATAAAAGTATTTATGATATAACTGGATATCAACATGTAGAAGAATGAAAATAGACCCATATCTATCACCATGCACAAAACTCAAGTCCAAATAGATCAAAGACCTCAACATAAAGCCAGCCACACTGAACCTTATAGAAGAGAATGTGGGACGTACTCTTGAACGCATTGACACAGGAGACAACTTCCTAAATAAAACCCCAGCAGCACAGACACTGAGAGAAATACTTAATAAATGGGACCCCCTGAACCTGAAAAGCTTCTGTAAAGCAAAAGACTTGGTCAACAAGACAAAACGACAGCCTACAGAATGGGAAAAGATCTTCATTAACCCCACATCAAACAGAGGTCTGATCTCCAAAATATACAAAGAACTCAAGAAATTGGTCATTAAATAAACAAATAATCCAATAAAAAAATGAAGTACAGACCTAAACAGAGAACTCTCAACAGAGGACTCTAAAATGGCTGAAAGACACTTAAGGAAATGCTCAACATCCTTAGTCATCAGAGAAATGCAAATCAAAACAACTCTGAGATTCCATCTTACACCTGTAAGAATGGCCAAGATCAAACACACTGATGACAACTTATGCTGGAGAGGTTATGGGGGAAAGGGAACACTTCTGCATGTGTGTTGCTGGTGGGAATACAAGCTGGTATAGCCCCTTTGGATGTCAGTATAGCGATTTCTCAGAAAATTAGGAAACAACTTTCCTCAAGCCCCAGCAATACCACTTTTGGGTATATATCAATCATGCCACAAGGACATGTGCTCAACTGTGTTCATAATCAACATTGTTTGTCATAGGCAGAACCTGGAAACAACCTAAATGCCCTTTGACCCCTTGAATGGATAGGGAAAATGTGGTACATTTACACAATGAAGTCTACACAGCAGAAAAAAATAACGACATCTTGAATTTTGCAGGCAAATGGATGGAGCTAGAAAACATCATTTTGAGTGAGGTAATCCAGAAAGACAATTATCACATGTACTCACTCATAAGTAGTTTTTAAACATAAAACAAAGAAAACCACCCCACAAATCACAATTCCAGAGAACCTAGAGAACAATGAGAACCCTAAGAGAGACATACATAGATCTAATCTACATGGAAAGTATAAAAAGATAAGATCTCCTGAGTAAATTGGAACCATGGGGACTTTGGGAGAGGGCTTAAGGGGAGGGAAGAGACAGGGAGGGGAGCAGAGAAAAATGTAGAACTCAATAAAATCAATTAAAAAATATTTATGATAAATGAAATAATTTGTTCTTTTTGGCCTTATGTTGTTCTCTATTCAGTTATGTGACTATAGTACTGAATTTGTTTATTAGCTCACATTTGGGAATGAACAAAACTTGATTAAAATTCAAATTATATTTCTATCATGATGTTGTCTTTACTAGCTTTCTCAATATCTAATAAGAAATTGTGCCTCATCAAACGTATATGGTTTGGCTTGATGTGAGTAAGAGTGGGAAGCTAAATTTATAGTCATAATAAAGTTGTCTAGGCTAGATATTTTCATTCCAGAGTGCAATAGCATTGGGTAACCTGTCCCCAGGCAATCATTGAGTCATTTACACACTCTCTGGGAGGGGTTTGCATACATCCTATAATCACATCGCTAATAGTCACTGCTAAATAGAAAAACAAAGGAGAATATTACTGGCTATTTTGCAACCCTAGTGAAACCACAACACAACTTCACGGACATGCTCGTGATCAAATGCTGAAGTAACTAGGACGCCCAATCACAATGTCAATCAACAGATACCTGCAAAACATGAATGTATGATGCGTTTCCTTGACCTACAAAGGGTGGGAAGCAATACCAAGTGAAGAAACAAGTACGGAACTATGGCATTAGCATGTGGTTTTGCAATGTGGGAATAAGAGAAGGAAGTTTTGGACATGCTGCCAGTACTCAGGGAATGTGTGTTCACAGGAGGCACATGAATACTATATGTCTGCTGATTGATTCTGGACATCAATTAGCTGACTGTGTCCCCAGGGGCAAATCATCTCACTCCCGTGGTCCTTAATTTTGTTTGGGAAATGAGAGTAGTAAATGTTTCATGGCATCTCCCTTCCAGTCTAAGATTATGTAATAATAACCATGTGTGTTTACGCAAACACACACATAAACTGTATGCTTTTACTAACATCAACAACCATAAAACTAACATGTACCCATGATGCTATAACTTGGTACTGAGTTCACTTTACTATTTTCTAATAATAAGGGAATTTTTCTGCTTTCTGTCAATGTAACTATAAGAAAGTTGCTGCTATGTTAGTTTCTTTAATAGCTTTAAGTAATAATGCCCCAGCATTGTTTATGGCATGTTATGAGCAACAACTAGGTAATGTATAGCTTAGTGCATGGTACCTGGCAAATAGTCAGTGGTATTTCTCTACTCTTTTCTTATCCTGTAACTAGTGAACAAAGCATGAATGGTCCTGTGAGTATCTACTTCTGAGGAAACTTGTTTTGAATTATTGCAATTTTGGTAAATTACAGTGGCAGAAGAAACACTTGAATTCTGGCAGTATATTTTTTTCAGCAAAGAGAAAGAACCCTAAAATAATGTAAGATGATGTAAGTTTTCTTTAAAACATAAACTAAAATTATATCTCCTATTTATTTATACGATAATTTTTTTTATTTACTCTAAAATTTTAAGATGTAAGCCCAGAATTTCCTCCGTCCCTTTGTCATACTCTGGTTGTTTCTTAAGAGAAAAACAAGATTCCATAGCTTCACTAGTCTGGGGTCTATATGGCAGATACATCCTAATCCTCACCCATACATTTTATAGGTCTCTCAATGGGGTATAAAATGTTGAGACTATTTGGGAAGAGAGTTTGGCAGTTTCTTAAGAAGCTTAGCATCTATTTAACATAAGCATGTGAGAAGTCAGAAGCCGCTTCTGAGAAAGAGGTCAGTGTGAGAGTAGCTGAAACACTGAGCCAGACAGCATCATCATGGGTCAGCAGGATCCAAGGTCCGAGTAGGAAATGGGAAGTCTCTTGCCCCCATCTCAAGTGTAGAGCAAGGAAGGGATAGCTTGGGAGAAGGTGGTGCTCATGAGAAGCTAATAGAGGGGGAGCATCCGAATGTCCAGGAGAGGGGAAATGATCCAGGTCAGTGCAAAGGGAGACAGAATTTATATTCTAGAACACATCCCCATGTTTCTTATGATGACCTTGCTTTGATCATATTGTAGCACATCTGTTTTAGTTTCCATTGGCTGAGCAATAAATATGATTAACAACACTGCCAAAAGGTTTACATCAATGAGATCATTGTCGTCGTAATAATCGTATGAGATATGGGTAATTATCACCTCTACTCTTCAGATTGTAGATGAGGAAAACAAGGCTCTGCATGCTACATGTTGGTCAATGGAAAGAAGCTGAGATTCTCACACTGGTCTGAGCACCTCTTCCAGCTCCAGCACCTTATCACTGGTCTGTACCACCCCTCTTTCGTGAGCCAAGGGCTGCCAGGAGTGGTGGCATACGACTTTCACACCAGCACCCAGGAGACAAGGCAGGCGAATCTCTGGGAATTCAAGGCCAGACTGGTTTATGTAGTGAGTTACAGACTAACCAGGGCTATATAGTGAGACTCTGTTAAAACAAAACAAAACAAAACTAAACAAAACAAAACACCCTGAAGAGCTGACTTTCACAGAAAGGCAACATCAACATGAAAAAAATGTAAGCTACAAAAATAGTCAAGATGGGAACGGCCAAGGACTCACATCCCTCCACTGCTTACAGGCCAGAGACTGACATAAATAAACACAGTGTTAGAAACCACTTTAAACATTATTGTTCAGGAAAAATTGTGTTTAAAACTTTTCCTGAGATATTAACAGCACACCATTAATATTAATGCTGGACTGAGGCTTAGGAATGTTTATAACTCTATCGGGGGAGGTTTACATAACTACAAGGTGAAGTTTCTAAAGCAGTAGGCAAAACAGCAAATGAGAAAGAGAAAAACTAGAGGAGAAGCCGGGGAAGCCAAAGTCACGGGCTGTAACTGACACTTTCTTGCACGGCTAATGAAGTCTAAAATGTTGAAACTACTGGCAGTTTCTTAAGAAGCTAAACGTCTATTTAACACGAGCGTTGTGTGTTTATCAAGGAGAAATCAAAACATAGATTCCCTAAAAAGACGCATACAATCTTATTTACACAATCAGAAACAACAGGTGAAGGGATAAATCATTTGTGGTATATTCATACAGTGACTGATTTTCAAGAGTAAAATGGAATGCCCACTAATAACATGCAAGGACATGGGTACAACTCAGAAATACGCAGAAACAGAGACTCCAGACACAATAAAATACACAGCTTAAGTCTTCTCCTGTACTAGTTATGTGTCAAAACTAATGGATGGCTCTGTTTAGTCTGATCATTTCACATTCATGCACTCATGCTATCATATATGTAGTCACAGTGATGAAATCATACCAGCAGCTTCCTGGGGAAGAATAGTATTGGGACAGGGGCCTGACTATAAAGGGGCACAGGAACCCTAGAAAAGTAGGAATATTCTATACACTAGTTGTATATACTATACAAGTGTACATTTATCAAAAGCCTCCCGCCAAAATGCTTAAACTATTTCATTACTTTTAATTTTATCCCAGTACTGTTGGTTTGAAGACACATTGCGCCTTAAAAGAAAGTGCATTAACAGCCAACAATAGAATCCCTTTCTTCTCTGTCTGCTTTTTAAAAATGTTTAGTGCGTCCAGTTCTTGTTCAGAGAGGCAGTTTATTTCCTGTGGTTTGTTCTCAGTTGCAAGGTAGATTTTTGTTTACAAAAGTCAAGCAAAGGAGCTGGAGAGATGGCTTAGCAGTTAAAAGCACTTGTTCTTGAGAAGGGCCTGGGCTCGATTCTCAGTAACACATGATGGCTCACAACTGTCCATTACTTCAGTTTCAGGGAACCCAATGCCCTCTTCTGACCTCCAGCACCAGGCACAGGCGTGTGATGTGAGTAAAACACCCATACACATATAATAAAATAATCTTTAAAACATTTTAAAAGTCAATAAAGGACATTGAGCTTATAATTCGCGATCCCAGAGAAGCTAAATAAGAAGGTGAATCCAAAGACAAACATAAAGGCATCCTCCTGAATATTAACCTTCATCAGGCGATGAAAGGAGACAGAGACAGAGACCCACATTGGAGCACTGGACAGAAATCTCAAGGTCCAAATCAGGAGCAGAAGGAGAGGGAGCACGAGCAAGGAACTCAGGACCGCGAGGGGTATACCCACACAATGAGACAATGGGGATGTTCTATAGGGAATTCACCAAGGCCATCTGGCCTGGGTCTGAAAAAGCATGGGATAAAACCGGACTTGCTGAACATAGCGGACAATGAGGACTACTGAGAACTCAAGAACAATGGCAATGGGTTTTTGATCCTATTGCAAGTACTGGCTTTGGGGGAGCCTAGGCAGTTTGGATGCTCACCTTACTAAACCTGGATGGAGGTGGGCGGTCCTTGGACTTCCCACAGGTCAGGGAACCCTGATTGCTCTTCGAGCTGATGAGGGAGAGGGACTTGATAGGAGGAGGGGGAGGGAAATGGGAGGCGGGGGGCGGGGAGGAGGCAGAAATCCTTAATAAATAAATAAATAAATTTTAAAAAAACAGAAAATTTAGAAGACTTAAAGTTACTAAGGACTTAGAAGTCAAATTACCTGGCTAATCAGATTTCCTAGGTATTTGAGGTTTGCTATTTTGTAAAACAATTGTTTGCCTCCATTTGCCTTAAGTAACATATCCGAACATAATTTAACCCTTTCTAAATGTTTCCAGATCATCATTACGGATAGAAATATCACGCCATTCTGTGAAAGGTGATGGTTTCCTAGCTTGTTACAGTCACAGAGCTGTCTGCTTTTAAATTAAGCGGCCCCAACATAATGATCTTTTAAAGTTCTTTTATTTGCATCTTACTTCTTTCTGCTGTCTCTCCCATTGAGCTGCCAGGGTTTTCTGCTTTTCCTATTTATCTACTTGTTCCCTTAGTAGCGTGGCTTTCTTCTTTTCAAAGCTGCTAAGGGAATGATGTTTACAGAACTGCATACACAACACTAGTCCCCGGGGATTAGTTTTCAAACCAGCAATTGATTGATTTCAAAAGAATAAACTGGAAGCTGGATGTGGTGGTGCTTGCCAGTAACTTCTGCACTCGAGCTGGAGGTCAGTCAGGTTGCAGAATGAGTTCCAGGTCTGACCCAGCTAAATGTCAAGGCCTTGTTTTCAGCCACACCGCTACCAACACCAACACCGCTGCCATTGAAAACAAGTTGTTAGCAAACGAGATGATAGATGTCCAGGTTCTATCCTTGGAAATTTTAATATCCAACTCAGTAAGCCTCACTCATGATGTTTAAATTAGAGAGGCATGCTTACATAAAACAAAAGTAGAGAAAACAGTATAACGAACCACTAGTGCACCATATAGCTTCAAGAATATTAACCTTTTGCCAATCCTTTGCCATCAGGGGTAGAGCGAGAAAAACCATGACTTTAAAGAACTCAGATATAATTTTTTTCCGTTTATTTATTTATTAAAGATTTCTGTCTCTTCCCCGCCACTGCCTCCCATATCCCTCCCCCAATCAAGTTCCCCTCCCTTGTCAGCCCATAGAGCTATCAGGGTTCCCTGCCCTGTGGGAAGTCCAAGGACCACCCACCTCCATCCAGGTCTAGTAAGGTGAGCATCCAAACTGCCTAGGCTCCAGATATAATTTACAAACCACAAATTTCACCTCCTTAAAGTGTACAGTTCAGTGTTTTTAACCTTTCATAGTATTGTGAAATCATCACCAACAAATTCCAAGATATTATCATCCCTCCAGAGAAAACCATGCGTTCACTAGCAGTTACTTATTCCCTATTTTCTAGCCTCTGGCAACCACTAATTAACTTTGCTTCTATGGCTCTGCCTAGTCTGAGCATTACATGTGCCTGCAGCCATGAAATAGGTACCTTTTTTGTGTGGCTTCTTTCCCTTAGCTTAATAGCTTTCTACTTCTTCCATGTTTGAGGGATTGTGAGGCAAGTTCTCATTAGCACTCACTATCACGGAACTCAGTATGAATGCCTCATCCGCCTGCTCCCACTTCCCAAACACTTTGCCACTGTATGCTAGGCTTTGCTGTATATGCTTTATAATTCCAGTATTTGGGAGGCAGACATAGTTCTAGGCCAGCTAGGATTACATAGGAAGTTTCTGGTTTTGTTGTTGTTATTTTTTGTTTGTTTTTAAAGCTTTGCCAAATCTTTTACATATATATATTTGAGACATAGTTTCTGTGTAGCCTTGGCTGCCTCTAACTCCCAAGATCTGGGAGGTATGTGTCACACCGCCTAGTAGTTTCTTAAAATTGTAAATTACAAATGCTGTGTGTGTACTCTGGATATTGACTATTTTCAAATATACAAATGTTTTCTTTCTCCCCACAGGCTCTGTTCTTACTTTTATCTTGATAGTGTCCATTGAAGCACAAAGATTTCAATTTTGTTCTTTTTTTCCCATGGCTTGCACTTCAGGGGATATATCTAAGAAATCATTGCCCAACCCAAGATAACAAAGCATCCGAATTCTTCAAGGATTTTATACTTTTAGCTTTTACGCTTACATCTTGCACATCTAAAATTTTAGAAAAGATTCTCATGTACTTCTCAGGCAAAAGGTCTTTAGAAAATGAGTGAGTGTGTTTTGACAAGAGTATTTTAAAAAAAACAAGTATGAACTTTGATGCAGTTTCAATATACATGTTGAATGATAGGCTTTTTTGCTCTCCTTTTGGTTTCTGTTTTTGTTTTTGTTCTCTCTTGCAGATGGCTGACGTATTCACAGAGGCCCGCAGCTAATTCTGTAGCCATATAATAAATACATGAATGCTTTGCTCGGTTCTTCATACCAATATATAAGGTATCAAACATGGTTAGGAGATGCTCATTACAGTTCCAAGTCTAAAAATACTTTTAGCACACTGTTATCCTAAGGCAGGCTGAGAAATGAGGAGAAAAGAAAGCAAAAGTCAACGGTTAAGACCTAGTTTTCTGCCAAGGGATGATGGCACAGAGGGCTACACTTTGTCATTGGCAGAAAGAAAGAAAGACATCTAAGCACAACCCCTAATCATCAACTGTTGGTTGAGACTTTGTTCCAGGGATGCAGAGGTCAGGATCTCAGATTGCAGTGAGGATCACAGTCATCTTGAGTTTGTAGACCAGAATCCTTCAGAGATTCCACTACGGAGGGCTGGAATAGGACCAAGAATTGGCTTCTGCTGCCGATGGTCACACGTAGAGCAGCACCACTTTAAATACAGTGACCCTTCTGTCCTTATGCTCCCCGAATTTTGACCAAGTGGGCATGGGGCTGGCGATCTTGCTAGGAGGGCCAAAAGGCTGGTAAGTATATTTTCCCAATTTTCTTCAAATTCTAAATCACTGATGGTCTCATTTCAGTATAGAGATGAAGGTTTTTTTTTCTTCCCCAAAGTCATTTGGACATGTATGAAAGTATCTTGATTTCAAGAATATTAGTATGAATTATGCAAATGATATTTTACTTTTTCTGTGTTTTTATTTACTCTTGCTCAAGCTATGTGAACATCAGCTGTGGTTAAGAATGTTGTTCAGGAGAGGGTGGAGCTGAAGGGATGGGAAATGAGTGGGATCAGGATGCATGATATGAGAGCCACAAAGAATCAATAAGAAGTTTTTGTTTTTAAAGCTATTCAAGAACATCTTCTGTTTTTGAGATAATGTATTTGACCTGTGGCCAAATGAGATTCTGGAGAGATGTGGTTGTGACTTTGACAGACTGAGCCAAAGTGATAGTCTGATGATCTGCAAAGGGATTTTTATCAGTCCCACGGTGGCTGCCAGCTGAACTGGGTACAAGAGTGACTTTCCAAAAATGTCCAGAACAATCTACATTTATTCTGCCACCTTTACTTTCTAGTAACCTAGAAGCTGGATGAGAACTTTATTTTCTGGTCTCTGTCATTTCTAAGATTATAGCTTAAACCTGAAAATCAAATATTAAGCCATGCTCCTGCCTCTTACAAACTGACCATAACAGAGATCAGCAAGCAGCGGGGCCTTCATAGCCTACTGATGTCACACAATGCAGACTGAGCCCTCAGATTACTTGAGTAAAGAAAGATATTCAGAAAATTAGCTTCATTGGTAAATTGAGAAATTTCAAGAACAGAGAGAAAGTCTAGGAAAAAGAATAATGGTTGAAGGAATTATGATTCCTGATTTTAATAATGAAACAGTGTGGCACTGGCACAAAAACGGATGTGCAGATCAGTGGACTGGTATAGAGGACATAGGATTAAACCCACACTGCTGTAGCTACCCGATTTTTGACAAAGAATCCAAAAACATACGCTGGAAAAGTATAGCCTTTCCAACAAATTATGATGGGGAAAAACTGGATATTCTCATGTAGAAGAATGAAACTAGATCCAAATCTCATGATTGGTATAAAAAACAACTCAAAATGGATCAAAGGCCTTAATGCAAGATCAGCAACTCGGAACCTGTCGGGAAAACACTCAGAGACTCAGGTGTTGACAAGGATTTTCTTCAAACTATCCCCAGCAACTCAGGGAATAATCTCAAGAACTGACAGGGGACTTCAGGAAGTTACAAGGTTGCATTCCAGTGGGAACAAACACATGAGGAGGAGGCCAATGAAAGGAGGTCTTTGTGATGTGTTTGACAGAGGATTAATCCCTAGAAAACAAAAAGAACTGAAAAAAAATCTGAACACCAAAGAACCAACCAATATGGAATGAACAGACAATTCTCAAAATGCAAGGTACAGAAGGCCAATAAACACAGCAAAGAAAGTTCAATAGACTCAGCCATCACAAAATGCAAATTAAAACTATACTGAGCTTCCATCCCTCTCCCCCGCCCAGGCAGAATGCCTTTCATAAAGAAAACAAGTAACGACGAATGCTGGGCAGAATGTGGGAAATGGGAAGTTTTATAACCTGCTACTGGAATGTAAATTAGCTCAGCCACTATGAAAATTTATTTGGAGGTTCCTAAAAAACTGGACACAGAGCTACCATGTGACCTAGCTATACCGCTTCTGTGTGCACATCATAGACATACCTGCACATGCGTGTTTATTGCAGCACCATCACAACAGACAAGCTGTGCCCATCTCTGATACGCAAAGAAAATCTGATACATAAGCAAATGGGGTTTTGTTTTGCCATAAAGAACAATGAGATGATGTCATTTGTTGGAAAATGGATACAACCAGAGAACACGGAATTAAGTAAAACAGGCCAAACTGGAGAAAGACAGATAATTTTCTCTTATTTGTGGATACTAGGTTTTCATATAGAAACATAAAACCATAGGGTTATAAAAGTGTTTGTCTGTTTGTATGGAAGAAAGGAAGGGTACAGAAGCGAGAACTACCCGCCCCTAAAAACACCCTCATGATATTCTTGAAAGAAATTGTCTTTATGTAACTAGCCACTATGCACAATGAACACACATCAATAAAAAAATGAGTAGAGAGAATAGAACAACAGGCTGGCCACAAGAAGACACATTTACACTCTTAGAGTTAGCTTTAGCTCTACTTTAAGGTAACTAATTACACTTGGAGAGAAGTTGATCGTTTGTTTAAGAGGAAAGCACAGTTCTAATCCAACCCTTCCTATCCCTCCCTCAGCATGTCTGACTGGACTCTTGACTATTGCTCTTTATTTGCGGACTCTATTCCTCTGCCGACTGTATCACCCATGGGAGGGCTTCCATTTATCACATGGAAGCCCTTATAATGATCCAAGGAGGAAGGAAGGTTTTCTTTCAAATAGGCTGTAACCCAACCCAAAGGCAAGCCAGTTATCTCAGGGGCCATATGGCCACCGGAGGAAAACACGTGTAGCATTCGAATCCCAGAGAGTGATATTAGTCACCGGGCTTCTCAGAAACTGACGTTGTCATTCCTCCCCCAGTTTTCTAAATGACAAAGGCAGTAACCCCTTTGCATGGAAATCACCCTCACTGGCTAGCAACTTCATTAAATTACCATATGATTCCTATTTTATGGGTAGAAAGTAGTTGATCTCAGTGAACTGGCAACTTAGAAACTTAGGAGGCAAATTAGAGCAATTACTAATAAATTACACATGTGGTAACTAACAATTTGTCTATCACTGTGAACTTTGAGGGAGAACTGCCAGACTCCCTGGCTCTGCGATTCTGAACAGGTCTTTTCGATTCCGAGACTAGAAGCTTTCATTATCCACACTGGTTACACCATTACTGTTGCGGCTTTCGTGGACCCCAACATTTCTCCTTCGAGTTAGAATACAACGGGTAGGTCTGCACTGCGTTTGGAACTGAGAGTTTTAATACTTTAAAAAAATTTTTTTTTTGTTAATACAATCAACCCCGTCATAAAAACCCCAGTAAGAAGCAAGTACCACGTCAGCTTCCCTTAGGTAAGTTTGTAGGAGAAATAGCAAGAGATAGAAGCACAATGTTTCTGCATCCATACTTGCTACCGCACTTCTGACTGAGTTACTATGATGAAATTAAAGCAAGTTGTGGCTAAGGTGTGTTGTTGCTGGGCAGGAGGTGGGATGAGGTCAGTTGAAGATAGAATCTTTCTCTTCCTGTCCAGCTCGTCTCACCTAGGCCTTGGGTGTGCCGTGCAGGATGAAAGGTGTGGATGCCATTCATTAATTGAGGGCCAGATTCCTCCGGCTGATATCCTCCCACGTGGCAGTGCTTCTCCTCTCTCCATACCCCAGCCCTGAGCTTCGTGGCTGCTGTGAGAGCTCGGTGGATGGAAACAAGGCTTTCTCACTGCGTGTGTGAATTTATTGCCCTCCTGTTCAAATGGGAACTAAGAGTATCCGCTCATACTCCTTTAAACAACCCCTCAGTGTGATCATGTAAGCAACCCTCGTTAAACTTCGTAGCCACAAGAAAAGAAGATGTGGAAATAGACGGGGCTAACTGGAAAGAGGAAAAGGGTCAGTGGGAATGGGATGGGACAAGACCGGGGAATGGGGGTGAATATGATTGAAATAATTTATATTCATGGTTGAGAATGTCACAATTCAACTTATTGTCTAGACTCTAGATGTTAAGATAGGGTGATAAAAAAACTATAAAACCTGACAATAACAACAAAAAATTTGTTTTTAAAAAAATAAAACAACAAACAGGGTCTCAATCTATAGCCCAGGCTAGCTCAAACTCACAGCAATCCTCTAGTCTCAGTCTCCCAAGGGCTGAGATTCAAGTGTGAGCCATAACACCAGGTTCACACTTGAGAGTTTGGTATCAATCCCAAATATCCTCAAGTAACAGAAAACATTATTTTCCTTTGTAATTGATGTGTGGCATTCCTCCATAACCAACCAAAATTATGTACCTCTTTCTCTACATGACATGACGAATTATCAGTTTTAAAGCATTCTTTCTCTATTTATCTGCATTGAATACAGATGATCCATCCCTTTGTTCAGCCCTCCTATGTCTGCCTTTGGATTGAAATTTCAGTATTTCTTCCCTAGCTCTTTGGTTATTTTTGTCATACACTTGGTTACAGGACCTACTTTCAAGCTGGCACATTTCCCTGGGGGACCGTGTGGCAGGTATCTCCCCTGAGAAGCACTAAAGTTCGAGAGAATACAAATGTAATCAACACTGTTTTCTACCAGTGCGACAAGGAGAGCTCACAACAAAAGCAGTCTTCCCACGACACCCAAATGCCTTCTGAAAACTTGAGGTGCTTCAAAACTTGATTGGCATAGCTCCTTTGGGCTGCCGTGGGACATGTGTCTAGCTCCTGTCCACACATGTGCTAGCTTGGTCACACTAACCCAGCAAATATATTCCAAATCAGCGTGGGCTTGTGGGGATCGAAGCAACTGTCTGTGTAATCAATCCCTTCTTTGGGGCTTTGAACAACCACTGGGGGCTATCCTCAAAGCCCTGAGGCTTCCTGCTCTTGATCATGTTAGATTGGCTTCTTGCTTAGAGAGGTGGCAACCAACAATTACAGAAGTATAGAAATGGGCAGAGTCCAGGGTTGTATTTCTCAATTCTCACATCCCTTTTGCCTAAAGAAGCATAATGAGTATTCCTTGTCCTCCACACTAGAGAAAAAAAGAGTTTGTATAGATCATTGCTCTGAGGGATTACAAGGCAGTGAATTATCTGTGAGAACACAGATAATATATCTCATATAGTTTATCATCAAACAAACTACCTATGTGATGGCACAAAAGAACATCATTTCAAAGCATTAATTCTAATTTGGGGACAGAGGATGATTTAGAACAACAGATACTTGGTATCTGTGACACTAAGCAAAAGCTATTTGTCACAGCAAGGAGCCCAGAAAGAGAAGCAGATGGAGGGAAACCATCCCTTCCTTACGAGGGATCTGATTGATAGGAATGATGCCACAGGAACCTGGTTGCTACTTTCTCCTGTAAAGGCTCCATCACTTGATTAAAAGGGGAAAATCCTGAAGAATACAGCACAGGAGAAAGAAGTCTCCCCAGTCTGCATGACTTCAGAGTTCTGTGCTTGCCAAAGAGCTCCTGCTCTCCTCCTCCATGTTTTGGCATCATTCTCTGCGTAATCAGAGGCAGATGGGAAAAACAAACCACCTTTGCCTGATATTCTTGCCCTTGCATTTTTGTGTGAGACTCTCTGTTACCAGGGAAATGATTAAGAACCTCAGCTGCAGGTTTTGAAATTAAAATCAGGATGCTGATCAAAGGTAGGACCTTGAAGCACTGTTCTTCTGATAAACTCATCTTCAAACCCAACTCAGGAATCTTGGCCAAGATTTCAGACCACTACATTACAGTTATGAAGACAGGGATTATGTAAGCAATAAGAAAACGGGGTTCTTTTATAAGCTAAGTTTTTTTTTATAAATCCAATCATGTTTGAGTATTTCTTTATTCCATTAAATTAATTTTGCCTATGACTTAAAAGTCTTAATGAAAAGCTGTATAAGACACATGCAACAGCTGAAGTCATCTGCCTAACATTCATTCTTAAACCTATTTTAAGGTAGAATGTGATTCTGGTGTTGAGGTTTTATGATTACATTTCCATGTTTTCCATATATAAATACAAATTATTTTTAACTCACATAATATTTTGGTAAAACAGCCTATGCTGCTCTATATACTGTGTAAGCCAGATGCCCCAGGAAGCTTCTCCTTGCCATCTGGAGCAATGCTGAAGGCAAGCAAGATGAGGAAGCTGTTCCTCCAGGCCAAGCACCAGCAGAATCCTGTGGCAGCTGACCTGTGTGGGGGGCTGCAAGCTTTTATGTAGTAGGTATACCAGGTTTATTTTGAGGTGCAAACACCCGGTACTGTTTTGGCTTGACCTGTGAGGATTCCAAACTTAACCCTTCACCTAGATGTAACCAAAGGAACCAAGCGCATTTAAAGCTCTTTAAACACATCCACTTCCCTCCTGGGGAAACGTGCCTCCCCTGACTCACATCATACCCCCAACAGGTCTGCCTTGGTGCTGCTTTTGATTCCTCTTACTCCCTCTGCAGCTGCCTGCAGTCTCTTTGTCCTTCTCTTGTGGTTTCCCCCAGGTGACACTCTCAAACAGCTCCTTGGATCAGATTCCGCTGTCATTTTTCTCTGCTACTCTCCCCAGAGAACGACCAAGGAAGCTATTTCTCCTGCACTTGTGGGGCGGAAGCGTACACTCTTCACTCTTTTTCTCCTTGCTCAGAATGCATTCCTGGTGTCATGTGTTCTGCGGTTCGCACCTGTGTGTCTACACATTCTGAGGACATTGACAGCTGTGGACTCCTGTGACCCAGTCACCTTAGCCCTGCATTTGCTAGCCTTGAGTCTGGTTGTTTTCAACCCGGGTTCTACTCAATAGAGCTCTCTCCAACTCTACTGCCTCTGCTTAGGACCATCTGGTTTCTTAGTCACCTGGTCCTCCGCCAGGACATGTAGGTCCTTCGCAAAGCTAGGTCCCTTTCTACTTCCTTTCTATCTGACTAGGCCTACAACATCCTCAGTCTCAAACCTGTCTGCCCCACCAGGACAGCTAATGAACTCAGCCTTCCCAGTGGTTCATCTCACTCTGCTTCCTCCTATCTCCATGTTCTGAGGTTCCTTGCTCTTTAAGCAGACCCTCCTTAGCATCTCCAGCTCCATGGGAGGCTTCCCTGGGCCACCAGGGGAGCATACTCCTCTGGCACTCTACCCTCTCCCCTGGCAGGCTGTCCACATACCAGCTAGGAAGTACTGCCCTGACCTGGTTTCCAGCTACTGACCCCCAGATTTGCTGTTTCTCCCAACTCTGAGGGTAGCTCCTAGAGGCATTTAGGAGCAGGAAGGCCTAAGGGCACGAGTGGCATTGCCTGCCCTACCCACCCTGCTATCTAGTCACATTTGAGAGGCAGGGGTAGGCTTATCAGACTTGGCCAGACAGCTCTCCACCCAAAAGAAGTAGGCTGTACGTGACTGGACCCAGGGCTCTGTTACTCAGGCAACTTGTTTCAGGTTTAAGGCAAAGAGCAGATACAGGGGTGTGGTGTGGATCACACTGGGGTGGCTTTGTTTTCAGTAGTGTGTTCTATAGTTAATCATTTTCTCCTGCTTGTGTTGTCTTTAGAAAACTTAGTACTTCAGAAAATAAAAAAAATGAATGCCCGTGAATTAAAAAGAAGTCTTAATCATCAGTCCACTTTGTGCACTTATTTTTGTTTTCTATCTTTCTGCTCATCTACTGATGATTTTTACTTCCTTGCCAGCCACCTAGTACCTTCCTAATCAAGTCAGGGTGTGAATGAACAATCATATAAAAGTAAGTTACAGAAAATGGAATCGTTGTCTCTTTTACACAGTAGGTTGGGATACGAGCTTCTACAGAACAGTATTGCTAAAGGTTGCAGTACACATTCATGACACAGATATATCAATTCCAGAAATTTATCCTATACTTGTGCTTATATAAGTGTGCAATATCTGTTTGATCACAGTATTATCTGTGATATAAAAGAAAAGAAAACAAGATAAATATATAATAGTGGCTATACATGTAGTGCTGCATGTATCTAAGGGAGCATTATGCAGCTATTCAAAACTGGAGAAGAATCTGTGGGTCTTAAGACAAAAGGAACCCATCAGAGGGTTCAGCGAGGAACAAAGTGAAAGTGTTTATCATTTAAACTTCCTTCACACATCACCACGAACATGGGTATTTCAAGCAGGGCTTACTGTGTGGTATCATGAAATTGTCGTCCTCAGTAGAGGTGTTCTCATAACTCAAGGCATTGTTAAATAATGGGCATGATGAAGAAACTTTTGCAGGGAAACCAAGGGAGCTACATCCACGTACTAGAGAACACTAGCTACACTGTGTGGGCAGGACGGTAGGTACGGGAGAGAAGAGAGGGCTGGCTTTTGAGACAGCTCCTGACAGCCAATGGAAATTCTGTTAGGGTTTCTGCCTCATGTAGTGAATTTTTTCATTTTGTGTGTGTTAGCACAGCAAAACATATCAATTTGCCAATACGTTTGCAGGTGGGTTGGTTCTGAAGGGACTGTGGTAAAGTGCCTCATTTGAACTGAAGGTCTAAGATGGTCACCAGCCCCATTTGTGTCACCAGAGATAATCAGGTCCCATAGAAATCTGAAGGCTATGGTATTGGCATAAAAACAGACAGAGGACCAATGGAACCGAATTGAAGGCCCAGATATTAATCCACATACCTTCAAACACCTGATTTTTGACAAAGAAGCAAAAAATATCAAATGGAAAAAAGAAAGCATGATGCTGGCATAACTGGATATCAACATGTAGAAGAATGAAAATAGACCCATATCTATCACCATGCACAAAACTCAAGTCCAAATGGATAAAAGACCTCAACATAAAGCCAGCCACACTGAATCTTATAGAAGAAAAAGTGGGAAGTACATTTGAATGTATTGGCACAGGAGACTACTTCCTAAATAGAACCCCAGCAGCACAGACACTGAGAAAAACACTTAATAAATGGGACCCCCTGAACCTGAAAAGCTTCTGTAAAGCAACAAGACAAAACGACAGCCTACAGAATGGGAAAAGATCTTCACTAACCCCACATCAGACAGAGGTCTGATCTCCAAAATATACAAAGAACTCAAGAAATTGGTCATCAAAAGAACAAATAATTCAATAAAAAATGGAGTACAGACCTAAACAGAGAACTCTCAACAGAGGACTCTAAAATGGCTGAAAGACACTTAAGGAAATGCTCAACATCCTTAGTCATCAGAGAAATGCAAATCAAAACAACTCTGAGATTCCATCTTACACCTGTAAGAATGGCCAAGATCAGAAACACTGATGACAACTTATGCTAGAGAGGTTGTGGGGTAAAGGGAACAGTTCTGCATTGCTGGTGGGAATACAAGCTGGTATAGCCCCTTTGGATGTCAGTGTGGCAATTTCTCAGATAATTAGGAAACAACCTTCCTCAAGAACAACAATACCACTTTTGGGTATATATCCAAAGGACGCTCAATCGTGCCACAAGGACATGTGCTCAACTATGTTCATAGCAGCTTTGTTTGTCATAGCCAGAACCTGGAAACAACCTAAATGCCCCCGACAGAAGGATGGATAAGGAAAATGTGGTACATTTACACAGTGGAGTACTACACAGCAGAAAAAAAAACATCATCTTGAATTTTGCAGGCAAATGGATGGAACTAGAAAACATCATTTTGAGTAAGGTAACCCAGACCCAGAAAGACAATCATCACATGTACTCACTCATAAGTGGTTTTTAAACATAAAGCAAAGAAAACCAGCCCACAAATCACAATCCCAGAGAACCTAGACAACAATGAGGACCCCAAGAGAGACATACATAGATCTAATCTAAATGGGTAGTAGAAAAAGATAAGATTTCCTGAGTAAATTGGGAGCATGGGGACCATGGGAGAGGGTTGAAGGGGAGGGGAGAGGTAGGGAGGGAAGCAGAGAAAAATGTAGAACTCAACAAAAATCAATTAAAAAAAAGAAAGAATCTTGTTGCAAACTATTGTTATCTTTGTCATAATTGTTATGTATGTGCATATATATTTCTGGAGGTTGGGGTCATACATGAAACTTACTTTAATTTAATATGGTGTTCATAGACTGTGACTTTACTGGTCTATTTATGCTTCAGTAACAGTGCAGTCACTTGAGACGTTTTCTGCATGTTACTGATTCCGTTTGTTAGTCTAGAATTTTCTTCTTTAGTAAGAATAAATCTTTTTAAAAATCTTTATTATTAGTGTGTATAGGTAAGAGAGGGAGAGGGGGGGTTTATGTACACACGTAAAGGTCCGAAGACAACTTGGGAAGTCAGTTCTCTCTCCACCTTCCCACAGCTTCTGAGGATGTACTCAGGTCATTAGACTTGCACAGCAAGTCCCTCTTCCTGCTGGGTCATCTCACCAGCCCAGGACTTCACCTCTTCAGGACATGGACCACATATTGTTGCATCTTCTATTTCTAAGGCCTAGCACAAAGCCTGGTGGATAGTTGACATTTAATAAATAATAAGAGCCCACAATGAGCATTCAGAGTATACCAGACTCTGAGGTCGTAGTCAATATGATCTTATTTTGTAGATGACAAAAATACAAGTATAGACTCACACTTGGAAAACTCTAAAACCATCCAATGCCCACTACTTTCTATAAATTCTGTTGACCGGATGCTGCAGAATGAGATGGTGTGTCACAGTGTTTACCTGTCGTCATTCAGGTGGAGAACGGGGCTGGAGATGTGCGTCTAGGAATCTGAAGGCTGGAGAACAGGGAGAGACTGGGACACACACGGGTGTGTGGCTGGGGGAACAACAAGGCAAAGTCATCCTGTGCAAACCCAATGGTTTGGGTTTGAAAGTACTAGGATCTACCATGTGTGACTGTATATATCCATCATTCAGGTGAACAAATGGCTAAAGATGTAGCTCAGTGAAAGATCAACAGTCTAGCCTGCACCATACCCTGATCTCATTCTACCACCAAATAAAACAAAATAAAACACTCTGTAAGAAACTTGCTATCACCTAGGAGAAAGGGCTACATCAGAAGCTAAGATACGTGTCTTCCATCTATGTGTTCCTTATATGTTTCAAATAGTCTTCATTCCTTATTAAAAGCCACAAAGTTCAGTAGATACTGGAATTGGCACACAAGGTCTTGGTGGGAACTAGGCCAGTCAGGAAGCAAAGCTTGCATTCACACTATAGGAAGCACTACCTACTGGCCGCATGGGCCCAGAGACTGGTCTTCTGAATTCTAAGAGAAGCCAGAAACACAGATGGTATGTGGAATGCCCAAGTTTTAGATGATCACAGCTTACATAAATGTATTTGAAAACTCATTACAGTCAAATAAAATAAACCATCAATGGCTGAGTGGGCCTAGGGGATTCCAGCTTGCAAACTGGGTTTCATCTGGGAAGGAGCCAGAACCACCTTTTGTCTACTCTGACAGATTAAGGGACTGGAGGAGGGGGGTGAAATGAATGCTTTCAGTTTTACTGCTTGTTAGCATCCTTGGCGAGGAAAGGGGTTGGACGATGGGCTAAATTTTATTTTAGACTATCTGTGGGTTTGGAATATGCTGTTGATGGCCCAGATCCCAAGTCGAGAGCGGCTGGTAATAGTTGTGGATTATTTTCTCCCTCCCAGCCAGTCAGGCTTTCTGCTGCACAATGAACTGACATGACTTCAGCATTCTTCCAGCCGACTGGGAGCGTGCAGAACTCTGCTGAGCATGCAGAAAAGTTCACAACTCCAATGCAAGCCTTCCTTACACTGCACATGCTTCCGAGGGGCAACAACCACCCTCCAGCAACATACAATGCCTTCCTCCAGGGTGTCTTGGTTAGATTTTTGTTGACTTGACATAAGCCATGGTCAACTGGGAAGAGAGAACTTCAATTAAGAAAATGCCTCCAGGTGGGCAGTGGTGGTGCATGCCTTTAATCCCAGTACTTGGGAGGCAGAGGCAGGTGGATCTCTTGAGTTTGAGACTCTGCCAGCCTCATCTACAGCCAGGGCTATACAGAGGAATCCTGTCTTAAAAAGAAAAAACCAAAACCAAAACAACAACAACAAAAACCCACAAGAAAAAAGAAAAAAAATGCCTCCATTAGATGTGGATTAGACTACAGATAAGTCTGTGGGTCAATTTCTTGATTGATGATTAATGTGGGAGGGTCTAGCCCACTATGGGTGGGGCCAACCTGGGCAGGTAGTCCTGGGTTGTATAAGGCAAGCTTAGTGAGTCACGCAAGCCAGTAAGCACTGTCCCTTCATGGTCTCTGCTTCAGTTCCTGCCCTGCCTGTGTGCCAGCCGTGACTTCCCTTCTTTGTGGACTGTAAGTCATAAGAAGAAATGATTTCCTTTCTTCCCCAAAGTTGCTTTTGACTCTGGAGTTTGTCACAGCAAGAGTACCCTCTTTAGGACACAGGGCATCTCTGGACAGTTGGTGTGCTGTGAGGGGAAGAAGCTTTTCTGAAAAATGAAGTTTCCTGACAACGATCCAACTTCCCTACTTACTCAAGCAAAGTTGCAAAAACCACCAAACAAACCTGTCTCTTTGGGGACCTGCTTTTCTGGCACAAGCATCTTGGGCCTGCTGCCTACTGCATGGACAGCACAATCTCTGGTTTCGATGGCGGAAGCCATATAAACTCAACACGAGGAGACTTGGGAGACCTTTAAAGACTAGCTCCTGATGTAGTTATAAGAGCCATGTTTGGACACAGTTTCTCAGAGCCTCACTTTCTGTAAATGCAACAGTGAAACAGTGTGGAATACTAATGGACTTGGCGAGGCTTGGGGAATTAACAGTTTTTCTCGAAACTAGAGGTGTCACATGCAGTGCTAGTGGAAGACAGCGTTTGTTTCCCTCCCTCATTCAGTGCTGGTGGAGGACTTTCTAACCATTTTCTCTCTAAGCAACAAAGAAAGAGCACCCGTTCAAGCCAACACTACCAAGAGTCTGCAGAGTGGGCCACATCAAACCTGATTAGAGTGACATGTGTCTGATCACTGGTTGCCAGGTGAATACCTTTCATTTTGTAAGGACCACGTGCTTGTTCCTTGACTGCCATGACATTCAAAAGCTGTGAACTGTCTGAGACTGTTTCTAGAAACCAGACGACTTCTGTTAATACCTTCCTCATCACATTCGCTTGGTAGATAGCTCTACTCCAAAGGGCTGCCAAGTGATCACAAAACTGGTTTGACTGTCCATTCAGGGTGAAAAAAGCTGTAGGCCTGGTTCACTTCATCTACTAGTGTAAACCCGTTTTCCTGCACCAGTGAACCATATCCCAGCTCTTCTAGTTCACCTTTTCAACTCCTGGAAACAGAACTTACGATTTGAGCAGTGGGAAGTGAAAGGGTCAATGGACCAAACAGTGTAACCATTTTTTAAACTACTACAAACAAATGAGGATCACTTAACTCTTCCTTAAGCTGTTCACCACCTCCTGACTCAAAGTCAAGGCGATTTGCATCTCTGTGTGTTTCCTCTGTATGGGGAGCTTAGCTACCCACATATACACTCAAGAGCTAAAGCTTGAGGGTGAGCTGCACAGTTTACCTGAGCTTGTTTTCAGTTAAGTAAATAGCTACAGTTTGAAGAAGATATATGCATGTGTTTTTACTTTAAAAATTCAGAGGTAAGTTATGAACTCCATAACTCACCCACTTAAAGTGGATTATAGTATATTCATAGAGTTGTGCAGCTCTCACAGTAATCAGTTTGGAACACACCACTCTAAGGAGAAACTCAATAATCCTCAGTCGCCCTCTTTACTCTCTTATTCCCCAACCCCTGGCATCCCCATGAATCTACTTCCTGTCTTTACAGACTTGCTTATTCAGGACATTTTATATAATTGCCATCAACAATATGTGGTCCTTTGGGAATGCTTTCTGTTTTCCGTACACATTATGTTCTCAAGACTAGACCACGCCCACAAATTCAGATTAAGTACTCCAGACACACGAGGGCACTGACTGCTCCCCAAGGACCTGCAAGCACTGCTCTTGCTATTTATGTTTGTGCCGTTATTGGGTAGTGTGCACCACACCTTGATGCACCCAGGCCACCGAGAAAGCCCTGTGTGTCTCCATATTTCACACACCAGCCGCCATCTCCAGGTTCCATCCCGCTGCACCTCAGACTCACATATACAAAGTAACCTCACCCTTTTCCCTCTCGACACACAATATTCCCTGCCATCTACTCATCTTGGTTAACAACAGGACCATCTGCCCTAAGAAACTTTAAAGCCAAGAAGTTCTGACATCATTCAAGCCCAATTGGTTCAATATTGTGCTAGAATAACTCTCTCCGTTGCTTCTTCCGCATCTCTTTTCTGCCTGCCTACCACAAACCACAGGCTCAGGAACGCCCTTGGTCCATTTCCCACCCTGCTCCAGCCTCTGTCACGACTGAGGCTTATACTTGGTGAATGCAGCAGATGGCTCTATTTGGAAGGCAAAGATGGGGAGGAAAAAGAGGGCAGCTCACGGTTTTCTTCAGTTTCCACCAGCGCCTGCCATGACTGATGTGCCAGGTATCCCTCCAGTGCTGAAGAGAAAGCCGACCTGCTTCAGGCTCCTCAGGTAGCCTGGGCCCCACCTGCACCGGTTCTGACAATTATTTTTAGAATATCCCACCTACGTGATTCTAAGGGGAAGCCTTCAGGTTGCCCAGTCTGCCATGGCAGGGTGGTACACAGGGTAAGTGAGGGTCCATCAGAGGCCAGGTGGGGTCCTGGAGGCACCTTAGTTCTTCACTTTCTCTGGTGGTTTGAATGAGAATGCCCCACATAATCTCATACATTTGAATGTTCGGTTCTCAGTTGGTGAACTGTTTAGGAGGTGTTAGGAGGTGTGACCTTGTTAGGTTTTGCTTTGAGGTTTCAAATGCCCATGCCATACCCACTGTCTGTCTGTCTGTCTGTCTGTCTGTCTGTCTGTTTCTCACTGCCTGCTGCCTGTGCATCAGGGTATAAAGCTCTCAGCTATTGCTCCAGCACCATGCCTATTACTTTTCTACCATGATGATAATGGACTAACCCTCTTAAACGGTAGGCAAATACCCAGTTAAATGTTTTCTTCTATACACTGCCTTGGTTATGGTGTCTCTCTTTAGCAACAGAATATTAACTAATATTAGGATGCCCTCTATTTCCTGGCACATAAAGACACTTTGGAATGGATGGTTCAATTGGAGTGCAGATACCTTGTCCTGGATTTTCTGTTATATATACTGCTAATATGACCGAGATGACAATCATGAACTAAGTGGCCTGTATACCATAAGGACCCACATGAAGGTGACTCTTTGATGCATGAGAAGAGACTTGTGTGTCTGAGCATACGGGGGCCCAACAACTAATCTGTCACAGGCACAACCACCAGTTTCTTTGATGGGAAGGAGAGCAGAGCATGGAAGTAGTGAGGTGTCGTCCGTCTCCTCCCCCTTCACTATGTCTGCTTCCACCTTCCCTCTGCAGAAGCTCTGGTTTAGGAAGCAGGGGAGAACTCCATGCATACCAC
Source organism: Microtus oregoni (assembly GCF_018167655.1). Lineage (NCBI taxonomy): Eukaryota > Metazoa > Chordata > Mammalia > Rodentia > Cricetidae > Microtus > Microtus oregoni. The sequence continues at coordinate 3,010,179 of NW_024544728.1, read as the reverse complement.
CACTGTGGCTCCCCCTAGGACTCCAATGTGGAGCTCACTTTGGCTTCATAAGAATGTTGTTTGCTTTTCAGTTAACGAAGACACGGATGATCTGTTCTGAAATGTCAGTTTCAGGAGGGGTGGCGGAGGTGGAAGAGGTGAGGAGAAATGGAATGGACGAGAGACCTGCCTGTGGCATCCCTGTTTTTTCCCCGGAAAGGAACTAGCTAGCTATCTGCCTATGACCTGGCTTTGTTGCAGTCTGGGGCCACAGGCTGGTCACTTCCTCGGTGCAGGATCATGTGTCAGACAGCTAGGGAGCCCCTCAGAACTCTGGCTTACGAGGCGAGGATCTAAAAATGGCAGGGCTCAAAGTCCCTCCTTTAAGTACCAGAACAAGCAATTGGAAGTGTCAGCAGGTTCAGAATGCAGACCTGTGGGGAACTAACTTGGGCCTGGAATGGCAGTTTATATGGGGTTTCAAATCCATCCTCACTGCTAATTTATGATTTATGATGCTGGGCTCGTCCATGGAGGTTCATAAGCAAGGAGGCAAGATTCCCAACTTACTTTCTGATTGGATTGCTTTCTGCTCAGTACTCTCCTTGGGAGGTGAGGCAGAGGAAGCACAGGACTCAAAGGGTTCTCTTAGAAAGACCCAAAGCAAATTCTCAAACCAAAAGAGATTCTCTAATCCTTTATTGTTTCCTCATCTGCTGCTCTCCTGATCTTTTCATATTTTATGTCTTTATTTTATTTCATATAATACTTCATATTATATACAGTATTGTCTATTATTTTCCTAATTCTAATATTGAGAAATTAGCTAGAATATGTAAAACCAACTATAGAAGAACTAAGTAGGAGACAAATTTAGTTCAGGTTGTCTAGAGGAAAAGCCTTAGTTTTTACTTAACCTGCAGCTCACTCCAGGTTGGAAGAGAAGGGTTAGCCTCGAAGGCTGATAAAGGATCTCGAGATTTAAGGTCAGTAGGAGAATGGGCAGCAGGTGGCAAGGACAATGGATGGATTTGCCAGGACAGGGCTGTGCTACCACTTTTCTGAGGCTCACTGTTCTTGAAGAAAGCAATGCACTGATCTACCGGTAGCTCTGGGCTGGAAGAGGCAGAGAAGAGGTGGGCAAAGAAGGACTAGGAAAGTTTCTGGTGATAGTCTATATTCAGAAAAGAACTTTGGGATGGTGGCGTGCTGTGGGAATAGACATTTTCTACAGGGATGTGAGAAGGAGTAAGGGCAACCAATCAGGTCAGGTCTAGTCGAGGCAGAGTACCCTGAAGAAAGAGGGTAGGAGGCCCAGCACAGTGGTCAGGAGAGAAGTCACAAGGCAACATGCTGCAGTTCCAAGGCCTCCAGGGTCAGTGCCTAAGATGCACCTAGGATCAAGCAGAAACTGAAGGAGCTGGCTGGGAACCAGCCATGTTTCAACATTCTTGGGTCATGGGTTCCTTTTAGGAGATGAGGACTACGGAGCCACTCCAAGAAAATGTAATAATGTCCGCATAATTCTTCCTTTCACTTCTGGGGATCACAGGTCCCCAAAGTCAACGCACAGACCCAAGGTTGTAAATCTCAGGCCCAGAGGGTGCTGCTGTGCCCTGGAAGAAGAGGAGTGATGCCAGGAGATACCTGATGGATTGTTTAATTCTGCCAAAGTGGGATAATATGAGACCTGGCCTGAATAATAAATCATTTGCCCCAAAGATAAGCTTGACACTTAAGCTGACAGTGTGGGACTGACTCTAGGGGAAAGATGGGGGCTTGTGAGACAGTAGGAAAGTCTCCGAAACAGCCCTGAATAAAAAGGAGAATAAAGAAAAATTGGGGAACCAGAGGTAAGGCGTGAGGTTAGCAAAATGACCCTCTATTTAGTGCCAATATTCCCAGAGAAAGTCAATCCAGAACCATGATGCATAGAATAGATGATGGGACTTTGCTTTTGAAGCCTACATCTCATACTAGACTAAGACACATGAAGAAAAAGTAACACACACACACACACACACACACACACAGCACCTATATTTGTACTAAAAGGATGCCCATCCCCTTTCTGAACTGAGGCATGATCTAGAGATTTACTTTTATACAAGATATATACTTCTGATCTAGATATTTACTAAAACCATAATGTGATTCTGAAAAGATGTATCTTGGGAAGTATAGGTAGAAAGGAATACAGCTTCATATACTATTATTAGATTATACAATGGGTTTAATTTGATATTTTATACTAATACTAGAGTTATATATTTTATATAGAAGAATTTTCAGGGGATGGTGGGGAGGCTTTGGTTCTGAAAATATACAGTGAATTTTTTACATTATTATTAAACATTCTTTTGCTGGGAAAGAAACTGACCTTGGAAGGGATTTTTCATGCCTGACTCATTTTGGTCCCTGGGTACACAGCGGTAGGGTAGATTGATTGTCCAAAGAAATTTAGCTTCTTACAAAAGAAAGTTTAAATCATTAGCAGAACCATGCCCTGCATGAGCCCACAGCAAGCATATCCAGCGGTACTAGCATTTATAGAAATATGCTCATTGTCAAATGTTCCCCAAGGATATATAGAGCATACTGTAACCTATGCAAAATAAGAAAAGCACAATATCAGGGGTCTGAAGGCCCAGTCTATAGCAAGCTTGAAACTAAGGCATATGACCTTAGGCAAATTATTATACATTTCAGACAGAACCCAAGTGTCCAAGACTAAATTAAATACATCTGCCACCACCCTATCTCAGAAGCAGAATCAACTGTGAGTAGATAATGGAATATCAGAAAACACATGAAATCGTCAAAGTAGCATATAAAATCATGCAATTATTATACAAAGCTAGTAGTTTTAGAAAACGTTAAATTTTTTGAGTGCCTACTTTGGATAAAGCATTTCTCGAGATGTTGTGAATTCCAGGGAAGAATAAGCCCTTAAGAAATATTGGTCTATTTTAAAAATTGAACTCATATTATGAAGACTTAAAAATATTACAAATTGGATGGGATCATAAACAAATAAATAGGCTAATAAATAGAACCATCTAGACACATGGCAAATAGAATGAATATGTGAAAAATTTGAAATAGCACAATGCAAAGGCACAGCTAAGGATGCATACTGGCAAATCTGAAAACCTGTAAAATTTGAGCTGAATCACGGGATATCTTTCTTTGTTTCTTTTTCCAGTGTTGAAAGGACTTGTGGCTTGTTCTGGAAGAGATATTTGTGGGGCTGAGGATACAGCTCAACAGTAGTTACATGCCTATCACGCACAAGGCCATAGGATGGGGTTAAAGGGATTATGTACATGAACTTTGGTTTCTAGTAGACAATGGTGGGAATGAGTACACAGCTTAGATCCTAACCCTATTACAATGACATCAGGGATGAAGAGCTGGCTTAGTTTGTAAGGTGCTCACTGGGCAAACCTAAGAGCCTGGGTTCAGATCTCCAGGACCCACATAAAAAGCCAAGTGCTAAGATATCAGTGCTAATCCTAGCTCTGGGGCTTCATAGAAAGGAGAAGCCCTGGTGCTTACTAAGCATCTATCTAGTCTAACCAACTTGTGAGTTATAGTTTTAGTGACAGACCTTGTCCCAAATAATAACTGGAGAAGTGATTTGGGAAGATATTGAACACTGGCCTCCATATGCATGTGTACCCACAAACAACATATATATGTATATAAACACTGTCTTAGTTAGGATTACCATTGCTGTGATGAAACACCGCGACTGAGGCAACTTGGGGTGGATAGGGTTTATCTGGCTTACGCTTCCATATCACTGTTCGTCAGAGAAGGAACTCAAGCAGAGCAGAAACCGGAGGAGGAGCTGATATCAGAGGCCATGGAGGGGTGCTGCTTATTGGCTTGCTCTTTATGACTTGCTTAGCCTGCTTTCTTCTAGAACCCAGGACCACCAGTCCAAGGAAAGCACCACTTACAATGGGTTGGGCCCTCCCCCATTAATCACTAATTAAGAAAATGCTCTATAGGCTTGCCTATACCTCAACCTCATGGAGGTATTTTCTTAATTAAGGTTCCCTCCTTTCATATGACTTTAGCTTGTGTCAAGTGTGTGTGTGTGTATGTGTGTGTGTGTGTGCTAAATGGGAGAAAACACAACATTTAAATAAGATGAAGTGGTGCAGTGCAAAGTTATACGCATAGTCAGCAGTGACACACGGTACATATAACAACTTGTCAAGAGGATAGCTAATGTGTAGTTACCACCACAACAATAATAGTGATATGAAGAGGAAATTTAGCATCTATAGCCTTGCCGAGTTTTCTGCTTGCTGTGCCTTGTAGATCTGAATCTCAAGACTGCAAGATTAATTCTTACTTGAGTCTCTTTACCCTGTGAATTTTGGGCTTCCCAGCCCACACAACTATCGAGCTATAAACAAACAAAGTCAGGCAGTGGTGGCATATGCCTTTAATCCCGGCACTTGGGAGACAGAGGCAGGCGGATCTCTGTGAATCCAAGACCAACCTGGTCCACAGAGTGAGTTTCAGGACAGGCTCCCAAGCGACAGAAAAACTCTGTCTCAAAAAACAAAAACACAAACAAACAAAAAAAAACCCACAAAAACCAAACCAAACAAACCAATAAATCAACGCCTCTCATCCCTTCTCCCTTTTCCCATCTCTGTTTTTGCTCTATCATTCAGCCTTTTATTTTGAGTTTCTCTGGAGCAAACTGAGATGGGCAAACTAAGGTAAAAGCCTAGAATATACAGGATAAAAATGGGATGCTGAGAAGGGAGGAGTGAGCTGCCTAGTCACCTGCCCCAAGCATTCTAAGCACACGGGCAGCTGAAGTAGAGACTGGGGGTTTGCATTGGGATGGAAAGAAAAAAGGGGAGCTGATGTCTGCCCAAGGTCTGCGAGGCCTGCAGACGTTCCTCACTCTTCCCCTGCCCCATCACCTGTCTTAGGTCCATGCATTGTTTTGGAAATCACGATTGATTTGAGGGGGAAAAAATCAGAGAATTATATTTATACAGAAACTTAAAAAAAATGCCTGGAAGTTATACTGCAGGTAAGACAATAATATTAAGGAAAGTCGAGTGAGGGATGAATAGAAAATTAAAATTTTTTTTTTGTAACTTTGTCTTTAAGTCTAAAATAAGACCAAAACACAAAGCTTTATAAAAACTGGAAAGAATCAGGTGGGCCAGGGGATGTGTAAACTCCATTACCCTGATATTTGGACCATCTAAAACCCAGCCCACTCTCAGTTGATCCCACAGAGAAATTGCTAAGATCAAAGTTCCCCACAGACTTCCTATTCATGGGCAGCAATAACAGGAAATGAGATCTACATATAGAACAGCAGGGGAAACCCACACCATCTATAAAGAAAAATAACCCAGACCCTTGTTCTTAAACATGAATGGGGGCCAAAGCTCACCGCTCCTATTAGAAAACAAAACAGAAGCGTTAAAGAGAAAAAACAAGTAAGTCATGAAGCAGGGTGCCCCAAACAGGAGAAACTGAAGAAAACGCACGCTCTGTTTTACATCTGCACACTAATGTACAGACAAATGCTTTATCTAACAGACTGGAGAACCAGGGTAGACCACGTAAGTGGACAGAACAAGATCCTAAGGCTTGAAACTCTTTATTAAGACATAAAGGTGACCAGTAGACTATTTAAAACAATAATTACCAGCTTAGGAAGGGTGAAACAAAACATAGGGAAACAAATGGCAAGATGACACAAGCATTATTATTATTATTATTACTAACTACATCAGATCACCTGTACATGTCTATTAGCAGAGACAAATGTCCTGGGAAAGGGGACTTTGGCTTATGTGTTAGGGAGTCAGAAGACAACCCTTGGGAGTTGGTACTCTCCTTCCGCCCAGAGACTGAGTGAGGTCATCAGGCTTGGCAGTGAGCAATCTTACCTACAAGCTTCTCACGGACCCTCAATGGAAGATTTTTTTTAAAGCTTAACCTTGTTTTAATTAAGTAATGTAGCTGCTTGAAACAGAAAACTTTAAGGCAATTCAATAGAGCAGTAAGGATGACTCCATGAATACCCTCTATGATTAATTCATACAAACCCAGACTGTATGAATTTCATTCCCACTGGTTTAGCACCCAAGCACTCTGTGCAGGATTGAGAAGGCCAGGCTGTTCCCTTTGGACTCTAAAGTTTAGAGTAACAGCAATAGCACTAAGGAAAAAAAAATCTTACTGGCTTGATTCTGAATATGAGGAACTACTAGAGAATCTCAGAAAATAGCAATGAATGGGCCAGGCATGCAGCAAAGAGTTTGAAACCCAGGGAGCACGTGAGTTTGCAAACCTTCCCTTTGGAGTGATGTACACATCCCTCTGGGAATGTGACTCCTATCCTAGTTCAAGCTCACCAGAGTGTTACTGAGGTTTTATTTTTATCAAATGCTTGTGTAATTTCAATGTGAAAAGTTTTACAAATAAATTACAATCTTATAATTGAAGAGATGGATGACACCAAGAATAAGATACAGATGATATGAGCTAGGATGCCACACAAATTAACCACACGAGCTCTTAATTCTCGGAATGCCTGTTTGTGGAAATGAATAGACGCAGTGTTCCTGTGTTGAAGACATGTATTCAAATATAGCTAGGAACACAGGCTGAGTTTCCATCAGTTAGTAAGGAATTCTCTTGTGTCTCAAGTCCAAAAGCCTGAACGAGCTGGTCAGGCTTTAGTTAACTGCACCCACTACCCATCATCCAGACTTCTCAGGTGCCCAGATAGACGCAACAGGAAGTAAAAAAAAAATTTCAAGTCTTATACCAAAATATGGACTCTGACTCAGAAGTATGATTTTTAGCTTTTTCTTTAAATAAGACAATTTGAGAGAGAAAGAGAGTGAGTGAGTGTGGGGAAAAAAAATCAAGCTTAAAATACAGTGACACTTATTTTGGCAAGATGGCAGCTAAAATCTAAAGAACAAGCTATATGTCTGAATGTTAAACCATCGAAGAACAAGCCACAACATTGTAGAGGGAGCACACCAAACACAAGATACTTAAATTATAATTTAAAGTTCTCCTGGTTAGGTTTTTGTAAACTTGATACAAGTTAGGGTCATTTACGAGGACTCTTAATTAAGAAAATATCTTGATCAGATTGTCTTTAGGCAAGTCTGTAGGGGATTTTCTTGATTAACTGTCGATGTGGGGGAAAGCCTAGCTCACTGCCAGTGCCACCTCTGGTCCTGGGTGGTATAAGAAAGCAGGCTGAGCAAGCCATGGGGAGCAAGTCAGTAAGCAGAGTACCTCCCTGAAATCTGCTTCAGTTCTTGCCTATCCTGTGTGGCTTTCCTCAGTGATGGGCCAGGATGGTGAGTTGTAAGATGATAAAATAAACCCTTTCCTCACCAAGTTGCTTTTGGTTATACTCTGTATCACGACAGCAGAAGGAAAACTAAGAATTAGAATAAGCTATTGAAAAAAACCTATGCTCAGTTTTAGCTAGAAGTTAAGTGTATCTTTTCCTGTTTTTCCCAAATAAAGTCATAGTTTACTACTTAATCTCAACTCAGAGCTCTTCTCTGAGAGCAAAGCAGTTGCTATAAACACATCGAACACTCTTTTGTTAAGTGTAGTCATTTCCTTGGCTCATTCAACATTCAATGTACGTTACTTCAAGGGCTATAATCTGGGACAAGCGTACACAGACTGAAAAATTTACAAGTTTCAAACCTTGTTCTTAAAATCGCAGGTCATCCAGGTCATTTTTACTTCTCACGAGGATGTCACACTGTCATTTGATCATCAGACTACCTTAGTATGATAGGAATTACCTGTTGCCAGTTTGAAGGGACTGGAGATAAAACTTTTAAAAGAACTAACTATATTTCTGAATGGCTGAATAAGGTCACGGCACTAGTCTGTTTACATTCTGCTATAGTTTCAGCACCAAACAGTCTAGTAGGCTCAAGGACTTTATCAAGCTAAATGATGGTGCAGCATCCTAAAAAGTAGAAAATTACTTCATCATAAGCCATTCACAGCCCAAAGTCTGAAGAATAACCAAAATCAAATCTTTATTATTATAACGGCATACATGTGATCCAAATTCATCAATAATTTAGTTACCTTCTTCCTCCTGATGACAAGGACCTCATTAGTGGATGAGTGCCAGTGCACTGGAAATCTAAGTGCAAAAACGGACCAATAGCAGTGTAAGCTGGGGCACAAAATTCATCTCATTGCCTCTCTGGCTGAGAAAGGGGTGAGATCTGTGGAGTGTTTTAGTGAATATTCCTATGATCCAACAAACTAAAAATTGTAACACGTTTCAAAGAAAGGAACATTTCATTGGTGCTACCAGTATGAACATTTTAATTATAAGCCTTATGGCTCATGAGTGATAATTAAGACTCGTTTCTTTTTGTATTATGGCTACCCCTTGATGTCTTCTACAGTCATATCAACCTGTGTTTACTAAAATGAGGTGGTACCTCAGCTTCTTTAATCAATGCCTTTCTCTCCCTGTACCCATTATCACTGCATTCTTCTCTTGGCAAATGAATTTCTTTATGAACGTTCCCCACACCTCACAACTGTGCCCAAAGACATTTCCATTCTCTTGTTTCCTTTCTGAATTGATCTCTAGGCTCTGCCAACTCGGTCTTCTTCAGGCCATGTAGAAAATACAAAGTTGGGCAAGTCACTTGATCTAAAAACACTAATAGTCTGAGAAAACTACTTATTGGACAATGAAAGGGCACAATATTGTGCAGGCTTAGGTGATACTAGGTGAACAGTTGCAAAACTCCTGGGCATTTGGTATAATCAAAACCTGTGATTGTTTTTTCCAACTTCCCTTAGTGCTTATATTCTGACAGCTCAGCTCTGAAACATCTACCTGTAGCGAGAACATGAGCTGAAAACAAAATCAGGCCTCTTCATCTTAATAGCACAGGACATCACACTTCTCAGTCTGTATCACCCTGTCCAAAATGACATTTATAAGAATATTAAATTAGCCCACAGCAAAAAAGCCTACCAAGGGTGCCTGGGAATGGTCACTGCCACGGCACCTCCAGAGAAGTGGGCAGGAAGAGCGCATGTAGCACTGTGGCTGGCAGGTAGGGGTTTGAAGGGGCAAATTCCTGAAGCAAAAATCACAGAAAACAAGTTTCCATTTTTTGTCTCCACTCCTTTCAATTTGGCTAAAGCAGAGGAGTGAGAAAGCTACAAGAACCCCGCAGAGTCTTGTGACCTGGGCTGTACATTTTCCTTAGTCAGGGTCCCTCATCAATTCTGGGATAAGTACTGCATCTTAGTTAACTACTCTTGGGGTTACTGCCCAAATTTCCCGGTCAGGGTGCTGATTTGGTTACTGTAGTACTCTGAAAGTTACAAAGGGACATGGAGGATCCACAAGTTTTTATCTTTTTTCTTCTTGTCTTTGACAACCATCTGACTAGACTGATCAGGTTACCATGACCTCACAACAAACCACAGGAAGATAAGATCTTCCACTCAAACAAATTTTGAACTGATTTCTCTGTTCAGTATAGCAGATGCTGACTACAGCAACAGCCAGACAGCACACAGACACATCCTTCTTAAATTAAGGCCAAATTCCCTAGACCAGATAGAGAAGTTAAATTCCAAGATCAGGTGTAGCAGACATGCCCATAATCACATATTTCAACCATGTGCTGGTTAGTACTTTTCTAGTTTTGTCAACTTGCCACACCTGGAAAAAGGGACCCTCAATTGGGGAATCGCCTCCATTAGACTGATCTGCAGGTAATAACATGGACACACTTCAAATAAAAAGGCTTTGAGAAGGAAGCCTGACTCAAACCAGGATATACATGATTCCAATTACATATGATTACCTGGAAAAGGGAAAACAAGAGTTAGAAAATGTGTCACATAGCTGTGGATGTAGTTCAGTGCTAGAATGTTTGCTCGGCATGTGCCAGACCTTGGATTTGATTCCTAGTAGAGCAAACCACCACCACCACACGTACCACCAGGACCATGACCACCATCACTACCACCACCCCACCACTGCCACCACCACCCCATCATCAAGTAGAAGGAGGCTGCTCGTTCATTTCCCAGCCACCCAGACCAGAAATAATCACACAGAAACTATATTAATTGCAATACTGTTTAGCCAATAGCTTAAATGTATTTCTAGATACCTCTTACATCTTAAATTAAGCCATTTCTGTTATCTTGTATTTTACCACGAGGCTTGTGGCTTACTAGTAAGGTTCTCCAGTGTGTCTCTTTAAGTAGCTACAAGACATCTCCCTAACTCCACCTTCTTTTCTCCTCTATCTCAGCTTGGAATTCCCACCTTGCTCTATTCTGCACTGCAATAGGCCCAAAGCAGCTTCTTAATTAACAAATGGTAATAAAACATATTCACGGCATACAGAGGGGAATCCCACATCAACTATCCACCACCACCACTACCAAACAAAAGAACTAGGTCAGAGTGAATAGAGATTGGTTGTAGAGGAGGAACAGACTCCAAAGGACATGAGAAAATTTGGGGTTGTGGTGATAGTTATACAACCATATGTATTTATCAAAGAGCATAGCATCATACACTTAAAAGGTTGAATTTTATGAAGGTAAGCTATGTCTCAGTCAACCAAAGTGAAATCTCTATGTGAAGGATTCAGCATGAGAGACAGAGACTTCTAAACAACAGGTTAGCTTCCCACTGTCACCAAGATCTGCAGCCTCATCTTGAGAACTGGACACTGAGAGCTGGAGGTGGTAGCATCTCAGAGACAGACACCTCGTCCCTCTCAGACACCATCACCACCTAAAGCACTAATATGTAAACCTCTTAGTCAATGGTTCTGAGGGTATTTAGCCTTCTTCATGAGGACCTGGCATTCTGATGCCGAGGTACTGTTTATCTTGCAGGGTGCCGCACCTGGTCCTTTGTATAGAATCTGCCTGGATGCCAATGCTTTCATAATCATGGGAGTCAAGAGATTATTTCAGACTGAGAATTTGAGCTTACTCCATGTGTTTTTTATGAAGAAGCAAATTAATCTTTATTATTTTGTCTGGACATAATGCCGGGAAAAACCTAATTGTTGACATTCTCATAGAATATTTCCACAGAATTAATGTTTGAGCAGAAAAATATGCCAACATCATCATATACTGTCTCCATTTTGAATGGTTATGATTTGAATTTAAGTCTTATTTTTTTCTCAACCTTCGCCCAACAAACAAATCAGTCAAGCATAAATGGAGAACATTTATACAGAAATATATACTAAGGGAAGACAACATGAGCAACTCTAAGGCTCGGCCTTCAGCAGCTGCCAGGGCTACTTGGATTCTGCCAATGGAAGTGTGATGTGTCAGAAGCAGGGGCCTACATTAACTGTGAAGACAGCAAGGGAAAGCCACTGGAGCAACCTCAGAAAATAGAGTCTACTCTGGGTGCTTTGAGGATGGACAAGGAGGGTGACTCCAGACATTTTAGGTGGAGGGACTAACTTTGCATACCTTGAGTTCATGTTTAGTTAAGCAATCTGTCACGTGCTGGCTTTGTGGAACCTGGAAGTTAGGGGTATTTAATTTTTTTCTCCCAAATTCAAAGTCTTCAGGCCTCAGGCCTCTCCATTTCTTCACAAGTCCCAGAGAGTCTATAATTAATGGGGACGAGAAGAACTAGAGATGGGATCATAAATAATTCTGGATTTTGCAGCAACGTCAAAATGGTGGCATTTGATTTAGCAATTAAGAAACCTGATTTGGCAATTAAGAAGTCATTAAGCAGCTGTAATAGGGAAACTTAGCAGACAATGGGTGAGGGGTCTGGATGGGTCATTCTTGTGACAGTGCCACCTTTTGAGTCCCCCACATCTTTCATTAGGGTATTCCGGCAGGGACTCAGATGGGTGTGTACTGATTATGGCCAAGCATAGGGATAGGCAGAGCTGAGCGTGAGCAAAGCAGGAAAGGGGAAAGAGGACACGCTGGTGGCACACTCTGAGAGACACTGGGGCACTTGCTCTCACTAGAGACTATGCATTTAGGATCTAGGGACATCAATAAAATAGCACTGATATAGAATTCATGAGGATCTTCACTACAGCATTACCACTGCCAATGAAAATGGATATTATCTACATGTTCAACAGAGAGCTGCTAAAATCAACAATTGACTATTATATATGGTGAATTCAACAAAATCAGAAAGAGAAAAAATAGTGTGTAGAGAAAGTTGTCCAGTATAAATTAGTTAAAACCAGAGTTTAGAAGAAAAAGAGTAATAGGCTCCTACTGCATATGCATACACACTCAGAATAGGACACATAAAAATACTAATATTGATTATTGGTTATAGCTGGGAAGGAAAAACAGAGACAGGAGAGGAAACTTTACTGCTCAATTTACATCTTTCTGTAACTGTTTATTACTAAAATCAATCCCAGAGTATTTTATCTTCATCTGTTAATAAAATGAGGGTAATTGAAAAAACATGAGCAACTGTCTTAGAGCTAGCCTCCCAACAAAGGGCACCTAAAAAACTGTACTGCCTTCTCAACAGTTCCCCACCTCATTGAGCATCTCTGGAGACAACTTGTTGCAGAATCAGAATATCTCCTCTGAGCAGGATCTGACCAGTTGTTTTCTTGACTTTTAGAATGAATATCGTCTTCACCATCTACTTTGAGCTTCAAGTTCCTATCCAAACCAATAGTACAGCCATGTCTCTGCATATTCATGTGTTCATAGAGCCACACGCGCCTCTGTTTTGCAAGTATCTGAAGATGAAGTTAATAGGATACATTGTGATCTTCTGTTGGTTTTTCCTGCAACAGTATGTGAAGGCAGAATCTCATAGAGACCATACTGACTGGTGTCTGAGTTTGCTTTTAAATCATACTTTATAATGAAGAATGCTAACAAACACCATCTGAAAACTAGGTGTAAGAGGGCTATTATTAGGCAATACAAGTCTTAACTTTCGCTTAGAGCTCTAGGAGGAGCGTTTGCTGCCCCCAAAATGAGGTTCTGAGTTCAGATACCCAGTATCCACATACAAGCTGTGCTCGGCTACCCAGGACTGTAATCTCAACCCCTGGGGCAGAAGTTGCAGAGACTGTAAGATCAAGGTCACTGAGGACTGATGGCTAGCTCGCCTAGCTGCAAAGCATTATGTTTCCAGGTTCAATGAGAGACCCTATCTCAAGGAACAAGGTGAAAAAGGAATAAGGATACCTGGAATCCTCCTCTGGTCTCTGCATGCATGTCTATGGGCATACACACACACACACACACACACACACACACACACACACACACACGCGCGCGCGCGCGCGAATAAGAAGCTTCACTAAATATGTAGTTACTGGTATGTTACTGTCCAATGCTTGAGCAATTAGCATTAGAGTACTGTGCGAAGTTTAGATCTAGAAAGGTAACAGACATGGTATGAATGCACAAGAGAGCTATTCAGTCAGAGAGAACTTCCCTGGTAGAGTAGAGGCCAGGTTTGGATTGTCAAAGTAGAAGAAACACAGCAGACAGCAGAACGAGAAGACAGAAGAGGCACACGGTTAGTTTTTCACGTGACACGGAAGGGAAATGCTAAAAACTCAGTCCAGAAGGGCTGGAATGCTTCCCAAGGAGACTGAATGTCCTTTGCTACTCCAGGACCACACTAAGATTTCTTGGCATAGGCATGATGGAACCACTGAACCAGAAAGGAGCTCTGGTGCTGGAGAACTGGATGGCTCAATGTTAAGCAGTGTGATGAGCCAAAATGAGGTGAGAAACGGTGGGAGACTTTAGGTTGTGTGAGCAACTGGCCAGAGTCAGGGAACAGGCATAACTAAGGTAGAGGAAAGAGATTTGTTAACAGAGGCAGATGAAGCAGTGCAGAAGATCAGATGTTTACAGAGGGATACCAGTTTGTTATGTACTTGTTTGTTTAGAGAGGGCTTTCTATGTAGCTCAGGCTAGCTTGAAATTCTCAGTCCTTTTGCCTCAGCCTTCTGAAAGCTGTGATTATAGACAGGCATGTGCCACTGTGATTGTGGCTTGTGATTGTCTTCATCCCCTTGAGTTTGGGGAATAAGGAATTTTCAGTGATTTGACCAAGAGTCGGTGAATCTGCTTGACATGATCCTTGTGAAAGATTCTGGATTCTTCCACCTCATCTGAGGATATGATCCCAAACACACAGATATAAGCCCCTTCTCAAATCTCTTTCAGATACAATTAGTACTGGAAGCAAGAAGGGAAAAGTCCCCAAATCTGAAAAATCCTGATCCCTTCCAGTCATAAGCACAACACTGCTGGAACACAGACTTTGAAGATGGAAATGAAGTGGCTGAAGCCTCGTGATGAACTGGCCTTAGTGGGAAGCACTAACGAAGGCATTGCCTCCCTGCCCTCTGCAGGCCTGAGTCTACACTTTAAAGCAATTTCTGATCTTTTCTTTGTCAGAGTTAGAAAGCTTCACTACTTTTTGAAGAGGATTTTGACTAAAGTTCCACCTTCTGTGCCTCCTTGAGAAATGACCTCATTTTTGCAAGTCAGAAGATGAAGTATGCCTACATATCAAGGGGACGTTCTTCCCTAGTCAACAGGCATGCTGAGGTCCCCCAAAGCAGGAGAGTCTCTAGGGCAATCTGTTCTGTAACTTTAGACTCTCTTCCTCCCTTTAAGATTTTCTGTTATTTTATTTTATGTGTACGAGTGCTTTCCCTGAATGTATGCATGCATGTATGTAATGGAGGTGCACAATGTGGGTGCCTGGTGCCCTGGAAACCAGAAGAAGGGTTGGATCCTCTGGAACATGGGAAACCTTAGCTCTTGGTGGGTCTTTCCCTTTAATTTTGTGTAAGCTGCAGAGTCAATAGAAAACCCCAAGTATGAGGGAAATGGGGGTTGGTGAAACACAAGCCAGCAGCTTCTGTGTATCTGTGTACTAGCCAGTGAGCTTCTAACCTAGAATCAACCAATTTGATGATCAGGAAGTAGAAAGTGCTGACTTACAGTGCTCAGAATTCTGCTCCAGGAGCTAAGGATAAAGCGTTGAAGCCCTGGTCCCTTTGCAAACCAGTTTGGCTTATTTCAGCTTGGAGAATGTACCCCAGCCTGGAATGACAGTGAACTGGAGAAACTACACTAGGCAGGCATTTGGCCTCTCCCCAACTTGCTTGTTTCTTGACTTGGCTCCATATAAACTCCATGGAAGCATGCTGCATTCTGTGGCTCAGGTCCCACACAGATGCCATCAGGTGGAAATGAACCAATGTACTTTCTCACACTGGGCAGGGCAGACAGGGCATGAAGAGGGAGAAAGTCCAGAACAGGCTGAAGAAGGGACCTGTATAAATGCTTTAAAGCCCAACCCAGCAAAGGACAACTCAGATATTCCTCTTTCTCCCACAATCTCGCCTCTCTTTCTCTCTTGAAAAATTCTGTTAGGTCAGCCATATGCCTTTGGTATATCAAACTGACTAAGCTGATAGTATAGGCTTGACTGGCTTGACTCAGGGTGTCATTAAGACTCTACTATCATTACCCACCAAGAAGCACAGCCAGTTGTTTGGGAAAATGATCACCACGATAATAATAATCTGCGTATTATTATCCATCATTTAAATGTCAGAACTCTCATTCATTCCTCTGTACCGCTCCCACCCTCCCTGTCAATCCTTAGAGACCGTAAAAACTCATCGGGAGAGAGGAAAGCCCTTAGATATCGATGGAGCTACTGGAAGGCACTCTAAGTGATAGGGTAGAATGAAAACAGGCTGGCAGGATGGCTCAGGGGGTAAAAGCCCTTGCTGCCACCAAGTCTGATGACTCCAGTTTGATCCCCAGACTCCACGGTAGGAAAGAAATGACTCCTGAAAGTTGCCCTCTGACCTCCACATGTGTGCTGCAGCCCATGCATGGATGCACACACATGCACACACGGACAACATTAATTAGCGAGTGAAAACCTTTGCTAGGGAACTGGAGGAATCTCAGCACAAGGCATAAGGTATCAGGACTAAAGCAAACGTGCCAAAGCCCCAGAGGCTCTTGGCAAGTTTCTCCTTCGAAGTCCTCAAGGAGACACGGCCTACTGTACTTGCACAGAATTGCTTTTCAGGTCTGCCTCCCACACAATCCTTCAGTGAATACCTAAGTCAGCAAAACAACAGGAATTTTCATATTGATCCTGAAATACTGGCAAGTCTTTAAGCTATGGGACTCAGCTGGGGCAAAAACAAAATACTGCCAACTGCCTAGGAAGTTCTTATTTAATAAGATGATGCAGAAAACATGTCCATTTTCTTCTCCTTTACAGATGGCAGATTTCTTTTTCCTTACACAATGCCCATTTGTGTGGCAATTATGCCCCAACCAGCAGCTTTCAGTGAATCCATTAGAGCTATCTAGCCCAGCACAACTTCCTGAGTACCCTGCCCCTTGGAGACATGGAGTATGTTTACATGGCAAAGTCCCGCATCCTGTGTTTCTGAGTTTCAAACTTCATCCTTGTTTCCCAAGCCTACTCTCTCCCTGACATTCTGATCTGATCCACACTTATCTATTCCAAGCCACCAATTTACCCTCATGACAGTATTAGCATCCTGCCTAGTCACTACAGTAATGTCTCTCAAGCTGACCTGATCTTTGGTACTCTGGTACCTGGCCACTTCAAGGTGGCCTCAAAGAAAGAAAGTAATTTCAAAACATGTTATTTGTTTCCATGTGGTAGACTTTTCTAGAAGTCACATATTTGGTCTAACTTATTCTATTATTATAAGACTCTCAGTGCTGAAGCTACAGCAAACAAGGCATTGTCCCCTTTGGCTTTCTTCCTAGAGCACTCGTCTACTACTGATGTACCACAGAGGGTAGCTATCTGTCTGACCCATCAAAGGCCAATCATGGTAACAAAGCAAAATAGTAATAAAACCTTAAAGTCAGGCTTAAAGCTCAGTTTCCAAAGGGCTGTTATGTGTCTTTTAATATTTATGATCTTATGTTAAATTCTCACTAGTGAGTTGAAAGAGACCTTTAACATCATTTAAGCAGCCTTGATTGTGCTATTCCTGTTCCCCTGTAGCACAACTTCCTCATCAATCTTCCTTTCTCTGTAACTTCAACAAGAATCTCTTGGAAACATGGTTCCTAGGCTTCCCCACCCCCCAAATGCCTGCTCTCATATACAACTTCTCACTGATAGGAGAATCAACTTTAGGGCTTTAAAGTGGCATGACATTCAGCTCTAGGCTGCAGAGTCCATTGGTCTGGGTGAACTAAATGACTTAGTCACTGAGTTAAATGTCAAGAGAGCCAAAGGACCTCAGATCTCTCAATAATTCTAAACCCTCAGATTAACAGAACAGCCCTAGATCTCACACTGGACGGATCAGGAAGGATGCAGGAGAAGCAGATGCTGCTGCTGAGGCAATTCATGTCACAGGATCACTAAGAGCAAAAGACCTTTGGAGTGTCTTCATTAACAGGGCAGGACACAGGGATTATAAGCATCCTTGAATAAATGTGGTGCTGACTCATGCCTCTTAATTTGTCCTCTCTTGAAAAGCCCTACGGTGCATGTAATTCAATTTCAATTAAAAACATATAAAAACAAAGTCATCTTGTTATAAAAATACTAATACATGTTCATTGTTAAAACCATTAAAATCAAGAAAATACCTAATATATATATATATATATATATATATATATATATATATCCCTACTGTCAGCCTTCTAGAGTCCTTTTGACATTATTTGACAAGGAAAGTAGAAATATGACAATTCACTTTTATTCTTGCCACCTTATCATAATGAGTCAGAAAGATGATGCTTCTTCCTGTTCAGAAATCCTAGCTAAAGTCTTTGGACATAAACTATGTGTAAACTGAACTTTACTGCTATTCATAAAGCAATCCAACTTGCCAAGGTTTGAATGGCACTCACAAACCCTGCTTCTCCCACTCTGCGACCATATGCCTAACTGCTCAGGCCTAAACCTTGGGGTCGTCTTTGTTTCCTTTCTATTCTTCACCACACGTATCAACCTACCCCAAGTCTTCTTTTTTCTGCTCCACTGAAATCATTTCTCACTGCCCCTGCTGCTAATGCTTTACTCCAATCAGTATCAAGTCTGAACTACAGCAGTGATGATGATGGCTGCTTTGCCTCCATTTTTATCACTGTATAATCTCTTCTTCTTTATAGCAACCAGTGATCAAAGTGCCCAGAAAAATACAAATAAATCATGGTGAATTTGGCCCCAGCAATACGGCACTAAACATGGAGGTCGTTTGGATGTGTGAGATCTAGAGGTCTCACAGCACTTTGAAAAGGCAAGAATGAATCCTTTCATATGGGACTCCAGGAAGACAGCTGTAATCATTTGGATGTATGCCACTTCGAACACTACAGACACTGCACATAGCGACACATTCCAGAGGATATAGAGTAGGAAACGGGAAGACAGAAGAGGAACTGAATAGACTTTTTGAAGAATGACATGACACATAAGGATTTAAAGAATGAAGCTGTGAAACCAAACCAGCCACCAGGAAGATGTTAACTCTGTGGCAAGTGATGAAACTGGTTAAGAATTCCAGCCATACCACGTGGCTGTTAGGGGAAAAGATCTTGCATTATCTCAGTCCCAATGCCATTTGTCTGCTGATTATCAGAAGACTAAGGAATGGAGATGAGAGTTATACTGAAATGCTTGTTTTCAAGTTCCTTCCTCACCACTTAAACCTGACTTAGTGACTATGGAAAACACACCTGCCTGCCTCTTTCCTTGGTGGCTCTCTTGCTGAAAGAAGCATGATGCTCATTACATTCGCATGGGCAAAGAAACCTGTATACATAAAGTATCTAAACAAAAGAGATGGGCATAGACAAGGAAAGCCATTTCACTAGCTCCAAACTGGAGCCAGGTGTTATGATGGTCAGCCAGGATTTGTTTTCTGTAATGAACGTAAAGATGATTAGAGAGTTCAGAGCTCTACTCACTGCTGCACGGGCACTAAGAAGGAACTGTCAAGAAACCATTTTCCAGAGCCTGCACTTTACCTCAGATGAAACAGCATCATTCAGGTGTCCAGAGGTGACTGGGCCCATTAGTGTCCCTGTGGCATGCTTCATGAAGTACACAGAATTCATGACTGCTCGGACCATTTTTTTCAGGCTGGGTGAGCTTCTTTCTAAAACCCAGTTTGCAAATCAGACATTATCAGGAGTTTATGATGGAATTAATTTCCACTGGGCCCTTGTTTAGTTGTTGCTACAATGGGACAAGCTGGAAGAAACTCCGCCTGGATGGAGCAATCGATAATCAGGGTAGAGAGGAGAAGAGAACAATGACAGCACTAGGCGGAGCAACTGGGGAGCATCCCATCTTATTTATTTCCTTAGTCTTGGAACCTACCAGGTGCCTTGCACTGACAAAAAAGGCTTGGTGAATTGAATGGACAATTGGACTAAAAGGGGGGAAAAGGCCCAGAGGGAGAAAGTGAGTGAGTGGGGTGGAAATCTAGAAGAATAGTTAGGGGTCCTGGAGAGAGAGAGAGAGAGAAAAAAAAACACTAGTAGCAAAGGTGTGGAGGGAAAAATTATAACTATTTGTAAAAAAAAATGGGTGGAGAATTAAAGTCAAAGGAAGACCTATCAAAACATTACATTTACACAAAGGTTTTCACAAATGTAGCATGCACACATTTATACACACATGTGCATATAAACGTAGTAACTACTACCAGAGTTAGCATTTGTTACAAAGATGAAAGAACAGAGAATTCTTAGAGGTATCCATGTTGGTTTTAGCCCCTGTTCATGAGACAGGGGTCATTGGGGGAAGCTGACTTATAGCCATTGAGGGCAAATGACTACTGGAGATGGCACATACTGTGGAGGGGAAACATGTCCACCAATAAGGTCTTCAACTAAGCTCTTGGTGCCACAGAAATGTCATGGATATACCCTTTACACTTATTCTAAAGGAGATCCCTTCTAAGTCTTCTTCCTAATCTAACCTCAGATCTACCTAAGGACCCATCTTGTTTTTACCATCTATATATAGCAGCGAGGATCTGCTCTCTATAAATAGGCTGCCAAGCTGCGCTGTGCTTTTGCAAACATTAAAGCAGAAACAGTCCTAACACAGATCAATAATGTTTGCCCATTTCTTCATGCTTCTCTGCTTATTTTTAGCCCCTATGCAGAGCCCAATATTTATAGGAAGAAAACTTCATATCACCTTCTGGAATACTACCAACTTATGACCAGGACAGCAAAAAGATAATAATTTACTTTAATCTTGTCATGTCTTTAAAAAAATAGTAATAAATTCATATTCAGTAGGCACTTGTTCTACTACCTCACCACATGGATTTGGGCCTTTGGGGAAGAAGATCATGAAGCTTATAAAATCCTATCCTTAGTTTAGTACCCCCTGTGTTCTTCCCTCTGCCAATTTATCTAAGGTTCGATTCTTTATCCCACAGGCTCATAATCCAAAGAGAGAGCTCTGTGTTGTTTGGAAACAGGAAGAGCTATAACCCTCAGCTTTACCTTCCTTTACTAAAACATCACTTAGTGCACAGACAAATCACAGCCGCAGAACCCCGGAGAGAGGGACCGCAAGGCTCAACAATATAAAAGGCGTATTAGAAACAGCACTGGACGCCCAAGCGAGTAATTGGGATCTAACTTTCTCTAGAGGAACTTTATCATTTCTGTGTTTCCTATGGAATTTCCAGCATAAAATTCACATACAGTTGGTGTCAACTGATACTGGTCAAGATAAAAATAAGTTTCTTTTAAATACAAATTGTATTAATGAATACTTGAGTCCCCACAAGACCTAGGAACTTCAGGGATGGAGTCTTAGAGTCCCACCACATAAGTGGATCTCAGGAAAACAGACCAAAGCCTGCAAAAGCACACATACTTGAAAGATTAGTTTATGTCACTCTGTGACCCTATGCAAGTCACATAAGTCCTTAGGGCATCCATGTCCTCATTATGTCATTTTCTGACCCTTTATAAGTCACGTAAGTCCTCAGGACATCCCTGTCCTCATATGGGGTATAAAGCGGAATCTATGACAACAGTCACCAGTGGGTATGTGAACAGCCTGAAATTCTGGATATTTGATTTCTCATAATCTGTATGTACTTTTCATGAGAAGAGAATGTGCTTTTATTGTCCTAAAGCAATCTATGATTCTTCCCTGCCCCTGAAAGTTTAAGAACCTTTAGCAGCTTAGAAAATAATTGAATCATGAATTTCAACGCTGAGAACCTTTGGACTATGTGTGGTGTGTCTACATACAGATATATATGCTATGCTACACATCAGAATCACAAAGTTTGAGGTGAATGAGGAATAAACAATGGTCCACTGATGTTTGGTTTAACTTGAGGCCCACACCATGATAGGAGCCTATGCCCTACACTGCCTGGATGGCCAGGAACCGGAGACTGCACAGCCCAAAGATATAGGACCGATGCCTTTTCCAGTCATCATCAGAGAGGCTTCTTCCAGCAGCAGACAGAAGTGGGTACAGAGATCCACAGTCAGACATTATGCAGAGAGAGAGAGCCTAAACTGAAGGTCTCCACTGGGTTCCTCACCTCAGAAAAGAGGGAAAAAAGACGATGAGTTAGAGGGGATGGAGGACACCAGGAGATCATGGTCCACTGAATCAACTGAGCAGGGCTCACACGGGCTATAGAGACTGAAATGGCATGCACAGGGCCTGCGAGGTCTGCACAAGGTCCTTTTTATGTATGGCTGCTAGCTTGATGTTCTTGAAACTCCTAAATGGCAGTCATCTCTTAGAGACCTTCTCTTTTCTGAAGAGGAAATAGAGGGAGAGTGTGAAGCAGGATTAATAAAACCTCAGAGAGAAACTGGGGTTCAACCTGAAGATCTGAAATGCAAAGCAGCCAGTCACTGGCTCTTACCTCAACCTCAGTCCGAAAATGGAGATCCTGCCTCCAGGAATTTCAGAATGAGATTGTGACTGAAACTGTCTCCTCCCATTTTATAATCCTCTCCAGGGCTGGGATTAAAGGCATGCACCACCCAGTTTCTATGGCAACTATGTGGCTACTGGGATTAAAGGTATGTCTGTAAGGCTGACCAGTGGGGCTGTTTTACTCTCTGGTCTTCAGGTAAGCTTTATTTATTAAAATACAAATGAAATGCCACAACAGGAGTGGATCTGGGAGAGGAGAGGAGAGGGGAGGTGGTGGTTGGGGGGAGGCCAGGAGGAGTGGAGGGAGGGGAAACTGTGGTTGGAATGTATTATATAAAAGAATCTATTTTCAATATAAAAGAAAAAATATTTATTTTAATATAGCTGAACATAAAACTTTTTAATCATCCTAAAGGATTATTTTACCAAGAGGAATACGACTGAATGTGCTTCGGTATCTTTGAAATCCACACTTAAGTATTCATGACATTAATTTGGAAGTGTAGCTCTAAATTCAATTTTTTTATTCTAATGTGTAGGCTTTAATGTTTACCATAGTTCTAGGCAATAAAATCACACATAAGATAAACATTTCCAGACACTCTTTTCATATATTCTGTCTAGAATAGTGTTTATTTTCTTGGCTAGTCTTAGAACACACACTTATCTTGAAAGGACAGATTTGCTGCTGTGCCCCTCCCCCATCTCTCTGCTAGGAAGCAGGGTAGCAAAGTGGTGCTAAGATCACAAGAATGCAGGGCACTTTCTTTACTTCACAAGAAAACAATACAACTTGTCTGTAAATCTGACCACTCTTACAGCTGTTTTAAGAAGGCAACCAGCAGATCTCCATGAGGTACAAGAGGTTTTCATGAACTGTCAACATTGTATGGCTTTCCATACACAGTGGAGGAAGTCTTGTTTTTAGAAAACCAGCCATATCAGCAACGTCCTATGACATTCTGAGTACTTTCGCTCTCAACCCTGGGCCGCTCTGGCTGCTCATGTTGCCATCTTTTGTCCCTTCACCCTGGGATCTTCCTCAAAGCGGCAGCTGCTTAAGAGGAAACACCACTCGGTTGTTTTTCATCAAACATTTTCATTGACTGTGAGGGAACCTGTTTATCAACAGAAAACTTTCAGCATATTTCATCCACGGGACAGAAAATAGCCAGGGAGGCAGGTTAGACCGCACACCTTCCACATGTCTTTGCCCATGTTCTCCTGCGGAGTGTGTTTCTTTGGATTTCAGTGGCATCTTCTTCTGACAAAGAAACACTCATCCTAGGTGACATTTTTCTTTCAACATCTTACTTTATCTTATGTTAGGACAGGGACAAGGAGGCAACAAGTTGTGTCCAAAAGATAAACAGTCTCTCTACTTTTGCAAATAACAGAAGGACCACAGTAGAGGATTCAAAAAACGTATCATTTAGTTTGATGAAATTTTATTAAAATCCACTGTGATGGACTAAAGCTTCAGCTCATGAGAAAACGTGTGCTAACATTTTCAAGGCCCAGGATCAACTCACAGCACTAACATTGAATGACAGCAAGAAGCCCCCTCAAATTGTTAATATTATCATCAGTAAGTTCATCAAGGCAAAGTATACATTTAATTCTCATAAGTTCATTCTTAATGATAGTGGGTACAGATCTATATTTCAATTAGTTTTGTCAGTTTTGAGGTGTAAGAATCAACTTATAAAATATGATTGGATTGTTATTTTAGCTAATAATTTGGATAAAAGCAGTTTATCTTAGAATAAAGTATCATTTCCATTTTTTGTGTTGCTTATTGGTGCTTGCATAAAACATAACTTTCAGTTATATTTTGTATTGGTTTGCCCGCCCTTCCTTCCTTCCTTCCTTCCTTCCTTCCTTCCTTCCTTCCTTCCTTTCTTCCTCCCTCCCTCCCTCCCTCCCTTCCTTCCTTTCTTCCTTCGAGACAAGGTTCTATTAGTCTTGGCTGGTCTGGAACTGGCTATATAGAGCAGGCTGGCCTAGAACTCAGAGAGATCTACCTGTTTCTACCTCCTGAGTGCTGAGATTAAAGGTGTGTATCACCTCACCTGGCTTTGGTTTTTTTTTTTTCATAATATTTTTTGATACAATAAAACGACTTGACCTGTTCTATTGTTATTGCTGTTTTCTACAACTGGAGATATTAATATCCTACAAGTTAACTTAGGTGTACTGTATATATTCAGCACAATCCCAGCAGATGAGGGAATAACTTTGAACTCGACATGTCCAGGGAAAGTCCTCTCTTAACATATTATGGGAAAGAGCAAGTGTCAATTCATCTGCATAATACTTTAATTGTCATTATTTTGGTGGACTAAAAATGAATTAGGGGACTATCAGATAGCTCAATGGATAAAGGTGCCAGTCACCTTTTTTTTTTTTTTTTTTTTTTTTTTTTTTTTTTTTTGGTTTTTCGAGACAGGGTTTCTCTGTAGCTTTGGAGCCTGTCCTGGAATTCCCTTGGTAGACCAGGCTGGCCTCGAACTCACAGAGATCCGCCTGTCTCTGCCTCCCAAGTGCTGGGATTACAGGCGTTTTTTTAAAAAAGGTTTTGTATATCAGCTTGGTGACTTGGATTTGAGTCCCCAGAACCCACATGGTAGAAAAGAGAGAATGGACTCCTACAAGCTGTCCTCTGACATCTATACACACATTACAGCATTGACACACAATACACATGTGCGTGCACACACACACATATGCACACTCACTGTATTAAATGAATGAGTAAATGAATGAATAGAAATTAAAATTCCAGTATTTTTTCCCATGCCTTCATTGGTAAATCTTTCAAACTCTGCTCTGAAAACTTAAATCTAGCTTACCCCTGTTGTCATATCCAACCTGCAGATTAAAAGCAATGGGCCTGTGCTGAAGGGGTTTCTGACTGCTTGAAGAGCCTGTGGGTCATCTCTAAGGTCACTTTTCCTTCCTTGTGGATTCAGAGGTTTCCCTTCAGAAGGCCTGAGAGAATAACCAAGGAGGGTTCCTTGCTGAGTTTCTGCTGTGGTTACTTAGAAGAGTGAATCCACTCTTGGAGCTGGATGAATCTGCACATGTTAGCAGTAATGCTGAGGAACGCAGGGAGCCTATCTCAAAGCAGAGTTATTCAGCACACACAAATTGCATTAGGAAGCCTTAACAGCTGCAAGTGGTGGGAGGTGATGGGGTCATGCAATTTTCATACTCATTTTTCTGGACAGCTCTACTTTGAGTGGTAAGAAGAAACAAATCACATTTTATTGAGTGGAGAGTAAAAGATTTCTAAATTTAGAGTCTTTATCACCTAGATTCTTTGCTTTGAACATGGTTTTCCACATGTGCCAGCCTGGGGGTAGTGTGTACTACCACAGGAAGCAGTGTCAAAATCATGTGCCAGATAGAAGCCAGGCAACCTGGTCCTATGATCAAAGCTGGTATCAAGAGAGGACAGTCATAAGCATGTAAGAGACTGTTTCTAGGCAGGAGTTTCTGGTTAACTGCAAATAACAGGTTTAAAAGTCCTTACACAATAGCTCAATAATTTTAAACTGAAGAGCAATAGGAGCAACAAATGACTTCAGAATATGCCTGGCCACATTTTCCCCCCATCAAAGCCATCATCTTCCCTCTTGTTTTTAGAGAACCCCCAAGAGATCCCAAGGCCTCTCATTTCTTCCAGAGGCTGTGCAACAGGTACTGTATATAACAGTATTTCTTTGGGAAAGGTTTTTGTTAGCAGAAAGAAATGTAATCAAATCTAAGTTGTGTTTTCTGTTAGAGATCCCACTGATATTGCCTGTCCAAAAGACTACAATAAATCATATGAAAGAGCTGCATCTCCTTTAGAACTGTAATAACTGTTCCCTTGGTCCTCTAGGATAGTGATAGGGTGGATCTATGACTTTTATGTTTGTGCTACTTCTTGTCCAGTGCTGGTTGACAAGCACTGGTGTTGTATTTCATACGTGAAGTGACAGAAGCAGCTATGTGAATCCTCCCTGGGTTCTGGTTACATGTTTGCATATTGAGTTTCCCCTCTTCATTTTCCTATGAAACTAAACCCACCACACCCTACCAACTCCAGTCACCCAGCTCAGGTGACAAATGGTCTTGCTTCTTCTTGTATTAAAGAATGAAACTTAACCAGCTATTCTTTGGTGATCAGACACATTTAATTGAGTTCTTCAGTGTAACATGGGTTAAATAAAGAGCCCAAATGCTAATTTAAGCAACCAGCTAGTAATCTAGTGAGCACTGCCCTTACAATTATAAGTTACCAACCAGATGCTGGTTTGACACCTTCCTAACTGCAGAAAGGAAGCCAGTCAGAAGGCTTACAAGATGAACAGTATCACAGTTAACACCAGAACATGCCCATAGAAATGAACTAGGTTTTTGTTCCTTTCCCAAAAAGGAAACGTTAAGGCCCTGAAAGGAGTCTGGTGGCTTCTATATCACCTCCAGCCAGAGGCAGAGGCAGAGGCAGAGGCAGAGGCACAGGCAGAGGCACAGGCAGAGGCACAGGCAGAGGCAGAGGCAGAACTAGGGGTCAGGATTTTGACTAGGGTCAAAGCAGAATAGAAGACCTGACCATCTGGTTATTTATATTGACTTTAGAAAGAAATCTTATAGTAGAAACCCAAAACAGGTAACTAATTTTTTAACATGGTAAGTGGTTGTGCAAAACACATAAGGATTTAAATATTTATTATT
Organism: Microtus oregoni; assembly: GCF_018167655.1. Classification (NCBI taxonomy): domain Eukaryota; kingdom Metazoa; phylum Chordata; class Mammalia; order Rodentia; family Cricetidae; genus Microtus; species Microtus oregoni. Next base: position 2,983,478 of record NW_024544728.1, on the reverse strand, counting down.
CATACATTCTTGAAACTAAAAAGAGCAGCCAAAATCTACCCTTCCACTTAAAAGCAAAACTGTCTTTCAGACATTCCTAGATCTTTTCTAGGATGCTTCCGCAAATCTGTCAGCTCACGTTCTCTGAACCAAGTCTAGACAGGGAGCTGAGCCTCCAGCTCACAACCAGCTCACACTGTGATGACTGCGAACAGACACGTAGAGGGAGAAAGGGCTAGCCGACACATCAGCTGTCATGCTTCCCGGGTTCTCTTCGATCAAAATCCTACCGTCTTTTCACTGCTGACAGGAAACAGCTCCCAGGACTTTCATTCTCAAGGGCTGTATTTCTAACCTGTTCCCAGTATACTCTTCTTGGATCAGGCATGAAGTTCTAGGTTCTGTGTTTAAGCTGGAGAAGGAATATAAACTAAAATACCATGGACATTTTTTCTCGCTTAAGGATATTATTCAAGTGTAAGAGGAAAAGTCTGATGTATAGAATAGCATGCATGACTGCTGAGATTATACCAAGTGACGTCACTCAGACAGACAAAAAGGCAAATACTTCACAGTCCCTTTTAAAATGGGATGAAGCTATCAAAAACACAGAGACAAACACCATAAGGAACGGTGCTTGTCAGGGTGTTGTGGAGGATAGAATAGGTGGTTACTGTTAAATGGGTATAGATTTCTAGTTGAATGAGGTCTGGAGATAGATGGCGTTAACAGTTGCACATCATGAAGGTATTTAATACCACTGAACTGCATACTTTAAAAGCTGATATGGTAAATGCTATGCTTGTATTCTACCCCATTAAAATAATAATTTTCAAAAATACCTATTCCACTGAGATTTCCTTCTACATCTCTGCCCTCTTCAAAGTTATAACCTACATGAAATAATCCCCGTACAAAATAGAGTGTTTTAATCTGCATTAAGAACCTTTGAAAACACAAGCCTAGGGAGACCTCTGAGATTCAAGCAATAAAGCTCTCCACTCAAAGTACAGTGAGTCTGTAAGCCAGGGTACACTTGTGAAGGACTCTGTGCTGGAAGTGGATGAATAAGGCTCTAATGACAGATCCAAATTCAGTCATCACGGCAGGTCTCTATGTCCTCGTCTAAATAACCACAGGCTCTTTGGGCATGTATTCAACTGCTCAGTGTAGCACGAAGGAGTGGCAATGCCCAGAATCTAAGGCTCCATTTTGGTTTGAGTCCTCAAAATGCAGTATTATCTCTCATCAAAACAAAGGCTGGAGAGTACTGCTCCCTCCCCCCCTCAGTCTTTTGTGTGACATCTAGAATATCCAAGTGTCTTTGGAAAACTCAGTATCTTCAGTGGTGGAAATTCCCTCTTATACTAAATGTTCCTCATATTGCCCCCAAAGAATTGATAGTTAGATCTCCTAAAGGCACCCTCTGTCATGTGCCTACATTACCACATTTTCAAATATGAAGACAAGGGAAACTTTTAAGAGAACTCGTGAGAACTGTTTTCAATCTATTATCCTTGTTAAAAATTTCAAACATCAAGTGAACCCATCCATGTAAGTGTATACAGCTGATTATGGTTTTCTGTGTACACTTACAGAATGTAATGGCTATCATTTTAATTGACATTCTCAAGTCTGTCACTGTGCAAATCTAAGCAGCTCAATTATTTTGCCCAACAGGAGAATTACACTATCCAGAAACAAATGAGAAAAAGACATTAAAAGGCTATCCTTGTTAATGCTTTCAAATTGGGCTAAAGTTAGTTATATCCTGTTGAGCCTTCTAATTCTTTGGAGGACCAATGCAAGCATGGCGAGACATACTGCTTAGGTCTCTAATCTTAACTGTGACATTTCCTGTCTCATGTTTTACCATCAATAGTGACCTACTTGTTAGACCATGTGGTTTTCCAACCAGAGCTTTTGATGCTAACACATGGGAAACACAATTATTTTTATATTTAGCACAAAGTGTAGCCATGGAACATTTAAGATGATTTCCAGCTTAAACTATCTGTACTAATCCTATTTTGCAGTAATTTTTTTCTTTTCATTTAGAAATACAGTAGTTATGGTCTGCTAAAAGCAAAACATTCATCCTTTGTTTTCTAAGCAACCCAAGAAGATGTTAAGGTATGTTAGTATTTAATAAATAGAAAACTAGCAAAGAGTCAAAGAATCATGTCCTAGTTACTCAAGAGGAGTAGCAAATGACTTGTTGAAGATGAAAATAAATAATGCTAGCAGTATCATTTAGAGCTGAAATTCTTAGTAAAGTGGAGGTAGTTCACTAAAATCATTAAGAAGAATAGACAAAAAAAATTTCATATTAGAAACACAAAAAAGAACCCCAAGTTTCATAAGGGAAAACTGGGCAAAACCTAAAATCTCATTGAGAAACAGTGCATTAGAGGGTACAAATCCCTGGGAAGAAAGTCTGTCCATACAATGAAATAAACTTAAAGGTAAGCCAATGTTTTACTAGGCAAAGTAATACTGCTGTCCATAGCTTTCAAAATTAAGAAGAAAGTCATCATTACAAATTTCCATTTGTATGTAACATTGCAAACACTGCTTAGAATGTAGTTTTGATATAAAAAGCCCAATGGAATGAACCAAGTGTCCCACAATCTAAGAATGAATACTTGCTCAGTGTCACTTGTGAATAAGTAAATTCCCAACATGCAACCAAATCTCCAAATGGAGTTTGCAGTATTTAAGTGAATTTTCAAAGCTATGGCTATCACACCAGCTCAAACGCAGCTGCTTTTATGAACCATAAAGGATCTTTCAAATCATGGTGCTCACACATGGAAAAGCACATGCTACACTTTGCCTCAGCCAAAGAAACCTCACTGCCACCCTGCAAAGTACGTGGGAAATACTCCAGCAATGTATGTACCCATTATGAATTCTTTCTCATCGCTACTGCGTTTGCTATGCATTTTCTATAACCCCATGCTGCTTCTCACCTACACAGCCTTGACAGGAAAAAAAAAAAAAAGGAGAAAAAGAAAAAGAAAGAATTCAGTTGGTACATAAAAGGGCCAGTCTATTATACATGGAAACCACCCGGCCAAAAGCAGGCCCCCAAGAGCCACAGACCATATGCCTATAAAACTTAAATAATAATAAAGACACATTAGCCCAACCATTTAATTCCTGGTCTCATTTTCACTACGATCCCGGTGAATGCCAACAAATTTATATCTCCAACTTTACTCAGATTAAAAAGTGCAAATGAAACAAGAAGAAAGGGCTCTCCATCAAGACACATGAGGAATGAAAAAAGCATGATGTCAACATTAAAACGTCCTTCTTTCATTTCTTCTGACTTGTTTCTAAGGCTTAATATAAAAAGAATCTGCAAGAACTTGACTACAAATTGGTCTCAAATACAAACACATTTTACTCAATATAAAGTTTAAATCTGTTTTTGGAAATCAGATGCTGGAAGTTTAGCCTGAAATATATTTCATAGTAAGTGACTAGCAAGTTTTCCTGACAAGGGAACATCTGGTGACAAGAGAAAAAAAAAAAAAGGAAGCGGATTGACTCATACTACGGGCTAAGGGCTAAGTATCTTAGCTTGTGGGGTCCCCTGCGGGGAGGGCCTAGGGGAAAATGAACAGGGACAAAGGGGGAATGCAAAATTTTTGTCCAACTTAAATATGGTTTACTTAATTGCATGCCAATATCACACTGCAAGCCTCAGAAAAATAATGCCTTGCATATAATTAGCATGACACAACCCACAGAACAACAATAAAATTAAAAACTGCAGATACTTACAAAAGCACTCACTTTGATGAAGAAGGTGAAGCCAGAGCAAAAGGACATTGGAAGAAAACACTGCTTCATGTATGCCAATTGCTCATGAATTAACATGTGCGGTAAAGCTATCTTTCAATTTGCACCTCCATAATGACTTTGGAACAATTAAGAACACAGTTCCGAGAAAGGAGTCATTTAAGTACATATATGAGTTGAAAAATTAAGTGCATGCAAAGAAATCAATTTTAAGTGAATTTACCATTATATAATTCTCCCACTTTAAAATTCAGTCTTATAATTAATTTCCTTCTTAAACAGTTGAAACCAAATTAGAAGTGTTGGTATCAATAAACTATTCTAAATAAGAAATCCAGAATTTATTATTCAAATGCCCCTCTTGCACTAGGCTTTCTTAAAACTCACATGTATATAACTATAGTAAGTGTATTTTTTTGCGAAAGAACTTTGATGTGTTTCTTTTTCCATTGAACAGAATAATACAGATTTAATTAGTTTTAAAATTTTACAAGAAAAAATTCTGAGCTTGATATATTCAGACTCAAATGACAACTGGCCTTTACCTTACGGTGGGAGATAAAGGCTGATTCTGGGTTACTAGAAATCAAGATTTGTAAGCACTCATTTATTAATTGACTTATTCATTTGTTTGCTTGTTTATTTTAAAATATGGGTGGAAGGCAACAAATCAAAAACTAGATAACTGAGTAAATTATATGAGACTATTACAAGTACCATAAAGCAAACAAAAGTGGGGAGGAAACAGTCAGGGCTGGGGAGGACACCTAAACAGATAGATGGGCTAGTCCTTGGATATAGTTAGAAAGAAGAGCTATTTCAAAGCCTGGTTAGAAAGGATGTAGCCATAGGAACAAAGGCTGTGTGATCCAAGCAGAAGGGATCACAAATGCGAAGGGTCACAGGTGGGGAAGAGACTGGCTTATTACACCAACAATAAGAAAGCCATATGGTTAGAAAATTGGTCAAGGGCCACGGGATAAATAATGAGGCCATGGAGATGGGCAGGGTCCAATCATTTAAAGCTCTGCTGACTGTGATAGTCCTAGGACTATCTTCCAAGAAAATAGGCAGTGATGCTGAGTAGGGAGGGACATGAGCAAGTGAACTCTCATGGCTGAATCCTAGCTTAGCCACTTATTACCTGTGTGACCTCAGCGAATCACTAAGTCCTCTTGGATGCCAAATTCTTACTTTACAAAAGCATGCATAAGAAATCATGTCCAGTTATAAACATCCATAATTATCATTCTTGTTAGCAGAATGATATATCAAGTTAATACAATTGTTTACATTCATCTAAACCTATAGTACAAAATATACCAGCGAGAATTATTGAGAAATAAGCAAATTATTTAAAATTTTCTATTTTACTAATCAAAGAGCATCTACCTCTTGAGTACAAGAAGACATAAATTAGTACATTCAAACTCATTAGGTTTTATTGTGGCTGTAATCAGAATAATTATTGATCTTAGCTCACTTCTCTGTCCCTAATTAGTTTTCATTGTATCTTTCTTGCTTCTATCCATCAGTGGTACCTACCAACCGCATCGCAGCCATGACAAGGAAATGTTCGAAGTCATAACATGCAGTAGACATTTACATATGCCTCAGTGTCTACCCTGTACCCCACCTCTCCCAAGTCCTGTATACCTTTCTACTCTTCCTTGTTAACAGAATGCCAATTGTGCTCACTGTTTCCCCTCGGGCACTGATGCATGGCTAGTGACTCAGGTGGCTGGGCATGTGAGCCACTTCAAGGGAATGTTCTCATTATCTTCAGAAGAAACTTTGAAATAATGGCAGTGGTTCCATTTTTCTGTGCTCTAGATGTTGTCATGTTTGCAAGTGACATCTGAACTGCTACAACCAAGTCAGAAATACAAAGAGAACTAGTCTTAGGAGGAAATGGTCCATGACAAGAACAGGGAAGATGAGAGGGATCCCACCTTGAGAATGCCATTGCACCCCTTAATCAACTGCTCTTGCTATATGCCCTATTTTTCACTTAAGATTTACATTTCTTTACTATGTATATCAGTTTGAAGTGGATGCAGATGATCTTCTAGGGAAAAAGATCCTACCCATTTCTCTTTCTCTGGGAAGGTCCAGGGTTAGAAGCTAGGACTCCAACTCTAGTTCAACAAGGTTTAAGAATCTTAGAACACAGGGTAATACAGCATTTTCCTCGGCATCACTGAGAAGTCATACAGGCAAACACATGGGTAGCCAGTACCAAATGCTCTCTCGGTTGCGTTCCCTACCTGTTTCAAAAGTTTTACTTTTGTTTCCCCACCTGTCTGGGACATTTGTTCTCCTGAGACATAAATGGAGTATAGTTTTCATGGATCTTTTGTTCCACAAGGTTGCCAACTAAGCCTTTATCCAATTATAAGATTTTCAACAGAGATGACACAAGGATATTGCAGATCTCAGTCACAGGCCAGATGTTAAGGAGCAAAAACTGCTTCATATTCTACTTAGATCAGAGGACTAACTTGGGAGAAAAAACCACTCCAGAGAAGATTAGGATTTCAAGTTAGAAGGCAGATTTGCCTGAAAAAAAAAAAAAATCTGACAGTTTGCTGTTTTTTTTTTTTTCTCCCTTTGTGTAAAATTTCATTAAATGTTTTTACAGGACAAAGACAACATCCAACCTCCGAGTAGCTGCCAAGACCCTGTTATGTTGGAGCCACTAGCTAGGGCATGGGAGGTGGCTCTAGCTTCCTACCCTTCTGTTCTGAGATGGGGGTGGTGAGCAAGATCTCATCTTTTGGTTCCACAATGCTCGCATTATCAGACGGAGGCTTCTTAGGGCTGATTTTACCACTTGGGTCCCAGGGCAGCATGGTCTTTACTTTGATGCCCGGAACACCCTGTCTGGGGAGAACGTGGAGCATGACAGTGTCAACATAGTAGTTAACAGGGTCTCCACTGTGGACCATCGGCCCATCCACAAACTTCATGGACACCACAACCTTGCAGCCCTGGGCCCCACTCTCTTTGCCCAGCAAGCCCTCCTGGAGTTTGTAATGCAGAGACTACCTGAGCAATGGCACACAGACCTCTTGTGGCCACCTTTTCTGCATAAAGTTCTACACTACTCTCAGGGAAGCCGAACCTCTTCTGGAATACTGCTGTCAACTCTCTGATCCAACGACCCTTCGCACCAAGATCCATCCTTTTTATGAGATTACAGTGAAAAGGCCCCAACTACGAGGAAGAAGGCCAACACCAGACACCAAAGATGATATTACTTGATCTTGGAATTCCTGAGCTCTAGACCTGTGAGCAATATGCTTATAAGTCACCCAAACTCAGGTACTTTGCTATGGCAGCCTGAAGAAACTAAGATACCATCAAAGAACAGTGTTTACTTTTCCCTCCTATGTGGAGTTTCTTCTTCTTCTTTTGAAGTGAAATAAATAGTGGGGGTAGGGAATACACTCATTTTTTTTTCAAAATAATAATATGCCAGAGGGGTTGGAACAGGAATACTGTGTGGGGGAGCTGATGACAGGGACTGGAAATACGTTAAGAGGCAGCATATTGTCTAATGATTCCCAATATGTCAAAGCCACTATGGCTTGAAACCAAATTAGCCATTTTAGTCTAATATGTATTTTCCTACAAGAAAATTATAGAATTATAAATTTAAAACATAACGGCAAGCATAAATGTAAGGAATGCAGATTTTTATACTTTTATATAGTATTTAAGAAACACTACTTGGAAAATGGGATAAGCATCATAATGGGTAAAAATTGGCTAAGAGACCACAATTAAGACCGGAATACTAAATGATGCCTCAGCTTGTGAAAGGAGCACTATCAGAATCCCACTTAATGTCTTCATTACTAATGTGCAGCAAAGGTGGAAACTCATTCAACGTGTGAATGGTCTCTAAATGTGTAGATGTGGCCGGGGCAGGGACGCCGTAGGAAAATAGATGGATGGTTAGAAACAATACAACCTAATTAGGCAGATCAGGGCGAGCAAACGGAAACATCTAAAAAGAGAAAAATGAAGTAAGACAAATGAGGAAAATTGAAAGTTACTGTCAATATTTTTTTTAAGGGAAAAAAAATCCAATAGATAAAGGGGAATGTCACCAGCACAAGTAGGAATGGTGAAGACTGAGGTTGTAGGAAGAAAATTACTCTATAAGAAAGCGGTATACGGTTCTCAGAATATTCAAAACCCCACCAGAAAAATGCATGGAATGCTCGCACAAAGTCCTTTGAGAATGATCATAATTACAGTTACTCACAGGGAAGAGATTACTGGTAACACTGGCTGTGAAAGAGCTTTTATCAAGTATGAGTTTTACCTGACAATAGCAGAAAAAAATACATAGGAAAGAAAATACTAGAGGGTGGATGGAGATTGAATTATGGAGAAAGGTTGAAGTTAGGGGCATCTAAAAGCTTAAGGGACAGCAGCCTTCTGACCAAGAACATCTTGTTTGTGAGCTGTGTGCACCAAGTGGAAGAAGAGTAAGTTTCTTTTAAAAATCCATAATACTTTGACTATATTCTTCAAGAATTTCATATTGTATACAATGTATTTGATTCTATCTACCCTGCTCCTCCCAGACCTCCAACACCGTTACATCCCCACCACGTACCACTGTATACCCTGACCACCCTCCTACAGCCGCCCCATCACCCATATCCCTCACCATTACATCCCCACCACCTACCACTGTGTACCCTGACCACCCCTCCTACAGCCACCCCACCACCCATATCCCTCACAGCTTTGAGGAGAGGAAGAGATTTCCTATCTAAGACACAGGAAAAGGACCTGAGAAACTACAAAACAAAATACCACTGGAGGATGCTTATCTGTTGCAGGGAAGAAGGTGAACTTAAATGTACCACTCGGCCTCTGCACTTTATCTGGAGATCCCCTTAAGTCTTCCAGGCACCTAGATCCAAAGGTGAAAATGTAGGCCCTCCTATATGCTGAGAGAAATATTCCTGGTTTAGAAGATCCCAAATGTTGGGGACTGTGGACCCAGACCCTGAATTTCCTGTAAACAACCTGTTATGCTTGCAGCTGCTCTGAGCAAAACAACTTGTGCTTCCTGCGTTTGTAGCTACCCTGAGCCTGAGACACTCAGGAGTTCCTGATGGCAGGGGAGTGGTTTCTGGTGAGTTTGGCTAGGGCGTGGCTATCAGTTAAGGATCCATATATAAGCCGCTCTAGTACACAATAAAGGAGGGCATTCTTGTTTCAAGGATGACCTGGGTCTCTGTCTCTGTGTGTGTGTGTGTTTAAATCTCCAGGCCCTTTGCCCGGCTCGCGGATGGTCCTGTAGAGCAGGCCCTGCACTATAGGTGTAGTACCGTAGTACCGTAGTAGGTAGTAGTACGTGGCAGTACGGAAGGTACACCCAAACCAGTATCTGAGCTCACGTTGCTCATCTTGGTGGCCCTTAGATATTTAAATTCCTTTGGATTTAGACTGTTCAACTTTCTCATGTCTTCTTGGCAGATACAAGAAGAAAGCACATAAATTAAGTGAGACTCAATCTCTCAGATGAGACAAGATAATTCTGGTCCATGATCCCTTGAATCCTCTAAGGCCCCATGAGATCAACATGAAAGAGCTGTATTAATGGCTTTATTTCAGAAAGTTAAGTTTAATTCAATTGAACTATAAGCTACTTGAATGCATGATCTATACATGACTGTAGTAACGGAACTCCTGGCACTAGCTTACCTAAGCCACTAAACCATAATGACCATGTTGAGGGTACTTCCTCAAAGAAAGGGAATTTACAAATGGAAACTACTTTGAAACTTAGTCTCTAAGCTAAAAATATACTTCAATTATTATTTTTGAAAGCTTCCCTATCACAGTGACTGGATGACAGCTGCCTCTCGGCTCAGCAGGGTCTTGTTCTTCAGAGGGCCCTTATATCTCCCCACCAATATGACCTGGCCATTTCCCCTGGACAGAGAGGGGAACCAAGCCATCAGTGACTTCAGAAGACATGAGTGAGGCAACACCACATGTGAAAGAGGAGCTGCCTTTCAGGATATAACATGGAGTGTGAGAACAAGAAGGGTCATGGGAGATGGCCTCGAGAGGGAGACAACTGGGGGAGTTCTTGAGGGAGTCACACCAGCAGGCAGGAGGAGGAGGTAAGGCAGGAATGAAGTAAAGGGGCTTTGATGGTGGAGCAGGAATGGATAAATATTATATGACGTGCTGACACTGGTTCTATGGTTCAGTAACGGCAACACTTGTGCTTTAGATGGATGATTTTATGTAGATCCCTTGGAGCCCCAAGAACCTCCATCTGTAGCTTTCCGTAGCATCTAGCACAGCTCGCCACTATTTCTAACAATGCTTTCTTGAGATATTATAGGATGAAAAACAGGTTGCTGACTTTAAATACGTCCAGGCTTCCAAACTGCAGAGGAGAATGCAGGAGGTTAAGATGAGAGCCTGAGTCCAAAAGGGGCATGGAGAGAAAACTTTCCCCAAAGTGTCAACGATTGAAATGAATTTTGAACTAGCTAAGCAGACAAGAGCTAATAGTCAACTACAATTCTTTTGAAAAAAAAATAATGTCTGCCCATGACAGGTACTCAATTCGCATTTGTTAATTATGTTTAGCTTATTTTGATTTCTAGACTGGGAGCTACTTCTTACCATATTTGCTTTGTCAATTAAAAAGATAAATCTATCCATATTAGGATACAAGGGCATAATCTTTAGAAAAATATTGTATCGGGCTGGAGAGATGGCTCAGTGGTTAAGAGCACTGGCTGCTCTTTCAGAGGTCCTGAGTTCAATTCCCAGCAACCACATGGTGGCTCACGACCATCTGTAATGAGATCTGGTACCCTCTTCTGGCCTGCAGACATATGTACAGACAACATCTTATACATAATAAATAAATCTTTAAAAAATATTGTATCTTGGGGACTGGAGATACGGATCAATGGTTAAGAGTACTTGTTGCTCTTGTAGAGGACTCAGATTAACTCCCAACAACCAAATGGTGATTCACAACTGTCTGTATTTCTAGTTCCAGGGGATCTGATGTCTTCTTCTGGCCTCAGTGGGCACGAGGCAAGCACGTGGTACACACACACACACACACACACACACACACGTGCAAGCAGAACACTTATACACATAAACTAAAATAAAAAAAAATGAATCTCAGAACCAGACATGGTTGTAATCCTCATATTCAGGAGGCAGAAGCAGGTAGATCTCTGATTTTGAGGCCAGGCTGGTCTATACAGAACATTCCAGTTCAGTCAGAGCTCCACAGTGAGACCTTGTCTCAAAAGAAAAGTCTTAGGGTATACACTCATAATTTTTCCAATTATGTGGCATCTTCTCGCTCTATTTATTTCCATAGCAAAAGTTTTAAGAACCTTCAAAAAGAGTGTATTCTGCTCACTTGAAATATGTGTGTGTTTTAGCATAAAATATACTTGGCATATCCTAACATAATTGGATAGCTACGCCTTGCAAAAACTTGATTTCTTTTTAATCAAATTTTTAGAACCATACTGGGTTTCTTGCCAGGGCTGCAAGAGTGTGCAATAAATACATCATTAGATCAATGGTGGTCTGATGATAGATTACTTGAAAGACATTTCCAGCCAAGAAGAATAAGATCAGATGTCTCATTGTGCGAAGATTAATAAAATATTGTTTAAAGCATAGATACCAAGTTAATATAACAGGGAAGGAAACATTGCAAAACAGAACGAGAACAGCCAGGGGTTTATGATGTAGGGGTATTGATCATGGATTTTTCCTGAGCACTTGAGACCAGCCACACTATTATATATGCCTCGGATTAGACCTTGAGATGAGAAGGGAAAAAAGTTATAAAAAGAAGAAACCAGGGGAAGGCCTGCTGCTACAATAAATTATTAAAAGCAAGCAGGGTGAGTGGGTTGTGAAGACAACAAGGAACAGAATCAATGCCCGCAAGAAACCCCAAACCATCCCCACTTCTATAAATTTCTCACCACTCTGTCTGGCATTTCACTAGAGGTATTTCTTTCCCACACAGTCCCCGCCCCACCCCCACCCTGACCCTTCACTCTCAGCCTAGTTCCTTTTTCAGAGCTAAGCATTTGTTTTCCTTGTGTAACCCAGGCTCTGCTGTCTGCAGTCATGTTTTCAGCTTGTATTAGCGGTGTCTGTGAGGACACAGATGAGTGCATCGTCTGCACCTTAAATATAACACGGACGCTGTAAGCCGGGGATACCGAGTAGGAAACACATCAATATCACTTCAGCATCATCCTCCACCCTGTCCTTTCTCCTCATTGCTGAAGCCACAAAGCCAACGCCACACTAAGACTTTTCTAGCTCAGTAACTACTTTCTACAAGAAAATACCACTAGACTGGCAAACAGAGGGACTCAAAGGAGGATTTGGGGAGAACAGTGAAGATGGTTAAAATTTCTCTGTTAGGAGAACAGATTGACTTGAAAAGTGAACATTTTCTTTCTTTTAAATGATTTCACTATGGGAATAAGGGTAAAGAAAAAAGTCAAACACTTGAAAAGAATTTATCAAATGAAAGTTAGATGCCAAAGGGCAGCCATGGTTAAAAAAAAAAAAAAGAATTGTTGCATTGAAGCTTGTAATGACCTATAGCCCAGTTCCAAAAAAAGGCAGCGTTCTACTGTGGCTGCCTGTTTTCTCTTTCCTTTTCCTTTCCTTCCTTCCTTCCTTCCTCTCTTTCTGTCTGCCTGTCTGTCCAAATGGGCATAAGTCAATGCCATTGTGTGTCTGGGGCTGTGGTATACCTCAGGTTTTATAGCCACTCTAAATCCATCGACTCATGTGGAACCTGGGAAAACGGAATGTAAGTAATAATTTTGTTTGTTAGTGTAAAAACAGTATTAGTGTAACATGACAACAGACAAAAATAGTGCAACGCTAAAATGCAAGTCCAAAGAATCCCTCATGTAGGCTTTGTCCCCAGTTGTGCTCCGTGACCTTTAGCAGACATTAGTCTCTCCGCGTCAAGGTTGACTAGTTAAGCTCAGGGTCACCCAAACAATTATCATATGCGCTGGCTGACTTTATAAGTTTTCCTTATAAAGTCAAATCCAATAAAAGGAAAAATGTAAAGACAATGGTTAAAACAAATAAAAAAGCATTGTGACAAACTAAACAAAGGCAGCTCACAGTATTAGGTCAACATCTCACTTATGGGTATTATCTTCAAACATGAAATACAGAATCCAAGTATTATCCTTTTGTGGCTGCTGTTTGCTCATCTATCACTAAGTGGGAAAAAAAATCATTGTCCTCCAAAGATTGAGTGACCTATCAAATGCCAAGTGTTCCCCTATACAGAAATCGCTCTGTAAAGGTCTCTGTGATAATCCAATAGTCTGGAACTAAATAATTTCAGTGTCTCAATCTATCTATATCCTTTTCTCATCTAGGAAGTAAATATTCTCAACATTTCTGACCTCCAAGAAGTCTTTTTTTTTTTAAAACTTGAACAGTAGAGAGGGCAACTTCTGATAGAGATCCATTCTCTTCAAATCTTACCTAAGAGTCTAATGTGAAGAATTTTGTCAGTATGAAATAGAAGAACAGAACACAGAACACACACACTGGGATCAGAAGGTAAATTAACAAAAACTAATTGGTAATAATTTATAATAAAAACTAACGCTGATTTCAGTAAGAATGCAGGTAGCAATCAAATTTCAACCCACTCTGTGGTGATGAGAAATTTTACCCAATTCACGGGACAGCGGTAACTTTCAGAACACGAGTATCGTGGCGACTGGAGCTCATGACTGGTCATCCAAGTCACTACAGTCTGCCAAGGAAACACTTGAGTTTGGTTAAGTCTGTACCATCCCTGACTATATGTACGCTTCCGTCCTATCACCAAGAGATAATGATAGGCCTCCCCTTTCATCCTTCAGGGGAAATGATCGATAACGTGTATTAGGACTGCCGAAATCATCCCAGAATCAAATGGTCAACAATGTGTATTAGGACTGGCCAAATCATCCCAGAATCAAATGGTCAACAACGTGTATTAGGACTGGCCAAATCATCCCAGGGCCTTCCAGAATCACAAGTACAGAAGCAGAGAGTGGATGAGAACCAAGGCCGAGGAGAGGAATTAAATTATTTTGCTTCTCCACGAAGACTTCCTTAACACTGGGGCCAGTTTGGAATAGGAATGATTGAAGATGACAGGCTCAAGACAAAAGAGTCCCATAGTTGAGGAGAGAGTTAATAAACTAACAATTTCATAAGGCCAGCAAATGCCAAATTTATGAATAATCAATTATTATCTTATATCATAAACACAATCCCACTATTTCTTGAAATATGTTCTAGAGGTCCCTTATACCAGAACTTGTCTTGAGTGCTTGGAAATGCAGATTCCTAAGCTACCCTGGGCCCCGGAACTGAATTCCTGGACAAGAACTGAATTTCCAAGAAGCCACTCAGTTCATTTGGATGATTCATATGAAGCTAGGAGGTTCTGTATAGCCCTTCACAAATTTAGACATATATATTTATTAGGGATTTACATATTTTCTCCCAAATATTTATGTACCATAAAAATGAAAATACTTCTTGTGCTGAGTTCTTAAAACCACTTCAATTTATAATGAACACCACTATTAAAACGTAATTAAGAACATAAAATTATTGTGAAAAAGATCAACGATGCTTCTTGAAAGTATTGACTTTATTGTCATTAACAGTAACTATACTATTAAAGGAATTTATAGCTTTTTAAAGTATCAGTCACTTGCCTGCAGGAACTTATTAAGCTGTTGTAATAACACTCCTCCCATACCTTTTTAGTCATCAGAAATTTTATGATAAAGCCTTTTTATTATTTTTAAACTACAAATTGTGACTATTGTTACTAGTGATTAGGCCAAACTTAAGCTTATTTCTAGTGTATAAATTCCTGAAGGCACGCTCCATTGGAATTACTAAGGCAACCTTGACTTCCACATTGGCAATAAAGTTCTATTTACTTCTATTAAAGTATGTGTGAGCATGTTTGTGTGTGTGTACGTGTGTGTGTTCAAAACAATTTATTTTCAGTGCATTCTCTGAAGCAAAAGAAAATAGTTTGTGATATACATGTCCCTGCAAGACTGTAAACCAGCCTTACTGGCGACATGACAACCACATTTCTTCTCAGGGAATTATTTTTTTCCCTCTTGTAATTCCCCCTCCTCAAATTATTGCTACAACTATCTCAGAAAAGCCAGTTGCTCCTTTCTAGAGACAGCATTCCCTTCATCTCCCTCAATAAAACTGCAAGTCCAGGCCAAATAATGGACGAAAATAGAAGTCAGGAGGGAGGCTTTGTTTGTAGTGTGCTGTTTTGCTAAGGGTTGCCCCCTACCCACGGTCCACCCCGGTGCTCTGGCTGAAGGTACATGCTATGTTTTAACAGATGGGCTGGCTGGCGGCTGCTGGGCTGTAAAACAGGAACGTGGAATCTGCACCGAGTAGCATTGAACTGAGTGCTTGTAAAGTTCACGGACACATACTGACCCAGACAGACCAGACAGATGCTGACATGCTTACACACACACACACACACACACACACACACGATCACATACCTCCTAGCTAAGAGGGTTCATCTCTGTAATCCAGGGGAAGTTCAAGGCTGAGTTAATACTTCATTTATTTCTACCTCATTCCCCTATCAATCCTGCACATATATACAGACGCTCTGATATGTGTAAATGTACCCTCACATCTACTACATAAATCAATGTTTTATATATTTTAAAATACTGAACTGCTCCCAACTCCTCCTGATCCATCTCTCTCTAATACTCTTAATAAGCTCTCACGCATATCAAATAAGAATAACAAGACAATACTGCCCTGAATTCTATTTAGTCCATACAGAATATAAGCGCTATCTATGCAACTGCCCTCAGAAAAACAAGCAGCTTTTACCACAAGAGAGGTAAGGAAGAAGAAGGAAAAAAAAAAAGCAACGCAGGCTTAATCACAAACGAAGTGTCAGGTTCAACCTTGAATCCTCTGTTGTCAGTTCCTGTCACAACTTCAACACTTCAACACCCAGGTGCTAAAACAACCACCACCAAACCAGGCTGGCAGACTCTCAGCCTGGCCTTAGCCTCTGGTCCTAACCAAGTTCCTCAGACACACCTTGTTGTGGATGTGGAAGTCTGCGCACCCCAGGAAGAGGGGCGCCCAGTCAAGGGTTGACAGGCAGCGATTACTTCCCAAACTTTAACGTTCAGTACGGCTGTCAATTTCTTCAGATCTGCAGAGTACGGAAGGGGCCTGCTGAGGTCCCCGGAGGGTCCTTCCAATTCTCACTTGGAACGCGACCGGCGCTCGCAGCGCACGCCCGCTCGGGCGCCGGTTAATGTTTAGAAACCAGTCGCAGCCATCTAGGAACTGCTGTGCGCTCACCCAGGCGTCCCCGAGCGCCGTGTCGCCGCCGCAGAGGGGCAGGGGCGCGCCCGGGACCTAAGGGTGACTGCCACCAACGCCAAGTCGGTGCCGACGCACAGTCGCGTCCCGGGCCGAGTTGGGATGCTTTGAAAACCAGAAGTTCGGAAGCCGGGACGCTGGCAGCGAGTAAGTGTCCCCTGCCTTGCCCAGCCCTCCCACGGTCGCCACGCTCCCACCCACTAGCACCGACGCCGTCCCCTGCTCGCTGGCAAAGCGGCGCCGAGGAGCGGCTTGCACGTCGCGGCCACTCACCCTCCTGGCCCAGTGCAGACGCCAAATCCACGCCCCTGCTGCAGATCTTCAATCCCAAGTTTCCCCGAACCGCCTGCTGCTTGCGCCCCGCAAGACCTGGGCTCATTGGAGCTAGTGGGGCACCTGACGGGGATCGCCACAAGCCCGGCGGCCGCCCGGCTCGGCTCAGCAGTCGCCCAGAGCGCGCTGACAATTCACGGACCCGCTCAGCGAATGAGGCGGAACGCCGCGCTGCGCTGACTAGGCGCCTGGGGGGCGGGGCCGTAGGGGCGTGGTCTTCCTCGGGTCAGCCCCCGTAAGGCGGGGCGTCCACTAGCATCTGACTGGCGTTGTCCATAGCCAATCGTCGGGAAAGCAGGACTCTTGGAGGCCGTGGGTGGTGCCTACCGCGTGGTCCCGCCCCTCGGTCACTGTCCTATCGTTTACGGCCGAGCGTTGGCCGGGAGACGCTCTGGCGACCCGACCCGTAAGTTGGCGGTTGTGAAGTGCTGTGCTACTCCAGCGTGGCCTGATGCGGTGGGGTCGCCCCGGGAACGAGGCTGCGACCAGAGAAGGCCCTTGCTGCTGACAGACGGCTGGAGCTCCCAGAGCCGTCGCGAGTGGGCATGCAGCGGAGAACAACCCTCGTACCTGGCACCAGTAGGAGGTGCAGGATTTGGCCCCCAAAGACGCCGCATCGTTCTGAGGACTCTGAGTACCCATAGAGGGTGAGTCCCATCAGATTCAACCCTACTGGAAATGGCTCTAAGCTCCGAGAGGGAAACACTGTGGCCAACCTCCGGGAAAGTGCAAAGCAAGACTCTCCCTTTCCCTCCACACCGCTAGGGACCCTTTGCAAAAGCCTGATTTTTCTCACGCCCCAAGGCGCCCCCACGCACTTCCCATCCTCCCCAGTTGGTTCTGCTGCTGTCTGCTTGGCGCTCCAGGAATATCAAGAGGCCAGAATCATCCATCTTCTTGGACAGAAGACCGCAGAGTAAGCTACATCTGTCGGATTCTGCGTTCCCCTCTCTCCACTTCGGAAACCTTGATTCAGATGAAGAAATGAAGCCGCTTATAGTGGAAAGTGCGTTGGGAGTCTTTAGGTCGTTGTCAACTTACTTCCGCTGCTGCAGTCCTGCTAGAATGGTCTTTTCGGCCAGGTTTGAAGGCTGTACATACATACACACACAGGACTGGGGATCGAAGGGAATGTACAGTCCGAAGCAGGTACTTGAGTATTGCCGTCTAATTAAGGCTTAAAATATGAGCATGTCCTAGACTGTCCTCTGGTGTGGGGTACAGCCTATCTGGCCTAGACCTGTACCCATCACCCAACTCGTGTCAACAGAGATGAACAACAGAACAGAAAGAAGCCAAGGTTGCTGCTGTTCTGCCGTTCACAGGCCCCCACCGCACCCCACCTCTTACTTGTGCTTGCAACCCAAGAGCTTCAGATCATTGTCTCGGTTCTAGGAAATCCTAAAGGGTCTCTGTAGTCACTCAGCACAGGTGGCCGCTCATATATGAGAGCGCTGCAGGTGTCATTTCAATGGCCACCTGGCTGCCACAAGTCCCTGCATTGCACAAGCTCATTGTCATATGATGTTTTACTCTTTTGGCTTTTTGAGGGGCCCGCCATCCAGCTCCCAGCTGCCCAATAAATCACACAGAGAGGCTTATTCTTAGTTATGAAGGTCTGGCCTTAGCTTGGCTTGTTTCTAGCCTGCTTTTCTTAACTTATTCTATCTACCATTTGCCTCTGGACATTTTTCTTTCCTTACTTTGGTATATCTTACTTTCACGCTTACTCTGTGGCTGGCTGAGTGGCTGACCCCCTAGTGTCCTCTCTCCTCTTTTTTTTTTTTTGCTCCTCCTGGAGTTCTCCTATTTATACTCTCTACCTGCTAGCTCTGCCTACCCTTTCTCCTGCCTTGCTATTGGCCTGGCAACTCTTTACTAAAGCATCAGGTGTTTAGATAGGCAAAGAATCACAGCTCCACAGAGTTAAACAAATGCAGCATAAACAAAAGCAACAGAGCTTTACATCAGTAAACAAATGTCCCACAGTATAAATAAAAAGAACACACCTTAAAATAATATATTATTGAATAAAGTGATATTCAATAATAATACAACAGTTCATGTCCCTTGAGAAGGTTCTGATGATGTCACCACGGAGAAGGACGGTAAAGGGCCACCTTCCAACTGGCAAGGAGTGGAAAGGCACCTGCAGCAGGCAAGGCTGCAGTTCTTAGGTGAGCTCTGGCATGGGTTGTTTTGAACTCTGTGGGAAGAGGTCTAGAGGCAGGTTGTCAGAGAGGGGAAAATAGGATCTGGGTAGTCCTTAACAGGTTGTTAGAAATTAGTGATGCCACTTCTGAACCAAAAGACTGGGGTTTAATGCCAGCAGCCACTGAGAAGCTGCAGAGTGACTAAGGAGAATGGCCTAGGCCTACAAAAACGTAGAGGTAGAGAAGAGGAATAGACTATGGGAATCTCTGCTCATGTTGGGATGGAGTGGGATTGGGGTGGGGACAGGTCTGGGGATATCAGACAAGAGAAAAGAAGGCCCAGAAGACTACTCTGCCAGTCAAGTTTTGTCACTGTGACAAATCCTGAGAAAGTGTGCTGTATAAGAAGGAAGGGTTTACACTGGCTTACAGTTACGATGGCACAAGTTCATGGTCTCTGGGCCTCTTTGGGCCCGTGACAGCATGGTGCCTCATGGTAGGAACACTAGATAGAACAATGCCACATACTTCAGTGGTGACCAAGAATGGGGGGTGGGCAGAGAAGGAAGATGGATTGACGTGCCCTAATGTCCTGACTTCCAGTGGGCCCTGCCTCGGTAAGGTTCTACCACTTTTCTATTGTGCTGCAGGCTGGACTTGCTCACCCCCAGCCTTTGGTCCAAACTAGAGTTAGCAGGAGCACTCCGTTCTCCTTTTGAAACCATGCTCTTCTGCCTGCTTTCAAGACCCTCTAGAAGCCTCTCCACTGAAGCTGCCATGAAGCAGCGTCTTCGACTGGGGTAACAGACTAGGAAGCTCCCAGGGAAGAAATGCCTGTCTTTGGACTCTGTCCATTCACACTTGTGAATGTAACTGGAGAAGCTGGCTAGCAGTGCCCATCACGATCACCCCTGGTGAGGGCTTTTCACAGGTGCTAATTGTTAGTTTAAAAGTCATCTTTGGGATGCTAGGATGGCTAAGACAGTAAGATACTTGCTATTAAGCCTGAATATCTGAGTTCTATCCCTGGGCCCCACTTAGGGGAAGAGAACTTATGCCCACTCAAATTGACCTCTGACCTCTACATGTGCACCATGGCACTGGCATGTGCACGTGTACACAAATACAAACGGATGTAATATTAAAGAAGTTAAAAGTCATGTTGGCCAACGGAATACTACACAGCAAAAAGAAATAACGATATCTTGAATTTTGCAGGAAAAGGGATGGCGCTAGAAAACATCATTTTGAGTGAGGTAACTCGGACACAGAAAGACAATTATCACATATCCTCACTCATGGGTGGTTTTTAAGCATAAAACAAAGAAAGCCAGCCTACAAACCACAATCCCAGAGAACTAGACAACAATACAGACACTAAGAGAGACTTACATAGATCTAGTCTACATGGGAAGTAGAAAACGATAAGATATCCTGAGTAAATTGGGAGCATGGGGACCTTGGGGGGAGGGTTGAAAGGGGGAGGGGAGTGGCAGGGAAGGGAGCAGAGAAAAATGTAGAGCTCAATAAAAATAAAAATAAATAAATATTCTAAAAAGAAAAAAGAATGGGTGGTGTCTTTGTTACGGTTTCTGTCGCTATGATTTATAATCAAAATGACCAAAGCAGCTTGGGGAGGAAAAGTTTATTTCATCTTACGGTTTATATTTCACCATCCCCAGAAGTCAGGGCAGGAACTCAAGGCAGGAACATGGAGGTAGGGACTGATGCAGGACCCACAGATGTTTACTTGTTTGCGTTGCTCATGGCTTGCTCAGCTTGTTTTCTTAAACCATCCAAGTTTTCTTAAGCCAGTCCAGAGGAGGCACCACCCAGGATGGGCTGAGCCCTCCTCCATCAATCTCTCAGAAAACCCCTCCCAGGCTTGCCTGCGGCTGATCCTATCTAGGTGTACCAAAAATAGCCAGCACAGATGACATGGAAAAAAACTTACTGTATTATTTTCACATTTACCCTTTTATAAAAAACAATTGAGACTAAAATGTATCCATTTCCCCCTTCCCTTTCCTCCCTCCAGAGGCTTCCATTTGTTCCACTCTGCTTTTCTCCAAACCCATGGCCTCTATTTCTCTGATTGTCATCACATCATACATGCATATACATATATATATATATATATATATATATTCCTAAATGTAATCTCTTGACGCCAGATAATGCTACTTGGGTTTTTTCAGAGCTGACCATTTGACACTGAACAACCAATTTTCCTTACACCATCTTTTATTGTTTGCAGTTTCCTACAAAAGCCGATCACAAGACGGAACATTTCTTTAGCTGCTGGCTCCCAAAACCCTATTGCGGTTGGGTTACCCTGATATTCTAGGAAGGGAAACAAGATCTCTTCCTATTTCAGGAACTCAGGCTAACACTGCCTGTAGGAAACCAAAAGAAAACCCAAAAGTCTGGCTGCAAAAGTCATTTGTTTACCTCCAGCCCATTTCATAAAGGGGTGAGGAAGTTTGTGGAATGCCTTAAAGGTGAGAAAATGGTATAGCTGGGTTGGATGGCAGATCTGCTTTTAGACTTTTGAGAATTCTGCACCCTGATTTTATGATGTCCTAGCTTGTAATCCCACTATAAGTGAATGAGGCTTCACGTTTCCCACATCCTGGCTGGCATTTGTTGTTACCTGCTTCATTGGTTCTAGCCATTCTGACTGGGGTGAGATAAAATCTCACATAGTTTTAATTTGCATTTTTCTAATTGCTAAGGATGTTGAACACTCTTAAAGGTAATTTCTCAGCCATTTTTCTTCTTTTGAGAACTCTAGATACGCAGCCCATTTTTAAATTAGGTTATTTGTTTTCTTATTTATTTATTTATTTATTTATTTATTTTTAAATTTCTTGCCAGGTGGTGGTGGTGCATGCCTTTAATCTCAGCACTCGGAAGGCAGAGGCAGGCAGATCTCTGTGAGTTTGAGGCCAGCCTGGTTGACAAGAGCTAGTTCCAGGACAGGCTCCAAAGCTACAAAGAAACCCTGTCTCAAAAAACAAGCAAACAACCCCCCCAATATTTCTGAATAGCAATCCTCTGTCAGACGATTAGCTGCAAAGGCTCCCTCCCACTTTGCAGTCTTCCTCTTCACTTGTTTGTTTCTTCTGTTATATAGAACTGTTTTAGTTCTATGAAGTCTCCGTCGTCCTAAGGAAATGGAGCCCTATTCTGAGACTCCTTCCCTACACCTCTACCTTAGAGGTTACTATTTATGTTTTCTTCCAAAAGTTTTAGCATTTCATGTTTCCCAGTGAGATCTTTGACCCATTCGTAGTTGATTTTCATTCGGGGTAACAGGTATAAGTCTAATTTCATTCTTCTCTATGTAAACATGCAGCTTCCCCAGCACCACTTGTTGAAGATACTATCTTCTCTCCAGTGTGCACTTTTGACACCTTTATCAAATTCAAACATCATATGGCAATAGTTATGTGCAGTTGTATTTGGGTCTTTTGTTTTGTTCCATTAGTCTCTAGGTTTATTTGTGTGCCAGGTACCGTGCTGCCTTTACTACTATGACTATGTAATATAACTGTAGCCACTCCAGCATTGTTCTTTTCGCTCAAGATGGCTTTGGTTATCTGTGGTAGCCAAATATGAATTTTAGGAAATTTTCTATTTCTGTGAGGAGCATTTTGGGGATTTTGGCTGGGATAGCATTGAGTCTATGGATTGCGTTTGATAAGATGGTTGTTCTCACAATATTAATTCTACCCATCTATGAACATAGGGTGTCTTTCCATCTTTAGGGTCTACAACCTCTTCAGAAATGTAAAGGACTTGACATTCTACTCCAGAGATACTTGCTCTGCCATATTCATTGCTGTCTGATTCATAATAGCTAAGGAATGGAAAGAACCCAAATGTCCTTCAACTGTTGAATGGACAGTGAAGATATGATGCACACACAGTGGAATTTTATTCAGATGTAAACACACAATTATGGAATTTACAGTTAAATGGATGAAAGTAGAAAATATTATATTGAGTGAGGCAACTTAGACTCAGAAAGACAAATGTCTTGTGTTCTCTCTTATTTGTCCATCCCAGATCCCAGCCTGGTCTACAAAGTGAGTTCCAGGACAGCCAGGCCTGTAACACAGAGAAACCCTCTCTTGACAAAAACAAAAACAAAAGTAAAGACTAAAACAACAAAAACAGATCTAAATTTCCGAATCTAAGTATATAACTTGGAGTGATTCCAGAAACTAGGAAAATAAGGGGAGCAGGGAGGTAGGAAGTGGCGTTCTAGGGAGGGGGATAGTAGGACACAGGTGCTATGAATGGGGAAGTGGAAAAATGGAAATTTAACTAAGAAGGGGAGGGAGGGCAGCATAGCAGGAGAGGGATGGAGGAAAGATAAATAACACTAACAATATTTGAAAATGCCATAGGGAAACATTATCTTATGTTTACTTTAAAATACATGTTTAATATATATTAAGTTATAAAGGTAAAATGCTCACCCTAAGAAATCTGTACGCTAGCTAATAAAAGCTAATTGAACATAGGCCCACTCATTAGGAGGGAATTCATGCCTGGTACTGTAAACTTATCCAACTCCCTGTGGTTAGTGGGTGTTATTGACCCTAAAAGGAACCCACTGTGCCATTTTCCCGAAGCAGTACAATTTCTCACTGCGTTCTGAATATACATCCTTATACCCACAGGTAAGTAGACCTCGGAGAGCTCTTTTGCAGTCGATGGAGACTATTATAGACACCCACAATTGGTCAAAATGTAGAGAAAACCCGGCCATTGGATGTTCAACCCCAACATCTACATCACAAATTCCACATCCGAAAGCCTGGGAAACATTGTAGAAGAGGGGGCAGAAAGTTGGAAAACTCAGAGGACTAAAATGTCTGCCGTGAGATTGTGTCTTTTACATGACAGGGCTGTACCCATAAAATCTCAACAATACGTCTGTCTAAACAAGACCTGAACAATGACAATGCCAGTTGGCATGCCAACGTGGAGAGAGGAATCTCTTAAGGCCCTACCCTTATGTGAAGAGTTACAGGCAATTAGTGGCCACTTTGAGAAGCAGGATCAGTCTTCTTCAGAAATAAGTCCCTCATAGGTGATCCAATCCTAAGCAGTCAGCCTTAAACATATACACACATATGAGCAACACTAAATGGACTCAACAGGAGATATACATACATACATAATACATAGCTTTAACAACAATTAAGAAGTCATAAATTTGAGAGGGACTGGAGAGGGCATAAGAGGGCAGAGGGGTGGAAATGATACAAATAAAGTACTCAAGTATAAAATTCTAAAAACACATTTTAAAAATAATGAGAAGACTCAGAACCATGGATGCAGGATTTTCCCCTTGCGGATGAGAGGCAAATTTGTTTTTCGGCAGTGTGGTCCCTCTCTGACAAGCTATACTTTAGAACCTTTCAATGGGCTGGGACTGGTAAGAGCCATGAGTTTCAATCCGAACAACTGCCATGGTGAGTGCTTCTGGCAGTCACTTAACCTCTGTTTACCTTTCTTCCTTGGCTGTGAAACAGCTGGCAGAATTGTCCTGCTGCTTTTAGCTGCTCAGGGGGACCCCATGGCAGTGGTTACTATGCGCTGTAAATACTTTGCATTTATAGCGCACTGACTGCCGAAAAGGGGAAGAATGTGAGGCTGAAATGGGGAAATAGTGTGCTCTAGATAATTGCTTACATGTGCAATTTCTATCTATTTAGATTTCATTGGACTCTTGTCCTGTAAATGGAAATGAGGGGAAAGGGTCCTTTAAATCAAAGAATGCTTCTTTGATTGCCAAGTATTTCAAAAGATGTTAAAGAGAATACATAATGGCTGGCTAGTCATCTGAGAAGAGAGATCCTCAGTTGAGAAAATGCCTCCATCAGACTGACCTGGAGGCAAGCCCATGGATCAATCAATGTCTTGACTGATGATTGGCATGGAAAGACTGAGACCACTGTGGGCAGTGCTGTATCTGGACAGGTAGTTCTGGAGTGTATAAGAACAAAAACTGAGTAAGCCACGGGAAGCAAATCACTAAGCAGTGGTCGTCTACGGTCTCGGCTTCAGTTCCTTCCTTCAGTGGATTGTGACTTGAGATGTGTAAGCCTGACAAACTCTTTCCTCCCCAGGTTGCTTCAGGTTATAGTCCTTATCACTGCGAGAAAAGCAAACCAAGACCCATAGGGACAGACAAGAGGGCTCCTCAGGTAAAAGTCCTCATTGCATGGCCTGATAATGAGTTTGATTCCCAGAAAAGTGGAGGTAGAGAATCCACTCAACAAAATCGGCACAGGTAAAATGGCCACCCATCTCCCTCCTCCCCAACACACACGCTTTAAAAAGGAGAGAATTCATAATTAAAATGGAAAGAGTTGAACCCCGGCTAGAGTTGAAAAATCTGCTTAACTAAAGAGTATATTTCCCCTTCTTCCAGCCCCACCATCTCTTTTTAACACAGATTTACTTTGAGAATTGTTGACAGTTTTCGCTGGACCACCCAAAAGATTTTGTAAGGAAATGCAGAAATTTATAAATCCCTGCGAGAAGCTATACACCTCTTGGGAATCGTTCTGAAACCTTGAACAAGTCATTAACTTCATCAATTGTGTGACAATGCAGTGATATTTCACACAGATGGGAGGGATAACTAACAATAAAAGAGCCTGAAATACTAATTTCTGCATAGACTACAGAATATCAGAAGGTGTTTTTGGACAAGTGGAATGGTTTGTATACATTAACAAGAAGAAATTTTCATAAGAGATTTCGATGACACAGCATCTTCAGCCAGTGTGTCATCACCCACAAAACAGTGCAGTCTTCTGTTTGGATGTCAAAGCAACTTCTCCATTGGAGAGTTAGGTTGGTGAAGGTCCAACTGAGATGAAAATGTGCTAACAGAAGTGGGTAGAGAGGAGCAGTTTTTGTTCCACAAAAGATTGGGATTTTAACATACGTTCCCAGAAGAAAAACTTCGTTGAACTTCTTAAAAATTTATACTACGGAGGACAAATCTAATGGAAGACTCTAATGATTTTGAAAAATGCTGGCCTAGTATAAAACTGCACCAGGTGGTCAGGAGTCTACCAGGGGAAATTCAAAACAAACAAACCTAGTTTCAGTGAAGTCAGGCACAGTGGTGCACGTCTCTGATCCCAGCACTCAGGAGACAGGCAGGCGGATCTCTGAGTTTTGAGGCTGTTCTGGTCTACTTAGTGAGTTCCAGGACAGCCAGAGCTACTAATAAGAATGAGACCTTATCTTGTCAAAACAACTTGGGGGGTGAGGAAAGAACAAAAATCAAACAAAACACTTTATAGTGAAATGAGCAATCTCGAGGGATTAGGCAGTTGTTGTAAAAGGGAGGATTATATGCTCAGGGTGGATGTGGGGGAGGGGCATGGATTTCACTGTGGGGCCCTCCAGAGCAACAGAACCAATGGGATCTATATAGGCATACACAGGAAGAGGCTCACTATGAGAAACCGACTCACTCATGGAGGCCAAGAAGTCCTCTGATCTGTTTTTTGTAAGCTGGAGAACCAAGAAAATCAATGATTCAATTAATTCCCTATCTAAAGACTTGAAAGGCAGGTGGGTTGGTGGTCTTGACTGTTGAAATGACGAGTGTTCCATCTCAAGCAGGCAGATAGGAGGTGGGATTTTCTTCCTTGTGTTTGTCAGTCCTGCACAGATTGGAGGATGCTCACATTAGGGAGAGTGGTTTATTGAATGCACCTGTTCAGGTGCTACTCTTCTCCAGAAGCCGCTTTATTTCAGTGTACAGTTGTAGTCCACCATGCAGGGAAGTCAGGGCAGGAACTCAAGGCAGGAACCCAGAGGCAGGAACTGAAGCAGAGACGGCAGAGGAACACTGCTTCCTGGCTTGTTCCCATGGCTTGCTTAGTCTGTTTGTTTTATAACTCAGGACCACTTGCCCAGGGGTAGCACTATCCACAGTGGGCTGGGTCTCCTATATCAATCATTAATCAAGAAAATCCCCTACAGCCTCGCCTATAGGAAATTGGAAGGAAGTGTTTTCTCAACTGAGATTCCTATTCCCAGATAACTGTAGCTTGTATCAAACCAAGACATCACCACAGAAAGATCCAAAAATAATATTTAATCTAATTATTCTGTGGGTTGGTGAAACTGACACATAGAATTAACTGTCACAAAAGAATTTCTTGCTCTCTGAAGAAATCCCGTTCTTTGGAAATCCTATTGCTGAGGCTTGGGAGTATGGAGGTTATTAGATCCCCCAGACCCCATTAGCTTGTTATGAAGCTTGAGTGAGAGCGCAGGGCCAGGCTTGCAGAAGGCCCTCTACTGATATATTTACAGAATACTTACTAAATATCAATTCTACCTTGACCCTTTAACATGGAAGGACTACTCCCTTGATCCCCGTGACAGCCTGTCATCTCCCCTTCTTCAGAACTTCTAGGCTGAAGAACTATTATAGGAAAAAGAGAAGGCTGTGTACTCATAGGTCCAAAGCTCTTTGAATGAACTAGTGATACTATAGGAAAATTTATTTTTTTTATTGGCCACCTCTTGAACATATTAAAGAAGAAAATAGCATCTTTAACTAGCACTGATCTGTTTCAATGTGGAATTCTTAGGACATCACATTGCAATGAGTGCTTGGTGACACAAGGGAGAGGAAGGCCATAGAAAACAAACAGCGTTTTAAAGCCCGAGCCATTTCCAGGTCTCATTGTAAAGCTCCTAGGCGATTTAGGCTTCTAAAAAAAAATCTACATTTATCAACCAGATTTTAGACTTAATGGGAGCTAGTTCCCTGAAGGCAACCCTATTGGAATAAAAACTGGTCAGTCAAGGACTGAAAAAAGAAGAGGATTATCCCTTAGAAATGAATTGTATCATTAGTTATTATGAATACCCCAAATTATGACAGATTCACGTGTAAGCCTGCCAAGGAAAAGTAGCCGTGATCTATAATACACAAAATTGTTTATTACCCAGGAGAATCTGGGTACTAATGTGAACAGTATTGCATCTGTGAAATCCTGAAACCCACAAAGGATTTGAAGATATAAAGCCAAATAAAACATAATACAGAAGGAAGAGGTTTTGATTATGTAACATTTATATATAGCATCTCATTTTACAATTTTAAATTGCTTTTCAGTCATTGGTTTATTCTTCCCGCACACCTGGGGAGTATGCCTGTGCTGTTATCCTCTGTTCATAGCAGAGGCATCGAGACTGAAAGAGGCAAGGGGTTTTGTCCAAACGCACAATAGGGGCAGGGTGAGAAATGGTTCATTCAATCAGATACTATTCAGTACTACTCTTGGCAACGCACCGAAGTCTGCGTAGAGGCGGTGCACAAACGTGGCTACCTTATGTGTGGCCTCTGCCTCGCAGCAACGTGCATTCTGCTGGACCAGGAAGTGATCTGTCGATCAGGAGTGCCCTGTTGAGAAAGAATCCCAGTTTAGAGGAGGAGGAAGTGAGAGTTTGCTAAGATTCCTGGAGACAGTGGCATTCAAAGTCACTGAAGGGTGTGTCAGTTTTGACAAACGAGGGCTGTGGGAATGGCACAGAAACGTGAAACTGGGCAAATATTTTAATACAATCCAGGAGAATGACTAGCTGTTGCAGAGAAGTTGTGGGGAAGGGACCAGAGGGCAGACAGGAACAGGTTTTCCAGGTCATTTAGGTGCCCAGATAAAATATATGGACTTCAAGCCAAGCCTGTGGGTAGGCCTAAGGGGCTGGACTCAACTCATCTCTGACTTCTCTTATTTTCTCATTCTAACAGTGACTATATTGAATGCTAATATGTTCTTAGTCTGCAAGTATTTTTCTTCACATTAGCTTTCCATCACGTCAGTTTACAAAGATATGTTTTTTGTTCCTTTTTATGAATGTGTGTGTTAATATGTATTTGTGTGTATGTGCACATGTTTGCAGGTGCCCACAGAGGCCAGAGAGGCCCCGGATCCTCTGGAGCAAGGATTACAGGAAGTTGTGAGGGTCCCCCATGAGATTATCTACCCAGTAACTGACAGACATGGGGCTCAAAAACAGGACCCCTGACTTCCCACTTGGGAGGAACAGGTGCAGATGCTGGAGTGTGTGTGCACTCAGGATACCCAAAGAATAGCATGCCCCCTTCCCTAGCCGAGTATCTTTCCAGAAATAAGATAAGGCCTTAACATTCAGGGTGTTTATGTCTACATCCAGCTCCAGGACAAAAAGAAAGAGCATTTTCCTGTGTTATTTTTCTACTCTACAATTACAGTAAATATTGGCATTTTGATGACGTTCTTCTTGTGGCTGCTGCATACATTTTGATCTAGGCTTAGTCTTCAACTAAATAGACTCTTTCTAAAAAATTGTCATTTCTCTCACTAGTTCCTGCTCTTAGCACTGCAGTCTAATCCATTTAACCTCTGCCTGTCTGTTTATAGCTTTGCCTCTCAAAAACATTCTCTCTCTCTCTCTCTCTCTCTCTCTCTCTCTCTCCTCTCCCTCCCAGCTCCTTCTTCTTTCGTCCCTTCCTCCCTCCCTCCTTTCCCCCCTCCCTCCTTCCCCCCTCCCTCCCTCCCTCCCTCCCTCCCTCCCTCCCTTCCTCCCTCCCGATCTTCAGATACAGGCTATTCTTTGGCATTTTTGCTGTCTAATTATCTAGATTAAACAAGAGGAGTATTATCATTAACCCCAAAAGATTTTTGAATGAAAATATTGCTTATTTAAATTTTTCTACAGGGAGAAGAAACTCTGAGGAGGCTACTTATATAACATAAAACTTAAAACACAGAAACTTTTTCTATTTGTCAAATAGGATGCTTCTTTTCACTGATCTGGTTTAGAGCTAAAAAATTCTTACCAATAATCAGCAAAAACAGTCTTTAGACAAATAGGTACCGTATATGATGGGCCAGACATTTAGGAAAATATCAAAACGGGTCCTACTTCTTGCCTTTTAATCCTCCAGTGATGTGTTTGGTTCAGCTCAGACTTATGACCTAAATCATCAAGAATAGTTAAGAATTTCTCCATGTTTCTTGTAAAAGAAGTTGTAAGAGAAAGAGAAAGCAAAATTAAGGTACAAAGATGATTAAATTTTCATACAGGAATTTAAGTTTCCCCTAAAAGATGTAGAGAGCATGCATTAGGCCATAAACTTGTTGTCCAATCTTAGAAGTGCCGTGACCCTTTCCTCCAGTTTCAGAAACAGCAGGTAGAATACGGGGAGCTGACATGTCACCAAGGAAGGTGATGGAATGAGTCCATGATGCTTAACCTGGTGGATCTGCAAAGCAGAGAATCCTTACCTTAAGATATTGGAAAAATAGAAATTAGAGAGACTCAGAGGAAATCACATAACCTTTTGTAATCATGTGCATCTCTTTACAAAGGGAAAAAAATCTACAATACACCCTTCTGGGGATTTTCCATATTAGTGAAAGAAAGTGTTAAAGATACTTAAGTGAATCCCACTGAAGGCCTAGATTAGCATTAATATCTTCTGACTATTGCAATGAAGTCTACGTGGCTCTTTCTTCCCCTAAAATGCTCAGAAAAAAAAAATGCTGAGATCCTTAAAGATTCTTGAGGTCGAAACATCCTTGAATTAACCTTATTTTAAAACAGTGGCTGCACATACTCTATCATCTCTCCAACCAATGAGGCTCTGTGTACCAAGGCTCCTTTTCACTGGGGTTTCTGAATTCTGATTAGGGTCTAAAAACTATCCCGGGGCAAAAAATAAAAAGTATGTTTCAACTGCCTGTTGCCAAAGGTTAGTCTAGTAGTCCCTATAAAACTGGAGCATCAGCCAACCAAATTTTGGGGGGGAGGGTTCTCTGAGGGAGGCTGTGTTCTTCTAAGTGAAGGTCACTGAACTGTGGAAACACCGAAACATCTCAAAGAACTCAGGTAGGCTCCACAGCAAGGGCTGTGATATCACCCACACATGTCAGGATTCAAAAATATTTATCACATAGAATTTAATTGTTACAAATCTTGAGATTAACCAAAGAAATCAACTGTCCTCAGGGATTTAACCTACCCCTCAAACACCCAAAGAGATATGCATGAGGTCAAACTCAAGCGCCGGGAAGACCTGGCTCCTTTAGGCTTGTGGATCACATTAGCTAGTGTGAAGAGTCGCACTCCCCTGTGGATTAAACAACATGCAAAGTGAACCTGGCCCTTTAAACATTGGCCTTTTCAAAGCAAAATGTAGGAAAAAAATTAAAATACAGGATAAAAACCAGGCTCACTTTCTGCTCCTTCTTCCGAGAAGCAGAGGATGCCAAACTGAGCTCTTAGCTCTGGGTCAGCATGTTTATAAAACCCAGGCAGACTCCCAGGCGACAGAGTCCTGTCTCCTCCTTCTCACCCAGGCCCACTGTGACATGGAGGTGAAGGTCTCACTTGACCACATATTCTTTCCATCACTTGAGAGAAATGAGGCTAAAAGATGCAGAAGGTATCAGTGAAGAAGAATACAACTTCCAGCTTAACATCAGCAAGGGGTGAGAAGTGTTAGCTAAGGGACCTGTGTGAACATGCATACTTTTTTGCATAAATATTTTTCTAAGAATTGTTTTTTTTTCAACAAGTGCATTTATAGGTATAATCTCTAGTTGCCTCTTAAGTAGGTAAGAGACAGCAAACTGATTTCAGGACTTCTTTCTATATGTATTTACTGCGTTGTCTTCCTGTGACCACAGTTTGCGTCTGCTCGTTAGTTTTTGGGAGCGTGACAGAATTGCTATATGTTCACGTTGCGAAAGGATCTTTCAAATGATGATAAAGGTTTCCAGAAGGCCTACTTAGGTGTTTCTTTTGGTATTTGTCTCACTTTAAAAGGCTGTGACTAGGACTTCATACCTGTCTAATAAGCACGCATGGAACACTCTCGTGTTTGGTGACTGCTTTATAGGCCTCCATTAGTGTCTGTAGAATCCCTTAAGGGTGGGTCAGTACTTGCACCTACAGTTTACACATGAGGAAATTTAAGACACAAAAGGATTATGGGATTTGTACAAGGTCACCCAGCATGTGAATCTCGCTAATAAACGATGACTGCAAACTCTTTCCACATAAAAAGGGCTTACAGACGGGAGGCAGCCTTAGTAGCATAGTCTCAGGATGAGCGAAGAGCTGTCCAGGACTATGATGCTTGCGTCATTCTACATAATGAAGTATTCAAACTGCAGGCTAGCTTTGAGACAGTCATTCTCAAACTGGAAATGTGAATACCTGGCCCTTTCTCAGCCTCTAGACTGGCGGGGGGCGGGTGCGAAGAAGCCAGGTCATCTGTACCTGGAAAAGCTCCTGGTTGGGGGTTTCGGAGAGAGGTCTGATGCTCAGCCAGAATCAAGAACCACCACTCTAGAATTCAATCATAGGTCAAATCTAACCCCAGAACACCGTGGTTCAATTCAGGGAAGGAAGTCCAGCGTCTCCAGGCCTCCATCCAACCAGATCACGATTACGATCAGGAAAGGAACCACATGCATGAAATAACTATGACAACCACATGTTGTCCCAGGAAGTGATGCAGAGATTAAGGTTTATTTAAGAACCATCAGTCTTTGGAATTTATAATTTACTGGGTAATTATACCGTTGCAGTCTTTAGTTATTGTTTGGTTCACTTTAATGTAAGTACCTTGTATTTCTTCAGAAATCCACAGGAGGAGAACCAACAATACCTGCTCAGGCACCCTTCTGTCAAACAGGTACTGAATGCTTGCATAGTTATAGGTAAGACCAAATGTTTTTATAAAAAAAACTCTAGAATACTAAGCCACGCATTAAATGTTAATAAAAAGTAAAGGTATGTGTTAGGTAGGCATTCTTCGTAACAGTTTAAAGTAGAAACAACTCAAATGTCTGTATTCTAGTAATAAATAGGTAAATGTAATGAACCATCATTCAACAATAAAAAAAAAGGGCTGCAGATATAAACCCATGGTCGAGTTACACATGCCTAGTTTGTGTAAGGTTTGATCCCAAGCACAAACCATCACCACTAAAAGCCATAATAAGGTGTAATGGAATAAGTTTACATACTACAACACAGACGGACCTGGGAGACATTATGCTAAGTGAAAAACAGTCACAAGGAGTGTAAAAATCAGATTCAAAGAGTACATACTATCAATGCCATTTGTATAAAATGTCCAGAAGAAGCAGATACATGGTGGCCTCAGGCTGGCAAAGGAAAGGAAGAATGTGTGGACTGGCATCTAATGGAAGTGGGATTTGAAAGGCGATGAAAAAAAATCTTCAAAATTAATTTTAATAGTTGCACAAATGTTTTGATTATACTAAAGCTACTAAATTGGATGCTTTAAATGAGTAAATCAGATAGCTTTAGAATATCTCAATAAGGGAGGGAGGAGAGAGAGAGGGAGAGAGAGAGAGAGAGAGAGAGAGAGAGAGAGAGGGAGGGAGAGAGAGATTAGAAGAAGAGCAGCAGAGAATTCTGTGAAGGAAGCAGCATCTTGAGCTGGGTCAGGAGGTGACTCTGGAAGGTATATTGGGTAGTGAGTCACGCTCAGGGCTGACACACAAATAGTGGGTGATGCTTTTCCGCAAAGACAAATTACCTCGAATAAACCGAGTTTAGGACACATGAAATGGATGGTAGGTGGGCTCTGGACGACAGCCCGAACCCCAGAATTTGTTTTTTTTCTTACTTTTTCCCCCCCCCTTTTGGCAAGGGAGTCATAAGCTTATCAGCAGCACCAGTGGCTTTGAAAGGATTACGGCAGACAGATATCGACGGGGCGAGAGAGCAGTGAGAAAGGGAAACCATTTAGGAAAAAAGGTTTTTGAATTGTGTGAGTGAGAGATGGGTCGAAGGAAGGAGACAGATGTGACAAGATGGTTAAGGAGTAGAATTATAAAACCTGACGACACTGGGGAGCAGGCGGAAAGAAAAGCACAGGTGTATACCTCGCCATCTCTGACTTCATAGAGGACTGGATCTGGTTTGATTTGTTATTTAGAATCATAGTATAAAAAAATATTGTTCAGATGGCACCCGGCGACCAAACTGTAGCTGTTTAATGCCTTGCCAACAGAGGTTTGGTTATAGAAACTTTGACATTTTTAAACAAAGGAACATGCCTTATGCATCTAGAGTGGACCGGCGAGGAAAATAGCATCCTGCCATTCTGTGAGCACTTTGAAAACAGACCTCTCCCCTTGCTGGTGAACTGGTCATTTACAGCCTGTCCCAAATGACTAAGTATTTACCACTTGCTCAGATAGCGTCCCTAGAAACACTGTCTTTGGTGTGAGCAACTTGGATTTACTGCCTGGGCAACACCTCCCATCCACCACCCACACAGCTACTTGGCTCTGTCCTCATCAACAGGTGTTCTTAAGTATCATTTTGTTTTGTTTCTAGTAAGGGTACAGACTCCGAAAAGCATAGGCTGAATGGAACGCACATTTAAACTTTCCCTTACAAGTGTTCAATAGGAAAGATGGGAAATCGTGACGTCTTAAGAATGGGGAGACAAGGGCTGCTGTTGCTCTTAGTCACCTCAGGCCTTCTTTGTGTTTCCCATTAGGAGGAGAGGCAGCCAGATCCTGAGCTTTAGAAGTAGTTTCTTCCACTGACTGCTGCTATGCTGCCTGGGGACCTGTCAAGGCGTCCCTGGTGGGCTGTGGGAAGTGTCGCAAGGGCCCTGCCTGCTGTTTGTGGAATTTGAGAAGTGTCCCGGAGAGATGCCTTACCGGAGTTTACCAAGCAGGTTGCACCATTTAGGATACCACTCAGTGAGATGTGCTTACCTGAGCCTGTCAATGAACGACGATTGCAAGTCATTTTCATTGACACTTGTCTCTGCTGGCTAATGACAGCATTCGCAGGTGAGAAGACTATATATATTTTTATAAACAGTCACCTTTGAGAGCCGGTATCACAGGTTCTGTGGAGGCCAGAATATGTGAGCTTATTTCCACATTGACCAAAGGTCAGAGAGTTGGAACTTACCTCTATTCCTTCAAGGTTATTGTGTTTCTACTTCAAACAAACAAAGGTCTCACCTAGATTTAGAGCAGAGAGTTATACTCTCTCCTGGTGTGGTTAATAGCCAGACCTTGTATTTCAGGAATAGGGAAGTAGATGTGTTTCTATCTCAAACAATAGCCTAAGGATCCAACTGTGGTTCCAGTTCCTTTAAGGAGATACCATTGGATTCCACTCAGGGAGTGTTTTGCCTGCAGAATATTTTGGTCTAGGGTGTGAGCATGACTTGTTTTGTTCTAGCAACAGAATATTTAACTGTGGACGTAGCCTGTGACCTTCAACTGGTCTGTTGATTTCCTCGCGTTAATGTAGTTTTTTTTTTTTTGTCTTCTACCTTTTGGAATCAGGAGTACTTTAAGCAATTAAAAATTAAACGTGGGCGATTTCAGTATTCACTAGAACTCCCTCCCAATACTATTCTATGTTTTTCTGTCTTATTATTTTCATGTCTTCACATTCTTTACTAATATTTCTAAATCCCCACGCCTCTACCCTGGCGAGTGGTATTTTTGCCAAACCCTGACAGGCTCAGGACAGGACGTCTCAGGTAAGCAGTGGGATTCTTCTGACCAAAGATTGCTATAGAAACAATGGGGAGAAAGATCAAAAGGGTCAGATAAAGGTTTAAATAACATGGCACTGGTACAGATATCTGGTATGAGTTAGTTAAAATGGCTGCCACTGGCTATGTGGGCAACCATTAGTATACAATCATCTTGACTGTCTTGCAATTTGTTATGTAACTAGTTTTGGCAAGAGGCCACTTTTGTATGATTATTGCATAAATGTCCTTGGTACCCAGAGCACATTCTTTTTCCAACTGTTACACTGGCCAGTGGTTTGACCCATCTTCCTTAATTTCTCAGCTCTTTTAGCCCCTCAGACTCTGTCTCCTCCTAGTCCCAGGTAGAGTCTTTATTAGGGAACCTCAAGCTTTGTTTTCCACTGACTCTGAATAGTTCTTTAACGATGTTAAAGGTTTGCTTCCTAGCTCATAGTATATTGGGAACTGATGGAACTTTTTAAAGGGTAGGAAGGGCCTAGTGGGAGGGAGTTAAGTTGGTGAGGGTGTGCTCTTGGGGAGGGCATTATGAACTTGGACTCCTGTGTGTTTGCTTCCTGGCCACTATGAGGTGAGAACTTTGCCATGCCCACCCTGCTATTGTATAGTAGTACCTTGCCGTGGGCCCAAATACAGCAGAGCCCACGAATAATGCATTAAAAACTCCAAAATTATGAGCCCAAATTAACCTTTCTTCTTTTAAGTGCATTATTTCAGATGTGCTATTACAGTAACAGAAAGCTGACCACCACACTCATCTTTAGATTTGTCTCTTTTTCCCTAGTTACTCACTTACTTACTTGAGACAGGATTTTCCCATGTAGTCTGGCTACATGCCCTGACTAGTCTGGAACACAGTGATCTACCTGCCTCTGCCTCCTGAGTGCTGGGATTAAAGGTGTGCATCCCCACAGTGATCTACCTGCCTCTGCCTCCTGAGTGCTGGGATTAAAGGTGTGCATCCCCACACAGGGCAAGAGCACCTTTTTTGATGCAAATTCACTTCCAGTATAAAGTGTGGAGGAAGTCCCTAGAAATCAGAAAAGGCCAAGACTCTGTGACATGGCTTGAGTGTGAAATGTGCCCCAAGGTGTGTGTATTTGAACACTCAGTCCCCAGACGTTGGTGCTATTTTGTGAGGTTGTGGAAACTTTAGGGCAGATGGGGCCGAGCTAGGTCTTGTGTGACTAGCCTCACTAGTCCTCTTCTTCCTGAGCTACTGAAATAGTGCCTGTGTGGGTGGAGCCCCTCTGCCATGTCTTCCTCACCATTAATTCATTCTTTCCTCATTGATTTGCTTTCTCCAGGTATTTGGACACGGATGGAGAGAGTAACCAATACCTCTGCAATCATCCTGTCTCCTGTTTCTGTGTCTCTCATCTGGAGGATCTCTCTTTCCTGTGGGACACCTGACTTGGCCACCAAAAAAGCATCCCCTCTGTCACTCTGGGGTTTCAGAGGACACTTCCCAAACAGAATCAAAGAAAGTCTGTTCCAACCTATGCTGATCACATCTTAACTGAAGTCTACAACTATATTCCTAGTCCTGATGAAAATCACAGTGGGCTTCTCACTGGGCAAGGCATGTTCTCTTGTCTGCCAGTGCCATGCCAGTGATAGGAAAAGATCATCTTATGGGTTTAGTTAAAAAAAAAAAAGATTTAGTTTCAAAGTTTGAAGATTTAACTTTTTGAGAGAGCAAAAAGGTCAGAGCATTTAAAAGATATCAGTGAAAAATGATCGTGCTCTGTGAACAGAAGGAACCAGTCTTGATTTCGAAATAATAATGAAGATTTAGAAGGCTTGCAGATCCTTGGTTTAAAGATGATGATTTGATAATAGCATGCCAGTGGGACGACCAGACCCTTAACTGCTCCCTCCTGGTAAGGCGATGTCTCTATTTAAATGAACATCTTGTGTCAAGTGTTTAAAACTCCCTTCTTTTCTCCTCCCCATTATTTAGTTTTTTCCCCAATGTTCAGCATAACTAAAGAGTCTTAAGCAGGGAATTGTACATAATTATAGGTTCTGCACCACTGGCAAAATGAAGCTTCTTCTCAAGTGTTCAAAATCATCAGCTTTACTCTTCTTCTCTCAACTGGACACTTTAGTTAAAATGGCAATAGCATCTTCTGCTACCACTGAAGGCATCATCTGGCCTTACTGTGTACATTACAAAACGCATCAAGAACTATACAATATACGTTCCATGTATAAACAGACAATACCACTGTGCATGAATAGGGTAAAGGGGAGGATATCTGAACTTTTATCTATTAATAAGGCGAGGAGATTTAAGACTGTCGAATTCAATGTCCCTAACTCCGCTGGACTGGTGGTGGCCCGTGTCTTTCAGCAGCGGCCAGCGAGGTTGCAGGGCTGTGGGTGGAGCTCTGCAGCCCCACTGCTCTCTCCCCCTTTCCTCTCTCTCTCTTCCCTTCTGCCTTTCCTCTAGTCCTGGTTGTACGAAACCAGCATCGCTAAAACCCCTCACTTGAAAATGCTTTACAGAGCAGGATTCTTGCCAAATTCAGGGATCTTACTAGTCTGCAAGGCAAGAGATGTCATGCAGAACAAGACTGGTACTAGAAGCCAGTCGTCACAATGGGAATAAATCCTTCAATCTGTAGTTTCAGAATGTCTTAATTTCTCCAGCCTTCAGAGTGAGACTGGCTTTATTTTTGCTAAGTTTCAAACCCAGGACGAACGTCTGAGATGCCTATTTAACTTATCAAAACGGATATGTTTTGATATCTGGTATTTGAGTGTTTATATCTGATATTTGAAAACTGGCCTTCAGGTTCTCCCAGCATCCCTTAGTCTCTACCTGTTACAGGTATGGCTGGCATATCCTGCCCCTACTCTAAACTCTCCAACCAGGGGCTGATCTGCCCTTTCCCCAGAGGCTCTTTCTTATAATTCAGGCATTTTGGTTACTCTTCCCTTTTGGACCTTTGGCCTCCTGGCTGCTGCACCAGGTTCTCCCCTCTCCCTTCCCCTCCCCCTTTCCTCACATAGACAACTAAGTCTGGTCATGTCCACCCTGGATTCTCCCAGATGTCCCTGTCCCTGCCTCTACCTATGTCCTCCCTTTTATCTACAACACACTCTCTCCTCCACCATACCTAAGAACAGTCATGACCTTTCCTTTCGATTTCTTTTTTTTTTAAATTCAATTTTGAGAATACATTTACAAAGTAATATTGGATGAATTATAGTTAAGTCCTGAATCTCAGCTCCTCTGGCAGTTCTTTCTTAACCCATCCCTGCCCTGCATCTCTGTCAGTATCTCTTTTCTTCTCTTGACATTAAATTCGTAAAGAAGAACACAAAGCAATACTTTACTGATCAAGCCAAGGAAGCTGTTCTATGTAAGGAAGCTTTCCAAGTGATGGTTAGCTTAGAGCCATTATGTATTTGAACACTTTGATTCACCGTTTTATTTCTGTGTGTCCACATGGGTCATGCCTATGGAGCCAAAAGACAACTTGTAAGAATTGGTTCTCTCCTACTGTGTGAACCCCAGATACTGAATTAAGGGTGTTAGGTTTGGCATCAAGTACTTTTATTCCCAAGCCATCTCACTGGCCCCTTTATTCATTTTTTGAGGAATTTGTTTATATTTTTATATTGTTATAAAACTTGTCTCAGTGGCCAGAGTAAGGGTTGATCTTGTGGTGAGGACTTGGGAGGATCTTCTGTAGAACCCAGTACTGCTATCAGGGTTCTTCTGGAGAAAGTTATAGTATGTTGGTGCACGTGAGTAGCTTATTTTGGCGGACTCAACTTGCCTTTAGCTCGTATCATCTCCATATCCTGCTGTGACAAAATCACTCAAGAGTCTCTAGTGATATCAGCCTACTTTGCTCTTAAGGACAGAAGGCTTTCTATCATGAACACCTCAAATGGAGCATTTCTATACTCTCTTGACTCTCCTATGGGACCCTGGCCAGACTTGTTCCTATTCCATTGACTGGCGCTGTGTTTCAGTGTTATTATTCTCCATCTTTCGTATGACTCTAATATTTCTCTCTTTTTTTTCCCTGAAGGTTTACATTTCAGGTTTTCCAATTCAGAAACTTATCTTTGGTAGTCATTTTCTTTGAACCAAAGGGGTGGTAAAATGTAAAGTGTCAGTGCTTAAACTGGACTGGCCACAGGCCAGTCTATGCTGGCCCTGCCTCCAAGGTCAACATGGATTTCTGCCTTCATAGAAGATCTGTGGCAGATTCCTAGTATAGTGTATCCTGGTCTTCATGGTGAACAAGGGTGATGTATCTTTGGACCGAGGAGGGTTATCATAGTTTACTCTTCAGAGTTAGGGTTAACCTGGGGACCCCAGAACTACATTGCTAGGCACCAACCTTTCCTAAGAAAGGCTGAAGATAAAGACTGCCGAGGCCTGGTACTGCCTGGGACTGAGAGATAATTAATCTTTCAGATCTTTTCTGAATACTTTTTCTTAGAGGCTCAAGTGGGGTTTTTGTGAAAACTTCTAAGAGATGGAAACCTTCTGAATCTTTGACCCATCCTACTATAATTTCTTAGTCTACCTCTTCCTTCCCACAAAATTGTTCTTACAACGCCAACAACTGTATCTACTTCCTATTGCCATGGTAACAGTTGAGCACAATTTTGGTGGTTTAATAGAACACAGATGTATTCTCTTTTACTGCTTGTTAGTTATTTTTCTGCTGCTGTGATACAATATTAGACCAAAAGCCACTTAGAGAAGAGTTTATTTTGGGTTATGGTCCCAAAGGCGGTGCCCACAATGGTGAGGAAGACAGAACAGCAGGCAGCTGGAGTAGGGGCTGAGAGATCACATGGCAAACACAGACAGGAAGCAGAGAATGTGGAAGTAGAAAGTGGAAGAAGACTTTTAACCCCGCTTGCTCTCGGTCATATACTGCCTTCAGCAAGGCTGCCCTCCTAAAGGTTCCATAACAGCACTGCCAAATACATGAACCTGTGAGCAACATTTTTCATTTAAACCATTTCTGACCACTAGAAATAAAAAATAACTTTCAGTGGACTTGAGGTGTCAGCAGAGCTGCTCACGCTGAAGGCTCTGTGGCCGTGGTCCTCAGCCTTCCTAACGCTGTGACCCTTTAATACAGTTCCTCATGTTGTGGCTGTGGTCCTCAGCCTTCCTAATGATGTGACCCTTTAATACAGTTCCTCATGTTGTGGCTGTGGCCCTTAGCCTTCCTAACGCTGTGACCTTTTAATACAGTTCCTCATGTTGTGGCCGTGGTCCTCAGCCTTCCTAATGCTGTGACCCTTTAATACAGTTCCTCATGTGTGGTAGCCCCAACCATAATTAGTTTTCTTGCTACTTTGTAACTCTAATTTTGCTTCTGTTATGTATAGTGATATAAATATCTGAATTTTCTGATAGTCTTAGGAGACCTGTGAAAAGGTCACCAGACCCCCTAAGGGGTCATGGCCCAAAGGTTGGGAACCACTGCCCTATGACCTTTTGCTTTTTCTACACTCTGGAAGCCACCAAGGTTCCTAAGCTCATGACCCCTTTCTTGTGTCAGGCTAACCTCATGCTTCTGTTTCCAGATTTCCTCTTTCCTTCTCTGCAGTCAAGACTCCTGTCTCCCTCTTAATAGACATGCAATTAAATGTGGATAATAGAATTTCTCCATGTTGAGATTCATCACAGTTTCAAAGTTCCTTTTCACTATAAGAAACATTTCCAAGTCTGGGGACGAGGACTCAGGGATCTTGGGGAATGTTCAGTTTATGGCAGCACTGATTCCCTTGTTTTAAACCTGGAGTCTCTTTAGCCACTGTCCTAATTCTCCTGACAGTTAAAGCTCTCAGTATGCAGGAAAGGTCCTCTTCTAAGAAGACAGCTATTTCCATCGATGTGGGCTTTCTCTTGGATGCAAGCCCCCAGGAGAAGGATCTCTGGCTATCGGGTTTAGTGTGTTATCTTCGGTAGCGCTGGTACCATCAAATCACAGCTACCATATTAACAGGAAATGGACAAGCTCCTACTGTTCCCAATTCTGTCAACTCTCATCCCTCCAGTGGCAACTTTCTCTGTTTTTATGTAAAGATAGGTATACTCCAGGTCGCTTTCCTCCTAATATGCCAAGTGGATAAAATTCCAACCATATCCTGTGGCTCTTAAATATCTGCACCTCAAGCCTAAGACCTGTGTGTCACACTTTGGATTTTAATCTTTACCAGGATGAAGCACAGCATGGCAAATTCACCATGTTCCGTTTTCCTTACCTATCAAATACAACACAAATCTAACTTTCTCATCTTCTTACACCTTCTGTCTCAAGGAATAAGTCCCAGGTTTTACGCAATGGTAAAGCAAGAACACTGGCCATTAACTGAGACCTCACAGTTGTGTTCCCAAACTTCACCATCATCACCTTCCCAGTAATTCAATCATGCATTTCTTAAATTCTTGATAATTTTTTTGCCTAACATTCTGGTTCGAGACTTCTTCATTTCTACAAAGAGGGATATGAATGAACTCACCATCCTCTTGACTTTTGGTGAGTATAGTGAAATGACACATTTAAATGTTTGGATGTGTAGCAGTTACTGATCACTATGCCTGCCCTGCTTCCATTCTATGATGCATGGACAAGGACGATGGTCACGATCTGCATGCTACATGACCTTTATCACCACAGCCAACTGGGCTAGGGAATGGCCTTCGTCCAAAAGGTGGCTCATAGTTTCAGTACTCTCAGACTTTCAATTACCTTACAATTTAGGTGGCTGACTGTAAAATATCGGTAAAATTTCTACTGAGATTCCAAAATGGAGAAGCTGAGGAGAGCTGGCCTTAAGCCACTCAGAGCGTTGTACTGTGGAATAGAAATCTCAGAAGGAAATATGGGCATGGGCAGGCTGCAGCTTTGCAGTGGTCTAGCACGTGAGCAGGGGAATGAAAGAAAGGACGCCAGGACACTGTGAGAGGGCAGGATCTGTTTCCTATGGCTTGTCATGGCATGTTGTATTGTGTGTTGTATCACTTGTCATGGCATGTTGTATTGTGATTCTGCTGTAGATGCCCATGAAGCTGTTACATTATTAAATCAAAAGCCTTGTCTGAGTGAATCCTGTTTGCTCAAAGGAACTGCCCAAACAGTATGTACTCCAGGAAGTCCTTATGACACCCCAATAAGGCGTCTGTAAAGAAGAGACCAAATGACTACTTGAGAGCAGCAACAGAAGACCCTAACTCAATGTTCCTTCTAATCCTTAAAGTATTAGCTTAAAGGAAGGGGGTGGGGGAAGGAAAGCTGCATCACTTTGCGGGGGTAGATGTTGAGCTTATGGTATAAATCTGTACATTAAGAACAAATCAGTCTCTGTGAAGGTAATTTCAGACAAGCACCTGCTGCTACAAGTATCACAGGAAAATGCCTGCAAGTGACATTCTGAGACTTGTCAACAGTGGCATAATCAAATTGCTTTTTAGATACCACATTTCCAGGTATCTGGCTTTCTCTTTTGCCAGCTACCAGGACCAGAAAGATTGTTGAAGATTTCCAGGAATCTTCATCACATAACCACTGCTCTCTATTGAGAAGTAAATTAGTTGATATCTGCAACTAGGAAACATTAGGCTATGTAACCAATGCTCACATCATAGGATAGCTATAGTGAGCTTATAATGCTATAATAGATAAACAATACATGTAGTAAATATATCTATATTTATATCTATAAATTAATTTTATACTGAAGGGACCCTACACTAAATGCCTTCTTTCCTGCTTGGCCCACATTTGGTCAGGGAAGCAGGCAGACACGCAAATACACACACAGACACACACATTTACTGCTCTGGACAAACTTGTAGCTTTCTTCATAACAACTGTCTCTCCATTGACTGCCAAAGACATACTTGGACCACTGTATGTCTCACCTCAGGACATACACCAGCTTTCTGATCATCCTCTTTCTCTCGAGAGCAGGTGACCCCATGCCTTTGATTTTGGTAGGAACTAAGTGAGAGCTCACCCTTATTATGTTTTTTTTTTAAACCCTCTCAGTATCCTCTCCTTAATCTCCTGCAATCATGAATGTGACGTAATAGTTTCTGGAATTGGTATTATTGTTTTAATGTCTTTATCAATACCTTCGAATATCTTGGAAATAAGCACAGTGTAAATTTTTCTTTGGAACAAAGGGTATTGTTATATAGCTCTGGCTGTCCTGGAACTCACTATATAGTAGCTGGCCTTGAACTCACAGAGGTTTGCCCACCTCTGCCTCCCGAGTGCTGGAAGTAAAGGTGTGCACCACCACACAGCACCACATTATAAAATCTGACTGTGGAAGCTGTGATGAAGTGCTATTCTTTAGCTGCTGCATCCCTACACAGCATCACCACTGGGCGAAACTCAGCAGGGCAGTGCTTCAGACAAGCCAAGTTGCATGCTCTATGGTTAACCCTACTGTCTGAGCATCTGGAGTGGAGTACTTGGATGCTCTGACCAGAGACTCACTGAGCTAAAGTTGAGGTGCTACCTAGAGCAGTAGTTCTCCTTCAGGGCTAGGTCCTCTGTAAGCTCATTGACTATTGATAGAATTTACTTCCTTGAAGGTGTAAGACTAATGTCTCCACTGTCCTGTTGGTTACTGTCCTCCGGTTTCTTGCTATGTGGCCCCAAACAGGCAGCTCACAAGACACTTTCTTGCTTCCAGGATAGCTAGAAATGACCTCTTTGACGCCTCCGAAGCTTTCAATGGCTTACCTAATCAGAGCAGGAACACCCAGGACAATTTCTATTTTTGGTTTTTCAAGACAGAGTTTCTCTGTGTAGCTTTAGTGCCTGTCCTGGAACTTGCTTCATAGGCCAGGCTGGCCTCGAACTCACAGAGATCCACCTGCCTCTGCCTCCCGAGTGCTGGGATTAAAGACGTGAGTCACTACCGCCTGGTCCCTTTGCCATATATCATACAGCTACAACGACATTTCTATTCACTCATCGGGGAGGGAATTATTCAGGGGTGAGGACATCGGTGTCATTCTAGAAGTCTGTCTATTAAGGGGCTTAATAAATATAGTACCAACATGTGTAAATTATGAACACTGCTCTCCAGTTATAAGGACTTTTTGATTTTAATTTTTGTTAATTTCCTTAT
Source organism: Microtus oregoni (assembly GCF_018167655.1). NCBI lineage: Eukaryota > Metazoa > Chordata > Mammalia > Rodentia > Cricetidae > Microtus > Microtus oregoni. The sequence continues at coordinate 2,938,979 of NW_024544728.1, read as the reverse complement.
TTTACTGATTGTGTATGAATGTTTTGCCTGCATACATGTACATGTACCACATGTGTTCCTGTTGGATCCCCTGGAACTGGAGTCATGGATGGTTGTGAGCCAACATGTGGGTGCTGGGAAACGAACCTATGTCCTGGAAGAGCAACAAGTGCTCGTAACACTGAGCCATCTCTCCGGCCACTGTAAGTTTTTTTTTCTTTTTTTTAGACTTTGGACAGTTTATTTTGTGTTGAACCCATACTGGTTGGAGATGCTGTATTTGAAACAATACAATTGAACAACTACTGTAAGTCCAGAGAACAAAAGAAATGCCAGGGTTCTGGGCAAGACCTGGCCAAGAGGCCGAGTGGCTGGGTGACTATGGACTAACTCCCAAACTCCCTAAACTTTAGATTCTTCCTCAGGCATAATATAAGGACAGTGCCAAAGGGTGATTAAGGTGAGTGGGCTGTAATATCCTATACCTTAAAGACTAAATCACACTGCTCACTTATGGTCTAGTGGCTCACGATATGTAACAGTGTATAGAAAAACTTCATGGTGATCTGACTTAAGAGGAAAATAATGAATCCATTCCAATGTTTGACAAATCTGACAAAACACAAATAAGGGTACAAAACCACATTTTAATACTTTATATAACATGGTACTTTAGATTTATATACATATATGTTCAGTTATGATGAAAAATGAATTTTCCCAAGATACTAAAATTTGACAAAGTTACTATCGTACAATTAGTTGAATTGACTTAACTGATGAGAACTTAAGGCAGTCTTCAACATTACAAGTCAATTCCACGAAGACATGAACAGCGGAGTCTGTTATATACATTCTGGAGGGGTAAATCTCCTTTGTCTTTCTGAAGAGAAGCCTCCTTGGCTAGGATAATTATTCTCTTCTACTCAACAAAAGTGAACACTAATTTTAAACAGGTATTATTAAATTCCACTGAAATAGCTGCGTGCAGATGTATTCATTAAAACACCCCTTTATTGACTGTGCACAGTTATTAACAATTCACATTTCAGTTTATTTAGTGGAAGAGCATTTACGCCACTAAAAGTAATAGGGCTGCTTAGCAGCAGGACTGCAGCATCTCCTTCCCATCAGGGCACTGTCCAGGACACGACATGTGCTTCCACATTCACACAAAATAACCACCAAACAGACCCCTCCCTGTCTACAACTTCCCCTTCCATACAGTGCACTAGGTTACACAATGCCCATACGTAGACTTTTCTCATGTAGGTGCCTGCATCAATCAGAGGAGTAACGGTAACATATTTATGTTATACCATCATAAGGGCACTGTGAAGGTGACAAGGACATCCAAGACCCCAGTCACCCCCTGGGCAGATGCCTTCTGACAGAGAGGGAGGAACTCATGAGACATTTGTCTCCAGCACCTGCTGCTCAAGTTTCAGAAGTTGCTTCTCAAGCTTGGAGGTGTTTACTCGATGCATCATCAGAAACTGGCCATTCAGGTGGAAGACGGGGATGTCAAATTTATACCGTTCATACCAAGTAGCATTTTCTGGAAGTGTGATGTCCACCTCCTGTAAAATAAACTAAGACATGGAGAGGTTAAAGCCCTGTGTTTTACAGGCCACGGAGCAATGCACTGACTGCAATGATGCACCAACTGCAGACGTTGTAATGAAAAACTTGTAGGCCTACAGTAAGCCAGTGGCCCCAATTCCCAAAGCCTGACTGTTTTCATCACATATACTCCACCTCCTGATTTCCCTACTTCTCTGTTACACCTGCTCCACTCAGCACCAGGGTTCTGCCCTGTTCCTAATGTCCGAGCTGGCAAGTGGCCTCGAAATAAGGATGTAGGTGTTCTGGTGTAAGAATGGCCAAGCTAAAATGGTTTGCTAAAGGCAAACACAGCCATAGACGTTGCAAAGTAAGAGAAAAGGAATGGGACCAGAGTGGAAAGTAAGCATGAATGCTCTTGGTAGTTAACTCTGAATCAGAGAGGAAAAAAAATCCAGTAATATTCAGAGAACAGCACTTCGGGGTAATGGGTTTCATGGAAATCAGTCCCTAAACTCTGCGAGGAATAAAAACAAAATCTAAGTGAAAAATCATTTAATCTCTTTTCCCGAAGAAAGGATCTAAGCAGATACTTTATGCAGTAAGCTCTATTTACCCCATATATATGAAAGTTACCCTGTCTTTATAAGGCTTGAGGACTTCTTTGGCTTCATCACAGAGTGGGCATGGATTCTACAAGAAGAACAAAAGCTGTTAAGCCCACAGGCAGACATTTGGAGCAACACCTCCCACCTAAGAAAAAACCGAACACACAGCAAAGGCGTATTACATTTACTTCCAAGGATAGTCTTCTACTAGGTTAATCACACGGCTTTATTTCCAAAGCAAAACATCACCACAGAATCTCATTAAACAGCTACTATTTCATGGTAGATGCTCTCCACACTTTTTGGGTGTTGTTTTTATTTTCCTCATATGTGTGTATATACCTACTGGTGTGTGTGTGTGTGTGTGTGTGTGTATGTGTGTGTGTATGTGTGTGTGTTTGTGTGTGCATATCACATGTTCCTTATTTCTCACTGACCTATATACCTAGCTAAGGGCTCTGTCCTAAGTAAAGAGCCAACTTGGTGGCTCCATACAATGGACCTGAATGGTTTAAGCCTTTCCTGACTAGGAAGTACTGAACTTCATCATGCTGGTTTTCCTACTCAGTCCCGAGGAATAATTCTATCAGGGAGGAGTGGAACAGGGACCATTCTACCCTTGAAAGAAAAACAAACTCTCTTCAATTCAGACGCACGACTGTAGCACTTCACAGTGCTTTCTCAGTTTTAGTAGTAGAGGCACCCACAATGGGCTAATACTATTCTACCTGAAGCACAGGCAAGCACTAGGACCGGCTGTGGCTTGTATTCTTCAACTGCCTTATGGGGAAGATGGGGGAGAACACAGATTGGCAGATATTAATGGTCTCTTAGCTACTGTGCCTAAAAGTCCAGTTATAGGTTCTCTTATGTGAGCTCAAAACTGATACAGTATTAGTTGTGCCTGTGTAAGAGCTGTTCAAATAGACTCAGAACTACTGTTGCTTGTGTAAAAGCTGCTCACACAGATTCAGTATTAGTTCTGCTTGTGCAAAAGCTGCTTTTTAAAATACTGGGAAGAGATAAGCAATTACATAAAAGACAGGCCTTTTCTTCAGCTTAACTCAAAACATGTTTTGCAAATAAGGACTTGAATATTTCTAGATCTTTTCGGCTGGATCCACCTCATCAAATTGGTATTAGCACTAACAACAAACAGATTGTGGACAGCTTGTTGCTGTAAGACAATCATATTAAATTTTCTGAGAAAGTGTTACAAGATCGATGTAAGAGGTGAAAGTAAAAGCCAAACAAGAACATACTAAGTTGCAGATGTACCTAATGTCCTTCTTTATAGTTTGCTCTTACAGCAAAGTTTGAGACGAGCCCAGTCAAGGTGTTTTGCTTTTGAAATCAGGTTTGTTGAAGTTTGTATAAGCTGCTAATGCAAGTGTGTGAGTGTGGATCTATGTGGATCTTTCTTTCTAAAGGCTCACCACGCTTTGGAAAGGATAAGGAGCCCAGACAAGAACAGGTCCATGGCCAGGACGGCCTCTCTGAGGCTTCTCCACAGCACTTGTTCACCCTACTCCTGACCCATCCTTTCTTGTAGCAAGAACGCTACAGTTTTGTTCCAAGGAACTACTCGGCATGTGGCCAATTCCATCTCTAAGTAAGAAAAGGGGGAACACAGGACCAGGTGCAAACATTTAGGGTATCCTATCTCTTTTGTCTACGACTGGTTCAGGGATGGACCAATCAGCCATGAATAGTTATGGGTCTTCTGTTGAGATTTCTATAGATGTCTGAAGTGTGAGAGCTGGGCTCAGGGTTGCTGCAGTCATAAAAGAGGAGAGCCAATACGAAGGTGAATTTAATCCAGAAGATTAAAAGACTGAAGAAACTGGTAACCTTGTTTCCTGACTCAGGTGCTCCCTGGAACCAGGAACCAAAACAATCCACCCCCCCCCCTTTTTAACTCAATCTGCAAAGTATACTCTACTAGTCATAGATAAAGGGCAAATTCTTGACTTTTATACTTCTTCTATGGGACTGTGTGTTACTTATATCTTATTATGTACTTTGCAGGGTTCAGTATACATATTAAGATGAAGAGAAGATTGGCCTTCCGTCTGTTTGATTATTTTCTGCAAATGTTCTTGGCTATCTCAACTGCTGTTGGAACCAACAAACAGTGCATGACAATCATAGGCCAAGTAAGTACAACTAGTTTTATGGGGATATTGTCTCAGATAATGGAATATTTTTGGCTCTATAATTTCCAACAGTACAATACATATTGATGACATAAATGCATGAAATTAGATGAAATATTCTCAATTAGAAGTTAACTCTGTATTTTTTTTTTTTTTGGCGGGGGATGAGGATCAGATAAGGTCTTATTATGTAAGCCCTGGCTCTATGTAGCCTAGGCTGGGACCGAACCTTCTCTAATCCTCCTGGCTCACTCTGACTCCCAAGTGCTGGGAGACACAGGTGTGGACCATCACAATTAGCAGACTTGGTTATTAGACAACTGTCAGAATGTCTTTAAATTGTCAAATGGCTAAAATCTGAAAATCTACCAAAAAACGTTTTTTAAAAATTTGAATTACTGTGTTTAAAAAAGAAACTTCTGTTGTCTTCACATTTCTTTCTGATTATAAATTCCACAGAGTGAGGTTAACTAGGAAAAAGACATTACTAATGCTTGTACTACAAAATTACAGGGTAAAAAACTCTTAAAAATTTTAAATTAAGGCTGTGAAGGGATGGCTCAGTGGTTAAAGCGCTTGCATTACAAGCTTGGGGTCTGGGTTCAGATCCCTAGAACTCATGTAAATGCTGGGTGGGCCCGGTGGCTTTGCCTGGAAGTCCAGTGCTTGTAAGGTGGAGACAGGAGATCTCTAGGGCAGGTGAGTCACTAGACTAGCTATATCCCTTAAGTCTGAGAGACTGCCTCAAAGAATAAGGTGAATGAGGGAAGATTCCTGCTAAAACCTTAGGTCTCTATATGCACCTGCACAGGTGTGTGCACATATATAGAAAAGACATATATCTTCACATCTCTCTTACACACACACACACACACCCCTGTGGCTTAACAGCAGCGCTAGGTAGGAATAAGAAAACAAGTACAATGAGTCTTCATTATTCATAGGTTCTTTATTTGTGAATTTGCCTACGTGATAAAATTTGTAACTCCCCAAACAATACTAGAAGCACCTTTATAGTGAGTCACAAACATGCTTCTGCACAGAGCTGTACCAAGTCTGAGTGCCAAAAGTGTTCATTTCTACAGTAAGGTCTCCTAAGGTAATGCTTCGTCTTCTTGTTTTAGCTCCCTACTGTAAACATAAATCAGTAGCCTTACAGGTAGTCCCATGGGGTAACTGTATGGGTTATGCCATTTTTTTGTGGCTGGGTTTTTTGTTGGTGATTTAAAACAAAACAAAACAGCTCCTAAGCATGGTGCTAAAAGAAAGCTGTCATAGAGAAAACACAGATGTTAGACAAGTTGTATTATTGGTGGCCGCGAGCAACATGTTAATGACTAAACACTATGTACTGAATAAGACATCTTTAAACACAAACATACATAAACTAAGGTTATACATTAGTTAGTTCACAAAAGTACTGTGGCCAGGTGCTTATGGGAACCCAATCCAGGACTTTTCCTAGATTTTGTATTTGTTAACTCAATGTTTATAGTGTTTTGTTTGTTTGTTTCTTTTTTTTACAATGTAACTACCACAAATAATAAGAACTGACTTATTTCTAACTAGCATAGTTTTAAACATCATAATTATAATCTATAGTTCTTTTTTAAATGAGGGGGTAAAATGACCATTGTATATACTAATGTACCCTCAATAACTGAGAAACAGTGAAATGCCTGGGGACAAAATACCGGTTCTGAAGAAAAATTTTTCCTATTGCTTTTCTTTACAGATTTGACCACTTTTCATGGATATATAACTTTTTTCACCCAACGATAGCACTTTATTTTTTAAGTGTAATATCAGCTTTCACTCAGTACCTTTGTGAATAAGGTCAACACAGGCAGAGTGGTGTTAGAGGCAGAGAGATTTCGCAAGAGTCCAAATGAGGATTTGGCAATCTGCAGGCTGTTTCCTTGAAACCAGAGCATCTTAATTCTGCCAAAAGAAAAATAAGCCAACAAACTTAATGTACCATCAACTCTGCTCTTTAGAATACAAGCAGTAACCTGCATGCTTATGATTGGATCTGGAAGTTTCAGAATTGTATCTTTGGCTCCAGGAGTGTCAGAGAGGTCCAGATGTTTGGCAAGTGTCCACAATGAATATACTGTACTCCAGGCAAAACAGAACTTAGAATTTAAAAAAAGAAAAAGAAAAAAAACAAATCCTATTTATGGATTAGTTTTGTGCCTAATCACTTGGTTTCTGTAAGCAAACTGCATGAGTTTGTTAATTTGCATAGAAAATTAAATTTCAGCTGCAGATGTTGCCAGCATCCTGATGACTCTCTAAAAGTAGAGGTGTCCTGAGGTGGTTTTTAGTCACAACAGTTTAATCCTACTGGCAAGCATCCAACACCACCCAGCCCTTCCACGGTAAAAGAAATAGTTCCCAGCGGACAGCGCAAGGCATCGCCAAGGAGAGCTCTGCTCCTGCACTGGAAGAGATGGAGAAGCTCAACACTGCAGGTAGAGAAAGCGGAAGAGGGACGCAGTCTGAGCTAACTTGTCAGGAAAGAAGCCTGTTCAACGCCTTAAGAAGTGTTTTCAAAGGAGAGTGCCCTGACTTTCAAAAGCTTCACACGCAGATGCACTGGTGTTTCTATTGGAGAGATTCCAGAGGGAACAGTTTAATAGCAGCATGTCAAACACTGGGCTTCGAAGCCCCCTCCTTCTGCTCCTCTGCTTGACTAAGACACCCTGTTATTCCTAGTTGTTCCACGGAGCCTCCAGCCTTGTCTTTAAATCTATAAATGTTAAGTTTCACTTCTAAGGCACACGTGTATAGTTACCTTTACCATTTACAGCTATTCCCAGGATGAACTTACTCCTGGGATCATTATTTCTCAATTTCACCTTCCCTCTCTAACTCTACCTGCCACTTTCTCCTCCTCTACATGGGCAAGGGGCTCCTGGGAAAGCTCCCCTTCTACTCCTTGAACACCTAGCGACCATTTCCACACCAGTGGCACTGTGCCTGCCTTTCTTTCTCGAACGAGGAACACATAGCTTCTCCTCATTTGGCACTAGGACTCAGATTACCTCCCTGAGAAGTCTACTGACCACCTGGCCAATGCCAGCTAGCCTGTAATTCTCTATCCTCACAGTCACAGTATTTTTGTGAACCAACCTGATGCATAACCTCACTACATGTGCTTCCGTTTCAGGATGCCCCTTATTATTGACAGTAATTTCTGTCCCTTCTTCTACAGTGCAGCTCTGTAAGAGCAGGTATTGTTCACGCCAGTATTTCTCAGCATGCACAATTGATGTGCATAGAACAGGTGCTCAAGTGTTAAAATACTAGAGTGAGCCTCTCCCTCCCCCACCCTCACCTCTGCTCCACCACTTCGTGTGGACACCAGTCATTCTTAGGCCTGTCTCTAAGCTAAAAGGCACTGCTCTTCGGGGTGTCTATTGACTTTGGACTGAGGCACTCAGTTGCTGCTGCCACCACTTCAGACCTCCTATGCTCCACTTGACAGAGCACGCCTTTATCAAGGACTACCCTTCTCTGGCAACAGGCTTCTCAGCGTAAAGCAGCCTTAAACTCACTTCAGACAGAATGATAGGACTTTAGAAAAACACCCTACCAGCTCATACCGAACTACAGTAAGGACCACAGGACAAAAAGCTCAGATACTGATCCATGAAAGCAACAGTCTTTCCCCTACCTCTTTCACAATCCTCTAGCCTTCCACTTCTACCCAGATTTCCCTGCTAGCTAAATGACCTGGCTATGCAAGGAAGAGGAATGTAATAAGACTTCTGCAGGAATCTGCTGTTTAGAATCACTGTAGAAAGCGAATGTAAACAAAGCTACAACATTCTGTGAGATTCTCAACTGAGTGTAAGCTTGGGTATCCACATAAATTATAAAGTTAGCTCTATAAACAGTGCAGATATAGGCCTTGGAAATGAGGAGGATGGGAGGGGCAAAGGCAGTGTACCCAGACTAACCAGGATGGCGAACTACAGCTACATGCTTTTGGGGGAAGGACAGAAGATTTATTGATGTTTGGCTCAAATGGAAGGGAAAAGAAAACTTATTGCTCCTACCGAGCTGACTTGAGACTGAGGTGTTAAGGCTTTAAAAAAAAATTCGGCCGGGCCGTGGTGGCGCACGCCTTTAATCCCAGCACTCGGGAGGCAGAGGCAGGTGGATCTCTGGGAGTTCGAGACCAGCCTGGTCTACAAGAGCTAGTTCCAGGACAGGCTCCAAAACCACAGAGAAACCCTGTCTCGAAAAAAAAACCAAAAAAAAAAAAAAATTCACATCCACAATGGAAATTGGCTTCAGTATTTCCAACGTGACACAACACAGCATGTGGTCTTGGCTGCACCCAAGACAAATAAAGGCTGTCATAGTAAACAGAGCTGCCGTTCACTTCAGATTTGCTGGAATATTTGTTCAATCAACCAGACAACTAAGTAGAGTCCTCAGTGATGCTACGGCCACTGTGCGCACGCACAGCTACTGCTGTTCTCTGCTGCTTCTGCTTTCACACACGTTTTTAATTACTTAAACCGCGCACATCTGTTTACCGAGAAAGGCATCAACTCTGCAGCTTTACTTGAGTATTTTTTAATAGTCTAAGGTACATGCATTTTTACTATATTGTTCAATTATTTCTTTCACAGAAGTGTATTATAAATTTACATTAGAGCCTTATATGAAGAAAAAGCTCCATATTCTTCAGCTAGACAGATACTAAAGTTAAAATTCCTTAATTCTTGAAGTTCACTTATAGCAATAAAAAATTAAATGAAAAATGATATACTCCAATGGGAGCACTTTAATACTCTTCTGAGATCGTTTTACTAACTCTGTAAACCCTTACGCCATTGCTGTCAAAGTCACATTCACCAATTATGTTTTCTTGAAGTAAAATCTTTATGAGGGCCACTCTATCACTGTGACATTTTCATTAGTTTGATTATTTTTGAACCGTACTGAGTACTATTAAAAAACATCCTGAAAAGTGGTCTCTGCCTATTAGCTCCCAGTCATGAGCTGACAAAAGTTCACCCCAATCCCCTGTACTGGGAACTGAACCTAGGGAGTCACAAATGCTGGGCAAAAGCTCTAAGAGTCTCACTAAATAGTCCAGGCTGTCCTTGAATTGACCCTGTAGTCCAGGTTGGCCTTGAACCTGAACTCTGCCTGCCTTGGCCTTCTAAGCAGCTGGCATTAGAAACCTGTAATCCTAGGCCTTACTGACAACATTGTTTTAAAATTATGTCCCTTTAGTCATGAAATAAGTATTCTTACTATACAGACAGACACAATTTTATTCTTTGTATTTTGTTATATGTCTCTGTGACAGGAACACAAAGAACTGTGCTCATAATATCAAAGAAGCACAATTGGGTCACCTTTGTCACAGACTGGAAGAAAGTAGGAAAAGCATAAAACTGGATTTAGAATGTGCTTAAAGAAAATTCTGAAGCCTAACAATAAAGACAGTGACTCCTGCTGCTCCAAGTCTAGTGCTACTCAGAGGCACGGATCCCCTGAAAGAGAAAGGGAAACCAGCCTTCCCCCACGACAGAGACAGACTTCATTGGTCTTTATGGCAGAATCAAACACAACATGGGGGGAGGACTGATTGGACCAATTCAGCCTTCCTTGAAGCAAGATAGAGAAGGTAACTTAACTTTATAGCATTTCCCCGAGAAGCACTGAAGGGCACACCATGAAAGCAACTGATTATAGTGCAGGAGGATGCTATGGTTATTTGAGCCTTTATTAAGGATTATTCACTTCGGCATGACGAGCTGCCCAGGCTGTGGCTGTACATCACTTATGTGGGGCTCCTGGATTTTTCAACCACTGTGTGCATCTGATTAGGAGGGAAACAACATTGTTCTCGCTTGAGTAGAGAAACTGACCTTCACTGACCAGAATTCTATCCATTCAAAGAGTCCTTTGGCACACCAAAGCGCTAAGCTCTCATAATCATTCATCAGCAGGCTACAGTGTTAGCTCATGTGCAAAATCAAGAAGTCTATATAAACCCAGGTACCACCTTGGTTATTAACAGATAATGCTGGAGCTTCTGCACAAGACTATAATGTAAATTTAATGCTGAGCTGACATTAAGCAAACACTATTATCATAGCTCTTGCTAAACCTGTGTTCTATAGAGAGAGCTCAAGGTTTCTGTTTAGTCATCTGTGCCGTGTGAGAGGTTAAGTTTGCCACTTCATCTGCATTACCATCTAAGTATAACATTCCTGGTTCACCCAAATGAAAAGAAACACACACCCTCTTTGGGGAACCATCCCTATATTCTAGCAGACTGAAAGTTCATGTAGTTAGGTGAGGTTGTTGAGTTGTGACTCAGATCACTGGGTTCTACCTAAGCCTAGGGAAATAGGGACAAAGGATGCCTCCCTGGCTCTTCTCTTTGGGTTGCAAACAGCTGGATCTGAACCACACTCCCTACAACCTAACTTAAGATCCTTACTGAAGATCTTGGGTGCAAGAACAGGGGAGGGAGGGAAGGGCCCTTATGCCCCTGGAAGTGATGAGGAGAGACACCATACAGGGACAAAACCTAAACTTCTCAGTAGACAGATATTCTGAGGTGTCAATTCCAAGGGGTTAAAGAAGAATATGGAGTGTCTGTGGCAGGCAATAGCAGGTACATTCCCAGTGTCTGGCTCAGGCCTGGGGAACTAAGAAGGTGGCACAAATCAGACAGTGTCACACCAATGACCCTGACATCCACTTGTGGACCACTGTATGGAGCGCACTGTTCAGCTTCACTCTGACTACGCAGTTTGAGCTGATGATATGCTTGCCAGTTTCCCATGCGTTGGGGCATTTGTCTTTGACATGGTTGTGCTCATGTGAACACTACACATTTACTCGGACTTCATCTGCTCATTACACCTTCACTCAAGTATTCCCTGGCAAATCATAGAATACAGATCTGGGTATCTGTTTTTATGTTCAGATTCCATAGGTGCCACACTCAATGGCATTTACACGTAATCTGTTCGTAATAACCTTTTGAAAATGTTCTTTAGCTGTTTCAAGTTAAGACTTGTCTACACAGTAAGATTACAATCATTAAATTTATATTTTACATACCTACCACTTAATTCGTGAACACCCCTTCTAATTCTCAGTAAAATGAAGCCATCACATTTTCCCTTCTTCTATCCTGGTGTTTAGTTTCTTTCTTTCCAAGTAAAGCTTACATCAACTTCCTAGACTACACACAAGCAACAAGAATTCTAGATGGAGTTTGTGGATTCAGAAGGGTGGTTCTTAATTACGATAAAAGTTATATCATGTTTTATAGTATTAGCAAACTCATGACCATTTACTCATTAGTTCCACAGTGGCGAGGAAAGAAAAGGTTGAAAGGAAATAGGAGATGATCCTCATTCATGAAGAGGCAAAAATCTGGTCAGAATATTAACATGTACAGACAGGTAACCTAGAAGGACAGGAAGTATAACAACAAGGTGATACAAAATGCTGTGAGAGAAAGGAAAAAAACGAGTATTGTGAGCTAACGTTGGTGATATTGTCACAAAAGAAGGGCTTCAAATAATTTAGGATTTATGGATACACAGACAAAATGGAAATATTCCAAATCATGGGTTGGATATTGATGGTGGGAAAACATGAACAGAGCAAAGAAAAAGAATGGTGGAAAATCAGCTGGGAAAGAAGAATAGTACAGGACTTTAGAGAATGTTTAACAGCTATCAAGCTATGTGTGATTTATCATGTGTGTCTTGGGAACCACTGATGGGTTTGAACAGTGTTTTGTTTCCAATATTTTAGAAGATTAATTTGTTAGTTGTTAGAGAAATGTTGAGATTCAAGTGGACAGTGACATATACAGGTTTGGCACTCATGTAAAGAGCCAGAGCTAAACACAAAAATTAGAGTTTTTATTGGTATAAAGATTGCATCTGCAGCTGTGAGACTAGATAAGATAATCTCAGCAGTGCAGAAAAGGAGGGCTCAAGGTGGCCCTTTGAGGCAATCCAATTTGTAGCTATCAGGCAGAGAGAAGCCAGGACAAGCAGCACGACTGTGGAGGAAGGAGAAACGCCAGTGGGAAAGGGTGTTTCCAGAACGAGGGAGCAGTCCATCGCCCAGGAGTGATGAGGGCTTGCCTAGAATGGGACAGTGGAATGACACACATGGACCAGAAGAGATGTAGCTGATGTTGCTCCAAAGGCATTAATCCTAAAACCAATGTCTGCTACTAACTCACACCCTTGACTGGTTCCTGCCCGATTTAACAACTTAAAAGGAGGAAAAGAGTGGAGATAAAAGTTGATTATCTTAAAAGGGACAATAAATATAAAAATCTGTGTAAATCAAAACAGAACATAGAATCAAAGCTTAATTATTAATTATTAATAATTCTAAGAGCATTTTATAAAAAATGACAATGATCTTTCTTTCTTTCTTTCTTTCTTTCTTTCTTTCTTTTTTGCTGTTGTTGAAATTTTGCTTTTATTGGCCTCAGACAGCAGACTTACATTCCTAGCAACAGTGGTTTCAGAAGTGAGAAACTGCAGGACTGGAAAACACTTTGGATACAGTTCAATATTTCAGACTGTGAACACTACTTAAACGGACAGCACTGTGCCTATGTAAGACTGGAGAGCAAATACCCTGGCATAAGGTAGTGGTTTAATTCACTCAGAAATTTTCAGAAAATTCAAACTAGGACACCCAAACAGAGCTTTTCAAGCACCATTTTTCCATCGACAGATTTTAAACAAAGAATAACCCCTTCCAGTAGCTCTTTCTCTGTACTTGTCCTTATTTTTGTTGTTGTTGTTGTCCTTATTTTTTACAGACAGAAAAAGAAGTCCTTACTATAATACTAATGATTTCCTCAAGCCATGCATATCAGAACAGAAGCCCCTAAGACAATGTTAAGTTGGAATTGTTAATTATCTTTAAAGATAAAACTTGTCCCAAGCAGTTCTAATAAGCTTGCTGGAGAGATTGAAATAGTTTAAGTAAACATAATTCACTTTCAAACTTATCAATCAGAAAAATTAAGCATAAGTAGTTAAAAGTTCATTTTCATGTAAAGTTTACATTGGAATTCTATGTTTGAATTCCCTGAATGCATTTTTAGGTGAGGATTCCATAAACACAGATCCCAAAGAGAAATGCAAGTGCCACTAACTTCTGAGATGCAGGAAAACTCTTCATCTTTTTGGGCCTTAGTTTTGCCAACTGTAAAATGGAAATTCGACTACTTGTCCTGATCTCACACTTTCCAGGGACTCAAGAGAAGCATGTTCACAGGCTTGGGGTCTCACATGCCCTTGTAACCCAAGAAAGGACAATCCCATACTGGAGAAACAGCATGGGGATGGCCCATGCTTGCACAAGACCTTGAGCAAGTTTCTGTCTTTAGAAGCTGAAAAAAATGCAGCTATTTAGAGAAGACCAGAGTTCACTCTGCGATTCATACACAAGTGTGAATATCCTTGCTTACTCTTAATTGTTTTCTCTCACCCTTTTCTCATAACTGGGAAGCAGAGGCTTCAGACAGAGCTAAGCGGGGAAATGGGAGAGCTGACATCAGAGTGGCCTGGCACTCATCAGCAAACTGTTTAACCATGGGAGTCAGACACACTATTAGGACGTACTTAAAATGTTATTTTAAATGACATACCCTCTTCATCTTGGCATTCTTCCCCATATCCAGAGGCACTGCTGCCCTTGCCTTGGCCTGTAGGAAGCTGATAGATATGCAGCAGGAAAAGAATCTTCAGTGCACCAAGAGTGTTTTGGAACCTTTAGACCTCAGCAGTCACTCCCTCCAGATTACTACTTCAGAGGAGTCTCCTCAGTAATGGGATTGGTGCATGCCACAATGTCAAGGGTCAAGAAAAGGTTTCTATCAAAACATCCAACTCAGAAAAATAAAACAATGCTAATACTCCACAGCCCGTGCCTCAAAGTATCCAGGAGTCGTCTAGAGGGAATTCTGGACTAATTAACACAACGGGATCTACACGTGCTACCCTCCTTCTTCTGCCCCAACCCCAGATATGCTGACTCAGCAGCCGGCCTGGAGCCAGAGCGGCACAGTACAAATTCAGAGTGTGCAACAATGTTCAGTTCAACTCTGACAAAATGGCTGCAAACTCATTCCTGAAAGCAAGAAAACATAAATACTGTGCGTAGCTTATATTAGATATGAGGGCGTAACAGAGTTTAAAAACCAATTTAAAACTTCCATCCTCCCATAAAGACAGCATTAAGATTGCGGGCAAAATCATCCAGTTCAAGGAATGGGAACAAAGTGCATAAGAAATTATATAGACTCCTTTTGACATTACCCTTCTCAACCAACATGACCCAGTCCCTCTGATATTTAATACTGACTCAGCAAGAAGACAATTTCATTAAAACACTTTAGTCACACTATGCCCAGAGAGTAATATCAGTTTCATTGCTAAAAACAAGTTTGCAATTTAAAGTATCTTTCATTTGTCATTAATATTCTATTTATTTCCAATTCATCTTTCCAAAGATGACCACACAAGACCTGCAAAGTATTTTGTTGCAAATCCAGCGAGTCACTGGTCTTTCAATATCAATAAGTCATAAGCTTGTACAAGCACAGAGTTTAATTTGAATGTTGAGAACTGTCTACTCCGTGACCAGGCCCTGGAAACTCTGAGTTGTATAACAGTCTACAAACTCTGAGACTTAACTTTGTTCTTCCTCAGTTATCATTAATAAAATATTTTGAAATTTTGGAACTGGAAAGTGACTTTAGATAAGGAAGCTATGTTTAAGTCTTTTGTACATCATATTTTTTTGTTTGTTCCTATTTTATTCTTTGAACAAGGGCATATGCTTATGTGTTTTGTTTAAGGCTACTTTAAGGTTCATGGGAAGAAAGAACGAGGTTTCAGATAGAAAATTCTCTTAGCATAAAACAGGGTTCTGATCTCTACATCTAACAAGACTCACATTAGTTTCTATCTAAACATGAAAACCCTTTTCCACAGTATATTTCCAATGGCCTCAGCTGACTTTCTGTTAACTAATATAAGTGTTCTGTCTCTTAGCTTACCAAAACCATACACATTAAGAAGTAAAATATCAAATAATTCAATGCCATGTCCTCTCCTCCTGACTGAACTAAAACCCATTTTCCTATTATTTCATTATTAATATGAGAAAGTGCTAGAACAATAAGAGGAAGTTCATTTGTTTATAGCTATAACATTCTGGTTTTGGTTGTAATCAAGCTAAGAGACGGAAGCAGCATGTATCCCGAAACGGTACTGTTTTATATGTGTGCTGTGAACTTGAACTTGGGATGTTGTTAATAAAGGAGGGAAAAAATGAACTAAACCCACAACTGTGGCTCTTCTTTACTGCTATTTAAGCAATTAAGCTTAAGATAGCAATGTGACAGATCCTTTCCCTTGAGACAGGATCAAATGAAGATGCCGATGGCTTGGGTAAGTTAGTAAGCTGGCATACCTTCATAGATAATTCTTCAAACATTTGTGGAGCAGATATTTGGGTGAAGGGTTGAACGTGGTAAGCCTGGAAGGAGTGTAGAGGCAGAGCTGTTGGACCACCCAGCCTGCACAGTCAACTCAACACAGCAAATGCTCTACAGTTCGCCAGGCAGATCTGCTTAGAAGGCAGTCTGGTGACAGTCTGTGGATTTTCAAACATACCCTTCCCTGGTCCACGCTGGTAATCAACGCATTACATCCAAGTGCACATAGCTGCTCCCTGAAAGGTGATTCTAGTTTTCCTCCTTTTCTCTCTGCTGCTTTCCCAGTGATGCTTTTGTGTTCTTTATAGGTGTAATCTTCCTCCAGGGACATTGTCGTTTGTCTATAGCATGAACTGAGTGCATGTAGTGTCAGGTACTAGAAACATAAAAGTGACTAAGACACTGTCCCTGCCCTTAAAGAACCTAGGGGAGAGAAAAGACCGGACAACACAACAGCTAATAAAGTAAACCAGTCATTGCCGGATATAACTGACGTTAAGTGTTGGATACAATTCGAGCAAGTTCAAGTGCTGGAAGCTCCACCCCTAATGTGGCATCAGCAAGGTGACAGAATGTCTAAGAAGTGGAGCCTAGAAGATATCTGGTCATGGAACATTATGGTGAGAACGGGGAGAGGATGCTTATCATTGTCCTGTCTGACTGAAAAGTAGCCCTTTCTGTCCATGGTTGGCCCGCTCTCTAGTTTTCCAGTGTGATGGGCCATGGCTGGGGGACCCTTGCCAAGACTTCATTATCAGTGTGTGTACATCTTCCAGCCTCTGGAATCATGAGCCAAAGACTTTCTAACAACAGCAGACATTTTAAAATTTTGTTTATATCTCTGGGAAGTTAACTGTTGGATAAGAACTAGAGAAAGAAGAGAGGTATTGTCTTTATGTTTTCTGATCCCTGAGCCTACATGTACAGGGATGGGGCAGGGATGTAGAATCATGTATTTATGTGAATTAGCCACAACTTTTCATTTTATAGATTTCCCCTGAATGACTTTGTTCCTGGGACTTGCTATACAAACAAAGAGAAGAGCTGGAGAACCTTACTTGGTCCTGTTACATGTATAGCCACACATACCTGGGGGGTATTTTATTTTATCTTCAAAAAAATTGCCAGTAGGAATAAAATCCCATTCAGGAGCTATTCCAGCTTTCTTTTTGTTTCTTCTGATGTATATCCCTTGAATAAAACAGTGCAAAAAGTTAGATTTACAATAAGGAACATAAAACCCCTCGCTACTTTACATCACCTCAACATCATACTACGTTTGAAGTCCCAAGCACAAGAATTAGTAACTGAATATACTGGCCAGCTAGCATTTATACAAGATATGAAATACAAGAACTTTAGTTAAAACAAACTTATTCCGAAGGCACCTCTCTCTAGTGGCTCTGGGTACATACAGTGCCCCTGTGAGTACAACACAAGTAGGGAACCGGAACAAAACAGAAGCATAGCTCAATCAATTCTCAAGTTAGAAAAATAGTCCTCCCTATTACTAACCTGCCGATAGTCTGTCTAAATAAAACTGCATATTCCTCTAGCCAAAAAGACAAAAGCTATTGATCCTTGTCTGGCAGGTAGTTTCAAGTGGACCCCAGCAAACAGGGAGGAAAGCTTGGAGCCTGTTAAAGTAACCCATACATTTTAATTTTCACAACAGGGTCTTTGTGGTTCTAGCCAATTCCTCAGGAGAGCAGGACCAAGGTTATTAAGTCTCAGCAGCTCAGTAGAACCGTGATTAGTTCTGCTTCACTCAGCATTTTCCAGGGCATACTTGTTTCCTGTTGCTGGTGGTGGTTTGTTTGCCGAAACAAGGGCTCACTCCGTCTTCAGGCTGGTCCAGAACTCAAGATCTGTCAGCCTCAACTAGAGCGCCGGGATTGTAGATAAGCACCATTGCCATGCGGGACCCCTTGCATTTTATCCTCTGCCGTTTACCTGTATACACCTCACGCGTGCACTTCTAAATATTGGGAGAGTGCATCATGAGCACTGTGTAAAGCTGCTCCACAGAATGTTACTGAAGGAGATGACTGTGGCCTCTAAGAGTCAACTCCACTTGCTCAGCGTTCTACGGAGACAGCCAGAGCGGCTCATCAACCTAGGGAATGTGTAGTCACAGGAGCCCATCTTAGGTTGGGAAATACACTACTAATGTTGGGATATGACATAGTCTAAGTACCATCTTTGGGTCATGCTAGACCACACAGTTTATTTTTTCTATAAACACGATTAACAACAATAAGGATAAAGATTAGTCAGACAAAAACCCACTTTAGAGAGTCTTAGAAACAGTCAGATACCTATTCACATTAGTGACAACTGTCAGAGACTTGGGCTCATTAAAAATTGTATTAGCTGGTATTTGTCAGGGGTGAGCGACAGGGTTAAGTATTTGTTGAGAACTGTAATATCTGATTTATTCTTTTACTGTCCACAGCCCAGAGGGCTGCTTCTTCCCAATAAAGCAAAGACGGGGTCCAGACAGCCGGGTCCAGAGGGGCCTGGCACTCACGATGTTTCCTCTTGCACTTTTCAACCTTTTCACCCCAAATTAAAGGTCAACATGGCTGCTCAAAAACATTTATTTAAAAAGGCAGTCAACTCAGCAGGCTGTCAAGTGTGATATTGCCACTTCATAGAATTCAATTAAACCCGGGACCAGGGCATCTGTGAATCACTGGAAGAAGCATGAGTTGGGACATTTTCGGCTTTCTTCGAAAAGCTCTATTTTTCCTCCCGTCATTTAGTCAGTTCCTAGAGCGCCGCCACAAGCGCGCGTTCACAATCTCCCCCCAGCGGCTCGGGGATTTATAGCTCTCGGCTAAATTAAATCCCCTCTGACGGCCACCCAGGTCTGCAGCGCGCCGCACTGCGAAAGGATCGCGGCCTCTTTCTGCGGGCGCGCGCTAACCCCCGGCCTAGGGAGCGCTCCCGGCAACGCCGGCGCCATCACCCACCTCCGCACCCGGCCGCCGCCGCTTCCTCCTGCTGCACTTCCGCCGCGCGCTGCACTTCCGGCTCACGGGCGCCGCCCTGCCGCATGGGCTCTTACTTCTCAGGGCGTTGTCTCTGTTCCCTGGGAGAGCAGGGATTGAGTCAGTAGATGAGAGAGGCACGCTAAAATGTATTGAGAAGAAAGAAAAGAGGGAAGGAAAGAAAGGAAGGGAAGGAGGGAAGTAGAGAAGAGGCCCTGTGTGTTAAGAAACGGCCTGGGGGTTGAGAAGCAGCATTTTGAGATTGCATTTTAACCTCTCCCTGTATGCGTTCATTCATTTATTACGGGAGTATTTACTGTCTTCCTCTTCCTTTGGGTTGGGGGCTGAACTGGGTTATAAGGAACAGGATGAGAAAAACTGGGAACTGTACCTCTCCACGTTTACAACCTTATAACCTTGGAGGCAAGGCAGACGTGGGGGAAATTCTCCTTTAAAGAGGGAATTTGTTAGGCAAAGCATTTGGAAGAGAACAAGTATGACTTGTGAAAAGATAAGAATGTCAGCTGGTTAGTAGCTTTTGGACTAGCATATGACAGCCCCAGGATGCTGACAGAACCCCAGAATGAAGCTTGGGCCATGCACAGACCACTGACTAGTATGGCTAAAGTTCCAAGGGGATTGGGGACGAGAGGTGAAAAGAGGCCGAAGAGTGTGGAGCCCACCCAGGTAGCCAGGTCAGGCCTGTGCTATGGGCAGCCGGAATACTTCCTGACTGACTACATCCCTATGAAGAAAGGGGAGCTGGAATAATTTATTTTTCGTCTTCAAAAAGGATCTCTTAGCTTTGGGAAGTTAATGGCTTGGTATAGGTAGAACAAGCAGGGACGTCAGGAGATGACTAAGTAGTATAGGCTCCAGGTGTGGTGGTATTGTAAGTAATAAGAAAATGATGGGTAATAGGTATAATAATGCTCACCTTAATATTTATTGATTGCACATCCAAAGCTTGGTCCTCATTAACACATTTAATCCTGTGAACGGTCTTATTAAGTACCATTTTACGGATGATGAAATGGAGGCTCAGTAACTTGCCCATATCCTCAAGAGAAAATAGCATATTGAATTTCATTTCTGCTGCCAGTACCTGTGGGCTCATCACTGAACAACAACAACAACAACAACAAAAAATCACTGTGTATTTAGTGTTTAAAAAAGAGATAAAATGGGTCAGAAATGAATCCCTTAGACAAATAATATTGATTATATGATATTGGTAGAGGACACAATTTGGAAGTCGAATTTTCAAGTTCGTACTTTATCGCTTCAGCATCTGTTAGCAGCCAAAAGAGGATTTGGGGCCTGTAAACAGACCTGTGATTATGATTCTGTTGATACACTCTGATAAGTCCCAATCTTTCTGAGCAGGAACATGGCACTGTGTAAGAGTTACAGAGAGAGTCTTTCTTGAGAGCTAGTGCTGTGTCTAGCTGTAAGCACTAGAGACTGCATATTGTACATTTTGTAGAGTGATAGAAAGATCGTCCCAGAAATGTAACTCCAGGTCAGCTTCCAAATTTCATGTTTGTTTCACTGGAAAATGAAGCTTTGTATAGTTGGCTGGATTATGAAATTTGATTTCACAAACTGAAGGTGAATGGTTTTCCCCAAAGGTCATAATGAAAGCTTTGTACCGTCCGTTATAGGTAAATTTCCCCAAAGAGTCAAAGTTCGTTTCCAGAGTTAACAGTTCATTAGTAAGATTTTTTTGGGGGGTAGTTTTATGGGTTTTAAGTGGTAGCCCAGGACTCAGAATGCATACTTGAGAGAGAGAGTTTCCTGAAATGCTTGTGAATCCCTGTTTCTGTTATCAGTGCCCAGTCACTTTGGGAATGTCTGTGTTAGGGTTTTTATTCCAGAAGAACAGTTTGGCCTCTAGGTCCAGATTTCCCACCTCCCTGTGCCAAGCAAAGGACCTTTGTTTGAGAGAATTTCTGGAGTTTGAACAGAAAAAATGATTATCTCAAAAAAAAAAATTGGCCACAGCAAAATAAACATTTATTCAAGGGTCAGAGAGTAGAACATGTGTGGGTGTCACTAAAGGATGGATTTAGCATTCATTGAAAACAACACTCTATTGAGACAGTCTAGACACATGAGAGCTACTACAGTGTGGTGAATACTGAGACACTGTAGTGTATTTGTTGGTGACTTTAGCTAAATAATTACAAAAAACAAAATTATATATTTATTTTTATAGAAAAGTATACAGGAGCTATTCACAGCTTTTTAATATGTTTCAAATGATGTGAAGGTAAGATTGAAGGTCTTTAGATAGCACTGGGTCAGTATATTTTATTTTAGATATTCTTTTTGTAGGCCTTTGACCTATGTATTGTTCTCTGTGGACTCCAGTTCTAGTGTTTGTCCTGAGAACTGAAACAGCAGTCTGTGTTCTGACTTCTTTGGAACCTCAGTTCTGTACTTAGACCTCAAGACTTATCTCAGTGGTTCTGTCCAAGGCTTCAGCCTAACTCTGGAAACAGTCTGCTTGGAAGGGCTGGTCTTTCACTCCTGAGATAACTCAAGAGTACTTTAGACGGTACACTATCTCTTCTTCCAGAAATGACTTGGAGTCAGGCCTTCCATTTAAGGCCTCATGAGGGCTAGCTAGACTTGTGGTTGTAGGGGGTGGTGGCTTCATTCTTTCCTCTTGGCTTTGCCTCTGAGAAAGCAGAAGTAAAGACATGGCTGTTGGTATGAAAGCATTTCCTTCAGAATGCTTTAAAAAAACAATGTCTCGGCAGGGAGTGATCGTCATGCCTGCCCTAGTTTACTGTAACCTGGATTTGTGCTGCCACTCAAAGAACATGTAACCTGGACTTTGACTAGGAGGGGCTATCTCAGTAATTGCCACCGTTGGGTGATACGATGGTAGAAATATTCAGAACCTGGGAGGAGTTCCCTGTGTCTTTCTGCTCTTATGATGAACATATTTGTTTATCTCATCAGTCACTCTCTCTAGGTACTGCCAACTGCAGGAAATGATCTGAGAGAGCCAGATATTGGGTTATGTTTAAGGTCATGGAGAAAAACAGTGGCAGCCTCCCAAAGAAAAGATGTGCTTCTGAATCTGGGATGGGTTGGGTCATTGGGTCACTGTTGACTACCTACCCACCAACCATTGTAAGAGGAGACAGAATTATAAGCCTGTCCCACCAGGAAAGAATGGGCCACAGAACCCTGATTTCTGTATCCTCTATGGCATTTAAAAAACCCCTGCTTCTTTTTCCAGACATTTAGAGGAGAGTGAAAAAAATTTCAAAGGGGAAAAATGCTTATTTGTTTAAAGGCTTGCTCAAGTAATCCACTTATGCCATTTACATTAGTTAAACAACCTTTCTGTGTAAACACCATTAATTATGTAGTATAAAAGTCAAATAAAAATGCTAAAAAATAAAAGTAATTGTAGCATAAATTAGTGCAGCCTGAGTGCCCATACATTATAGAGAAACTGTAGACTTTTACAGGAATGGCCGTGTGATTTTTTTTCTATTGTTTGAGCTATAGGATGGAACCAACAGAAATGACATTTCACAGATGGATACCAAAATTGTTAAAATTTAAACTCATACCGGCAGTGAAATTACAGTTTTCACAGGGGCCCTGACTCCAGCCTCTCTCTTTATCCATCTTTAAAAGATAGTGAGGTGAAATGGGGTTGGAGTGTCCTGTGGATCTTCCCAGAAGATCTGTGAGAACCAGACCATTGTCGTCGACTCCAGAATCAGTAGCCTCCAACCTCCTTCAGAGTGTAATGAGAGGAGATTGCTGGGCCTGTGCTGAAGGAAGTGAACTGATGTACTGCCAGCTAGCCGCAAAAGAAAAGGTCAGGGGCCCGCGCTCCTAAAAGATGAGGGTGTCGGAGACCCTTCAGTGACAGCGGCAGTGTAGCTCCGTGCCAGTCTTGGTTAACTGATGGCTTACAGTTCCTCAAGACAGGTTAGACATTTTCGTCATCCCATTTTACAGACGAGGAAATGGAAGCTTCAGGAAGATCACAAATGAAACAGGAATTGGAAAACTGTGCTTCCCACTGTATTTTTCTACTATCTCATCCATGGGTTTAAATGTGAATAAAAAAGAACTATGGCTTTATCTCAAAAGACTCTTTTGTGCTATGCAGGATCTTTTAAGAATATCTGAGCACATTTCCATTATCCCTCAGGGAAGGTTTTGTTTTACCTCAGGAGGCAGGAAATGGTTTTGAGATAGGAAAGGTTTTTCATTTTTTATGGATTAAGCCTGTCTTCTATTATAATTACTAAAGCTGAATCATGAAAGAGCATAGAGTCCTCACAGCATGAAGAGGAGGGCACAAGGCTTCTCCCTGGCTTCCTGGTGTATATGCACCATTCAGGAGGCCTGTTCAGATAGACAGGGCAGCTAGTTACCAGGAAGAACTGCTCTCTAAACACACTCTAACATGCTATTCACAAACATGCCAACAACTTACTGCCTAGAAGAATTTTGAGATACAGTTTTTCCAAATTTTGAGAATTTGGCCTTCCTCCAGAGAAATATAATAAAATAATTAGTCATACCATCTGCTATGTATGTGCAGCCTAAACTAAAGGGAAATTGTCTTGATTCAGAATAATGCTTCTTGTGCCAGCAGTGAGCACTGAAACCCAGCTACTAAGAATATGCATGCCTCCTGCAGTGGAACTCACAATCCATAGGGAGATCAGTGTGAACCAGATGGCCAAGTTAATAAATATTTACCACTGGGCTTGGTGGAACACCCTAGTGATCTCAGCACTTAGGAGGCTGAGGCAGGAGGATGAAGAGGTAGAAGCCAGCCTGAACCACAAAGCAAGACCCTATCTCAAAATAAAACAAAACAAAATAATATTTGTTGTAAATATCCCTTTCTTCGATGAGGGTAATGTTTGTAACTTACTAGAAAAAGTGGACATGATATATACTATCTATATGCATGCTTTATTTTTTACTTAAAACCCATAACCATCCACTTGCTAAATTTGATCAGGCTAAGATGCCTTGTCTGAGAACTGGTCTAGTAACTGAAGTGTTACTTCGTCTTTCTCGTCTAAAGCCCACTCAAAATTATACATTCTACGTACAGTTTTCAGTTTCATCTACTTTAAAGTGGAAGGTGTGAAGACACCAGTGAAGAACATTTCATTCAGGGAAATTTTATTCTCCTCTCAATCTTTTACACTTCTTCTTTCACTCACGACTAATTTAAGAACAATCCCCCACCCACGACCCAGACTTTGTGTGTCTTTCCAAAGCATTTAACTTAGCTTTCATGGAAGCAACTCTCTTTTTATGCTCATATTTGAACAGTTTATGTGATACTTAATTAAACTATGTAATTATAGTCATCAAGTACAACTGTCATAAACAGGTTTGAGAACAAAAACAAGCCACTCTGAGTAAGCGTGGAGCTCAGCTGGTGGGAGTAGAAGCGGTGAGGACACCAGGCGGGCAGGAGTCACAAGCATCTGTCTCACTCTGGACAGTCAGTCAAAACATCTGACAAAGGGATTTGAAAACATCAGTTAAGTCCCAGAGGAGCTCAATTAAAAGTGCTTCTGTTGAAATTAAAAACTAATAAATATTTCAAGGAAAAGCAGTGGGTGCTATAAAGGTCTATACGGGGGAGCTGTGCTCTTGCCTTGGGAAGCCAGGAAAGGCCTCCGAGGACTTCACGCTTGAGCTGGGATGGAAACCCATTCGAATTATCTCAGGGAGGGGCTGAGGCAGGAGTTCTGAGGGAGAGGACAGCAGTGTAGTGGCAGCTGTAGGAGGACCGAGGGACTATGTGTCGAAAAGGAGGAACTGAATGAAGCTCATTGTGTAAAGAGGGGCTGGTACAGGGCAAGGCGGTGGGAAGACTGAGACCACTTCATGACAGCTCTAAGTAAGGCAAGTGCTTCTCAACCTTCCTAACGCTGCGACCCTCTGATCCAGTTCCTCGTGGTGACCCTCAACCATGAAATTCTTTTCAGTGCTACCTCATAGCTGTAATTTTTGCTACTGTTGTGAACTGTAGTGTTTTTCAATGCTCCTAAACAGTCCCTGGGAAAGAGTGGTTTGATCACCAAAGGGGTCGCGACCCACCGGTTGAGAACTGCTGACTTAGGGCTTTGACAAGCATGGTTGTCTTTATCCTCTCCACAGTGAGAAGTTTCCAGTGCAGGTGAAGCAAAGGTCTACTTGTTTTATAAAGAGCAACATTTACAGCGTCTAGACCTTCAAGTCTAATTTGGGAACTTTGATTTCTTTTTTTTTCCCCAATGTAAATACATCATAGTGATAACTTTGTTAAAGAAAAAAAAAAAACCCTTACCCTCTGGCTCCAGGATTCCTCTTAGGGAGGGAGCTGTGCTTATTGAGGAAATTGCATTCACCAGCAGCTTGTGGGTCAAAGATGAGTGTCTCTGGGTAAATGTCAAGACGACAAAAGGGATGCTCAATATCTCTGCTGAGAAAATAAGGCAGAGGGAGAGACAATTTATTTTCTAGAGCTTCCCTAATCAAGTGCCACAATGTGGGTAGCTTTAAACAGTAGATATTTATAAGTTTTCTCATTCTGGAGGCTAGACGTTGGAAATCAAAGGGCCAGCAGGACCATGTGCCCTCTCTGAGGCTCTTTCTGTTGGCTGAAGTGCTGGTGGCCAGCAATCCCGCCATTCCTGGTTGGCAGCTCTGCCTCTGCTGCCGCGTGGCGTTCTCCCTGTGCCTTGACATCTCTTTCTTCTAAAAAATATTGTTATATTGGATTAGCATCTGCGTTAATACCTTTTCCTTAAGCTGCTTAAGTTTGTAAATACTCTCTTTTACATTTTTAAGTATTGGGAGAAAACCTATAACAGACTTGAAGGAAAAGAGTTGGAAAGAATCAGAAAAACTGTGTGATTCTAGGTAGCAGGGGTGGCTATAACAAGGAGTTGCTGGCGGTGGGGTGGATGAAAGGACTAATAAGGGGTTTTAAACTACTTTCAGAGTAAGATACAAAAATGTGCCTTTACCGTACTCATTTACTGCCAGCTATAGATGTGTTAATAATGTGTTGACAGGGGAGATGAGAAAGCAAGTGACAAGAAAAGCCACAGAGAAGTTCTTGGTCCCCATATTGCTGTCTCTGACATGAAGGGTGTAATCATAGAGCATCTCTAGAAAGCAACTCAGTACAGACAGGAAATTGGGGGGGGGAAAGACCATCGAATATGCGTGTGGTGGTTTGAAAGAAAAATGGACCCCAAAGAGAGTGGTACTATTAGGAGGTGTGGCCTTATTGAAGTAGGTGTGCCCTTGTTGGAGGAAGTGTGTCACTGGTGGTGGAGGGCTTTGAGGTCGCTTATGCTCAAGATACTGCCCATTGTCACAGTCTACTTCCTGTTGCCTTCTGATCAAGATGTAGCCAGTGCCATGTCTGCCTGCATACCGTCATGCTCCCCACTATGATGATAACGGACTGAACCTCTGAAACTGTAAGCAAGCTACCCCCAATTAAGTGTTTTCCTTTATAAGAGTTGCTGTGGTAATGGTATCTCTTCACAGAAATAGAAACCCTAATTAAGGCATCTGTATTACCCATCTGTACCTTCAGATAGTCAGATATATATTTTGGCTTCTGCAGTCTCTGGTCTGGGGTTTTGGCAACTTTCTTTGGTTGGACTTGGTCTATAATGTACAATATAATTATGGAAAACTTTTCTGTTGCTTGGTACTGTTAGCCTCTTTAGGGTGAAGTGCAGGATTTTAGCTATATTAGGAACATTTGTGACCTACTTTTAAACAAAACAAAAGCTTTTGTATTCTGCTTCTCCTGCCCTGATATTTTCTATATATAAAAACTGCGAGGAGATTACAGCTGGGATGGAGAGAGAATGGTCTGTGAAGTTCTGTGTCCATTCTTGCCACTGTCTCCTCTCACTTCACAGCAAACCTTTGTGTTTTGTTTCTGGGGTGGAAACTGAGGCACTAAAGTTCTTCTACTCCCTTCACTCAGGTGGGTCCCCAGCTCTCAAAGAAGGGAGCAATTTCCCATAGCGAGTCCAGATGCTTGTACTCAGCGTTATTGCTATTAGCCATCAAGTCTGAATTGCACAAAATTAAATCCATCCTTGAGGCCTGAAGGGAAGACAGTCTTAATAATGGTGTAATGTCCTCAGAGTGAAATAGCCTGGAGTGGGTGGGGGGAGGAGCCATCATCTCTTGAATACAACCCAACACTAGAGCGTTTCTGCTCCTTTCTGTGGCTCATTTGCTCTGGTATTTAACACAAATGTGATTTTAAAGCTCCTAACAACCTCCTTAAAGCCCAAGTAACTGGCAAATGGTTAAAGCAATTAATAAATCAGCTTTTAAAATTCCTGTATGCAGCTCAAGGAAAATGACAACATATTCAATGAGCAACAGCGTAGTGATTAATACACCATGCTTCCGTAGGATCTTTCACCCCTATCTTATAGGTACTTCATGAGCACTGAGTTTGCTCAAGAAAAGTGAGCAGAAACAAAACAAAAACAAACTCAAAACAGCAGCTATCAAGAGATTGAGAGACTGTGAACTAATATGAGACCATGTTTGGATATTTAGGCAAGAGACCCCTTGGGTGTTCCTCCACTTGGTGATTCTTTAATGCATTGCCCATTGGAATGTTTAGACAATGCTCTTCCCTAACTTAGCCATCATAGGGATCACACCTAGGCTAATCTTACTGTCTGGTTGTGGAGGAGAGGGACAGCTATTTTGATGAAGCTTGTGTTCCTTTCCATCCTTTGAAAACTAATGGGTCTCGTCCTTAGAAGAAATCCTTTCTGGGTACCACCTGCAGTCTCGAAAGTTATTCTAGACAAGGCACTGGTGTTGAAGCCGACGGTCCTGAAAGAATGCTTCTGAGACCCCCTTTGGTTCAGTTCTATATCATGGGCCAGGCTCCATAGTTCTGTTTCTGGTTCTTACACACACACACACACACACACACACACACACACACACACAAGTTCATTTATTTTTATCTTATTTTTATGTATTTGTCTGCACAAATGTATGTATACCACATGTGTACTTGCTGCCTGTAGAGGTGGAAGAGGGTGTTGGAGTTTACAGGTGACTGTGAGCCACTGTGTGGGTGCTGGGAACTGAACCCAGTTCCTTTTCGAGAACATCTAGCGATCTTAACAGCTGCCTTCTCTCTTCGGCAACCTGAATATGGCTCTTTATTCTAGTTTCTGTTCCACCCTTAGTTCTTTCAGTAACCTTAGAAAGGAGTTATCCAGTCCGTGTGAAAAGTGTCAGACTTCCCTGACAACCTTGCTGGGTTCATATTTCAAGCCAAAGACCATCTTCTCATATTTTTATCCAAAGTCTTGAAAGCTACCACACATCAAAAAGATTAAAATGAGAAAAAAATTCTCATCTTGAACTGGTCACACCGCTGTCCGTTGGTGCTCATTACCCCACAGACATGAGCGTTCTTGAGGCTTAAACATCTTTTTTTATTTTTTATTTTTATTAACAAGTCAAATTGGCCAGGATTCAGAAAGAAAAAAAAAGTCATATGACATAAATTTTAAAAGGTTCTTTATAAACTCAAGAGTGGCAACGACTTTCAGGGAAAAAGCAGGAAGGATGAATGATAACAATAAGCTGGCAGATTATGAATGGTACACAGAGATTAGGGGTCAGTTATTCTCATTAGTCAAAGAGACAAGAGAGGAGGAATTGGCTAAAGCTTGGTGGACAAAAAGAAATGTAAGAAACAATTTATCATAACCACAGAGAAACTTTGGCATCGCTCTTCTGTACTGTTGGTGATAATTTAATCATGGTATGGTCATTTTCTTATTTTGTGACTTCATTAGTTAAGGAGCCTCCCTGCCATTTCTCTCTCTTCCTGAGCATGTATGTATGTGTGCATGTGTGTATTTTCATTTGTACGTGCCTGTGTGTGCCTTTGTGTGTGTGTATGCCTGTGTATATGAATAAAGAAGAGGAGACAATAGTAGAGGCATGTTGTTGTTACCGGCTCTAAGAAAAGCTCTAAACCTAGAGTTACTCTTTCTGCTGCAGCTTGTCTGCTGTGGTGACATGGATGGTCACGTTGAAGATCCCTACTTCCAGGTTTTTATTTTATTTTTTGTCATTACATTCCTAGTTCCAGGTTATTTGTAGTTTCACGTTATAGCATTTTCCCCTTTTCGATCACTGTTGACTCTAACACAGGCCTATGAGGGCAAGATCTAACCCAGTGGAATAGTTCATGTTTGCTCGAACTAATCCTATATTATCTTTCACAGGTTGTCGATTCTATATTGTCTCTTATAGCTTACATGAATTCATCTTTCCTCCTTGGTAGGGGAAGAGGGGGTTTCAAGTTGCTTTGTCATCTGATATCTATGCTCCTGCAGATAATTTACAGGCCACACAGTTGCTACCTTCTGTGTTTTGCATCTCAGTGGCAGTGTGACCTTCAGCAGCAGCTGAGCCTCTAAGTAGGGCAGAGGAGGCCGTTATAGAAAAGAAACAACACGTGGCTTCCCAAACGGCATGAAACCTGTCTATTGTGACTAGATGAATTACATATTCATGAACATTGAGAAATGAAGACCGTTTCCCTTGCCAAGCACTCAACCTTGGCTGAGCACAGCGCCTGGCAAACAAGGCAAAGCTCTGGCATTCTCATCTGTTTACCTGGCCGGTCAGCATGTGCTGCATGATTAGCGACTTCTGCAACATGTTGTGGGAGGAAAGCTGGGTAGGGACATGCGTTTCCAAAGACAACTGAATTCCATCGTTATTGTAATTTTATTTGATATCAGCGAGTGTTTATCGACTAGTCACTGCTCTCAAATTATCCTAACAAAACTGTAGAACTGTATTATTGGGGAAGGAATTTACTGGTTACAAAGAAAGTCTCTACACAAATACCATGAAGGTCTTCCTTCAGCCCATTAAGTAGACTGTTTAGTTGTTGCGTGTTACAAGTACTTAGCAAGATGATGAATTTTGGTGATTCTATTTCTTGTTAATTCCTGTTAGCAGAGAATTATGGAAACCCTCCCTAGTCTACCAATGGGAAAACTGAAGCCAGGGATGTTAAGTGACCTCCCTGGGGACATTATCAGTGGGAGAGCTAGGGATGTTAAGTGACCTCCCTGGGGACATTATTAGTGGGAGAGCTAGGGCGAACACTGCTCTTAACTCTTAGTTCATATTTATTCCATCAGAACGCCACACTCATGTGACTTTAATGTTAGTTTTACAATGTCAAGACTAATGATGGCCCAAAATAATTGAACTTTTAAAATGGGGTATTGGGTTCTGTTCAAGATCATCAGAGCTCCCTATTCCCCGTCTTTAGCTTATCCCCCTTCTCTATCAAATCCTCTCCATCTTATTGTCTTCTGTTGATCAAGTGAGTATAATGGCTCCTTACAACCATAACTCTTACAGCTCTTCCCATGTTCCTCTACTGTAGATGTTGGAAAGAGGCTCCTTTGTAGCTAGGTTTCTGGATGTGACTTTGGGCTCTTCTAAGCGCTGTGTTCTCACAAGACAAATTCAGACCCGAAATAAATAGTGAGACCAAGGATAATCTGTTAGCCTTTATTCCCACTTTCCACTCCTAAAGGAGAAAGTAATGTTACAACCCATGGAGCGTTGTAAACAAAATGTGTTCCCAGGGACCACTGGGTGCACTGGCAAACATCTTGATTCCCAGGCCTCCTGAAGATGCCATAGAAGGCAGCTGCCATTGCGGTTGCTGTTCTTAAGTATTGTTTGAGGACTCACTTCTTCAGAGTCCTAACAGAGGCTGCTGCTTCTGCTCTTAGATTTCATTAGCATTTAATTCACTAAATCCCTTTCTATTGAAATTTGCTGGCTTTCTCAGAGCTGTTACATGGTCATGACTGATCACCTGTCAGCCCACAACACCCTGAGTTGTCAGTCTGTGATCTAACATATACTTGTTATAGACTAACCCTAGTCTCCCACACCCAGCCTACAGGGTTATTTGTCTTAGTCCTGCTGTAGCTCGGATTATGCCTAGCATAAGCAATTCATTGTTTTCTTTTGAAAAAGTGAATGAATGACTAAATGTCTAGGTACAAACATTCTGTGATGCTTATTTCAGGTGAGAACGAAAAACTTGGTAAAAAGTAATTGCAATTCATATATATACATATATATATGCTATTAGCATATTTTATATAACAAAATGTGGAATGGCACCTACTTTTAGTCTGATATTAATCATTACTTCTTACTTAAACAGTCAAATGGGATTTGCTGCTTGGCAGTTAAATATTTTGCTGTCCCTGGAAGACTAGAAATGTGCGTTGATGAATGTGAGCCTCTTTTCTCGGCTCTGCCTCTTACTCATTTTGTTTCTTCCTGAGCAAATTTTGAACAGGTGCTACTAGATGCCTCATTAACTGCACAGAGCCGTGGAAACCATGGGTAAGATGATTCCTTTCCAGAAAGTAAGCCTTGCATTTTTTAAACACTGCACTGGATCAAAGGCATTGTGATTCATCTGGTGTTGCCACTGGCGACAGATACTGGCTTCAGATGCCAAGAGCTTTTGAATTGATGTTATGTCTTACCATTTTTTCTGATCCCACTTTCTTGTCATTATTCAGTATGCTCTATGTCATTTATCTGTATGTTTATATGTTCAATTATCCCATTAATATTCATTAAGTACCTACAGGTTGCATTGTAAACACACACACACACACACACACACACACTTCTTTTAAGGGCTCATTTGCAACTCATTTAATTCTTTTTTTATTTTGAGGATGGGTCTCAGTTATAGATCAGGCTAGTGCTGAGGTCACTGGGTACCCGAGGCTGGTCTCAAGCTTTTGTGATCCTCCTAAGCTCTCCCCAGTCTCTTAGTAGGGAACTACTAAGTATGAGCCACCACGCCCAGCTCATTCATATGTTATCACTAAAACTTCCTGAGCTCTCGAGGTTAGTCACTAACATTCTCATCTTATTAGGGGGATTTGAGAGCATAGAAAGGGGTCTCCTGAAGGTCATATAGCAGAGTTGGACCTTCACTGATATCAACTGATGTGTAACCTTATTTTCGGTGTTTGTTCGCATACCCTGTTTTCTACGGGAACACTAAGATGGAGACAATAAACAGATATCGTGTCATTAGGACTGTGTACCAGTGTATTACATCCATGTTGACAGCAGAAGGTGTGTCTTGAAGAGAGTTAGAAAAATCCTTCAACTTGATTATGAAAGATATTTCTGCATAAAACACCCACACAGAACACAGGCAAACCTAATCTGGTGATGAGCATTCTCTTTGGAATTAACAAAGTCACTGCAGCAATCAGGAGAGGTCACACACCTACAGCTCTCTGACTTGACCAGATGGCATTTATGGGACAACACATCTAAGCAGGAGCAGCCAGGAGAAGGGGATGAGAATGGGACAAACTCTCTAGAAACCCAAGCAAATGGGCATCGACTTAAGGGTTTAAAGAGGATAGAGGTTGTCTTAGTTAGGGCCACTATTGCTGGGATCTAATGGCAACTTGGAGAGGAAAGTCTTATTTGGCTTACATATCCTGAATCACAATCCACGGAGGGAAGACAAGGCAGGAAGTCAACCTGGGTGGGAACCTGAAGGGAAGAGCTGATACAGAGACCATGGAGGGGTGGTACTTACTGACTTGCTCTCCCTGTCTTGCTCTCCCTGCTTTCTTATAGAACCAGCCTAGGGATATTCTCACCCACAATGGGCTGGGTCCTTCCCTTTCAACTACCAATTAAGAAAATGCCTTAAAGGCTTGCCTGCCTATAGTCTGACCTTCTGGAGGCATTTTTCAATTGAGGTTCCCTCCTCTCAGATGACCTTAACCTGTCAAGCTGACCTATAACTATCGAGGACAGGGAGATGATGGGAGATAGGATAGTGGTGCCTTGTTTTCTTTGTGATACCAGAGAGTAAAATAACCCAGTAGTAGATAGAACTACAGGGAAGGAGAGCATGCTTTCTGACAGTTCCAGCTGTCTAAAAACGGAGTGGGATTGCACTGGAAGGTCACTAGCTCTTTGTCATTAGAGATACTTAAAAAAGATGGCCACATATCAGAAGTATGATTCTGGA
The DNA here is from genome assembly GCF_018167655.1 of Microtus oregoni. Classification (NCBI taxonomy): domain Eukaryota; kingdom Metazoa; phylum Chordata; class Mammalia; order Rodentia; family Cricetidae; genus Microtus; species Microtus oregoni. Next base: position 2,906,019 of record NW_024544728.1, on the reverse strand, counting down.
GCCACCCACGTGGGGAGTGTAGATAGCTATCAAGTTGTCCAGCTAGCACATGTTGTGTGGAGCAGCAGCCTGCACTCAAGAAATCTGATATAGAATCCAGAGAAGCTTTTTTTTCAGTAAACTGCTGGACCAGAGCAGCAGGCTCCATAGTGGAAGGAAGAAAAGAAATGTCGTCTCTTGTGTACTTCACTGAGGTGGCTGACCATGGCCACAACCAAAGCTGACTCTAAACTGGAATTCAATTGGTGAGCCAGCCCCAGCCTTAGCACCAGAAGGCACAGCTTTCTATAGGTGTTTGCCTCCCCTTTTGTTAATCTTGCAGGTCACTCTGGACCATTGGGCTGAGGCCTGCCAGTTTCAGGACAGCTTCTGTGCATGGTGGCAGGCACCATCTCCAGGGGTAGGTAGCGGTCATCTCAGAGATACTCATGTCCTTGTTCATCATGTACCAATAGATATGTCTCCAGGCAAATGGCTCCTTCACGTATAGTCTCAAGACTTCAAGACTGCATGGCCTTCATTATATGAAGGTTGGGCCTATTCTTGTCTGCCCGCTCAGGGTATTTGGACATATGGACATCTTTCTTAGCAACCATCATTCCTTCCTTAAAAAGAAGTTCGTAGATGGCAATCTGGTTCTTCTTAGGCATCAACATCACCGAGGCCGCAGGGTTCAGGGCACAGGCTAGAAAGGGACATTTATGATGATTTTAATGCAGGGATAACGGTTTCATCTTTTGCTGTGTCACAAGAGGGTTGTGGATCATACCGGGATAAGTTAAAGCAGTCAAAGTTGTATAACAGTTTGTTTGACAAATAGCATGTAAATTATGCTATTTTCATATGTGACAATTGGCTGTTGGTAGTAGGCATATTAAAAATTTTAAAAACAAAGACTTACCTTCAATAGATTCCATTTTCATATGGGAGCCAGGCAGATTCTACTTTACATGACTTCAGTCATTGCTGTTATAGGGCTTACAAAAGCAGAAGCAGAGAATTAACTCCATGGATATATGAGAAAATAGAATCCGAGAAGAGAAAATGGGGGAGGACAAGAAGGGTAGGCTTTAAATGAAGTCTTTTAATTAGTCAATTAAACTGCCATTGCTTTTTAAAGAGGAGAAATCGGAAAAATAAAACAAATTTTGTGCTACAGAGAAAGTATTTTGATCATAATGGCCAAAAAATGTTTCCATCATTAATGTTATTTTCGTTGCCAAGGTTAAGTACAGTCTTAAAATCATGGTGTTGTAAACTTACAAAATGTAGTAATCAATTTTCAAGACTGTTTTTTAAAAGTAGTTTCAGTATATTTCAAAGGAATCAACTATTAAATAAGCAAAATGCGGTGAGTTCTAATTTGTGGGGGACAAAACAAGTGGTAGGAAAGGAAAAAAAACCGACACAGTTCCAGAATTGGGGGGTGGCAGGATCTGGATGTTCCGTGATGTGTGAAGGCAGCCAACAATTCTCTGTTTCTCTTGTATTTGGATGGATGTATTTTTGTGAAGCTTCCTTCTCAGCAATGACAGCCGTGAAAGCTGCACTTGACTTTCAAATCCCTGTATACCCAAAATACCAAGCCAAGATTAAAAAGAATATGAAAGAGCCTATTGCATTCTTCTTAGTCCAGAGGTGTTATCAGTGGCAGCACCCTTGTAGTGAGAGCAAATCTTCTTTGTTCCTAATAGCACAATCAAGCAAAAAATATCTTAAAACATTTTCCTCTTTGTCCTCTGTACACTTTTCTCTTTTGAATGCCTTATAATGATCGTGATGTATCAGTTCAGTAGTGTATGTATATAGCTTGCAAGGGATCATATAAAATCAACGGAGTAGTTTTAAAAATACTTTACTAAGATTGGGGTTTGCTCCGATCTTAGATGGGAATTTGGTCAGATGTATTTGGAGATTATCAGATTCGGAGTTTTCAGGATTCCATTTGTGGCTTTTAGTCTTTGATTTATAGGAAAATAATCTGTCTAGTAAGTGAGAAAATACAGATGTTAGGAAAAACATTCTATCAAATGCAAGGAACATCCCATTATCCAGCTCATTTCCCATGATCACACTAAGTGTGCATGCATGTGCACACGTGTGCACACACAGACATGCACAAACCTCTCAAAACAACATCGCTAAAGATCCACACTTTTAAGTGAGCCGCTTTGATTTAAAACTTGCAGACATCTAATGCCCTGTTGATGCTCAATAAATAACAAATTGTGATATTAATAATTAAGAATTGATGGTACTGCTCCTGTGAAATGATTTTCAGAAAAATTATTCCCCCCTCAGTCATAAAGAAAAACGAGAGGAAGAGACAGAGCAATAGCTTTTAAAGGACGTTAGCTGGAGCTACTTTGTGTGTGTAGGGTGTTTTCCCCTCTTCCTCTCTGGCAAATTTGATGATCACTGAGCAAGACAAGACCTCCACCCAGTCAAGGCAGCTCCCTCCCCCAATTCTTTGTCTTCATATCTTTAGGTGGGAATGTCTAGATTGTTGAATTATGTGAGTTTAAAGTACTTGACAAACATTAATTAATTGAGCGCTCTTCTTTGTTTGAAGAGTTCGGCCTAATTGTGGACATCTGTCTCCTGTCATCTGCCCTTCTTTTCTGATTGTTATTATCTGAAACATGTAGTACCTAATTTGCTTGTAGGGACGTTAGTAGTCTTTTTGAAATAGGTGGGAATCGAGAAAAAAGATACACACTGTTTACCTTAATATGAAACAACATAATTATAAGAGATTTATGTTTATGTTCATGTATGTTGCACTCCAGCCACGCACATTTATGCCCTCCTTTCTGGTTGTGACCATGCTCTTTTTTTTTAAAGTCATAGATTTTGACAATTTTAACCAGCCATACTGAACCAGATTCTATTTCTGCTGAGCTAGGGGGATTGTTGAGATTGGCTTTTTAATAGCAGAAACTCAGAAAAATTCTCCAGAAAAGTGAATTAATCTTCCTGCAAAAAACAAGTGTAATTGATCACCAGAGAAAACTGGCCATGCATGTCAACAGAGTCAAGGGAATTGACCGAGTGTTTATTGATTCATTACTCACTATGGACCCCTCCTCCTACTCCCCTCACCACCAAAAAAGAAGCTAGGTAGCTGTGGGGACAGCAGCCATACCTGACACCGGCATGTGGGCCTGGAGACCAGATGGATTACAAACTGTTAGAGATGGTTTGGGATAGGCTAGGCACACTGTTAATTAGGAGCTCTTCTTTGAACAATGTCTTAAATAATTAGCCAGGGCAGGTATATGCCTGCGCAGGGGCGGGGTGTGGAGTTTTCAGTTGCATAGAGAGATTTTTTTTTCCGTTATAAATCAAGAGTTTATTTCTTTATTCTTTTTTTTAAAATTTATTTATTTATTAAGGATTTCTGCCTCCTCCCTGCCACGGCCTCCCATTTCCCTCCCCCTCCCCCATCAAGTCCCTCTCCCTCATCAGCTCGAAGAGCAATCAGGGTTCCCTGACCTGACCTATGGGATAAAACCGGACTTGCTAAACATAGCAGACAATGAGGACTACTGAGAACTCAAGAACAATGGCAATGGGTTTTTATTTTATTTTATTTTTTTTTTATTGAGAAAAGGAAAAAAAAAGTTTCCCCCTCCTCCCAGCCTCCCATTTCCCTCCCCCTCCTCCCACCCTTCTCCCCCTCCCTCCCTCCTCTCCCCCTCCCTCTCCAGTCCAAAGAGCAGTCAGGGTTCCCTGCCCTGTGGAAAGTCCAAGGTCCTCCCCTCTCCGTCCATGTCTAGGAAGGTGAACATCCAAACTGGCTAGGCTCCCACAAAGCCAGAACATGAAGTAGGATCAAAACCCCGTGGCATTTTCCTTGACTTCTCATCATCCCTCATTGTTCGCCATGTTCAGAGAGTCCGGTTTTATCCCATGCTTTTTCAGTCATAGTCCAGCTGGCCTTGGTGAGCTCCCAATAGATCAGCCCCACTGTCTCAGTGGGTGGGTGCACCCCTCATGGTCCTGACTTCCTTGCTTATCTCCCTCCTTCTGCTCCTCATTGGGACCTTGGGAGCTCAGTCCAGTGCTCCAGTGTGGGTCTCTGTCTCTATCTCCATCCATCACCAGATGAAGGTTCTATGGTGATATGCAAGATATTCGTCAGTATTGCTATAGGATAGGGTCGTTTTAGGTTCCCTATCCTCATCTGCCCAAGGAACTAACTGGGGACATCGCCTTGGGCTCCTGGGAGCCACTCTAGGTTCAAGTCTCTTGCCAGCCCTAAGGTGGCTCCCTTAACTAAGAATTGTGCTGGATAGCGGAGCACGGAGGCAATGGGTTTTTGATCCGACTGCACGTACTGGCTTTGGGGGAGCCTAGGCAGTTTGGATGCTCACCTTATTAAACCTGGATGGAGGTGGGCAGTCCTTAGAGAGATTTTTGTATAGTAACAAAGGAAGAAATGCAAATTGATCCACAATCCCCGTGCTTCTGCTTAGTATGCATTGCAAAGCAGTCTTCTAAGCAAACCACCCACCCAGACCCTTCTGTACCTGTCAGTAACAAGGAAGTACTGATGGCTGTCACTCAGCCTCTTGTCTTTGCTCAGCTCATCAGCTGTTAGAGGCAGTGTTATATGATGATGACAGTAGACTGCCTGCCAGACAGAAACTGTGGTGGTTTGATGAGAAATGTTGCCTACAGGTTCGGGTATCTAAACACCTCCTTCCCAGTTGATGGTGCAGTTTGGAAAGGTTAAGGCTCTTTGGACGCAGAGCCTTGCTGGAGGAAGTAGGTCACTGGAGATGGGCTTTGAGAGTTTCCAGCCTTGTCCCACTTCCCATTAACTCTCTTTGTTTCATGTTTGTGGCTGAAGGTGTCATCTATCAGCTTCCTGCTTCAGGTACCTAGTGTCATGCCTTCCCTGCCATTAGGGAATCTCCCTCTGGAACTGTGAGCCCAAATAAACACTTTCCTGAATTTGCCTTTGCTTAAGAAAATCTATAGAGCAGTAGAAAAGTAACTAATCCAGACTTCAGTTGAAATCCTTTCCTCATCATTTTTTTGCACAGAGAAGACTTTAAGGTCCTTACCAGTAACATGGAAATCATAGTTCTAGCTACAGCTGAATTGTGGCAAGCTGTTATTCATGTATTAAATCCCTGACATTGGGCTTGGGAGAGGGCTTGCTCTACAAGCCTGATGACTGAGGCCCAGATGGACATACAAGTGAATTACAGTGGTGTTCATCTACAATCCCAGCACCCCTATGCTGAGATAGGAGGTAGAGACAGAAGCTCATCGAGAAGCTCATGTGCAGTAGGCAGCACTATATCCACATAAACAGAGAAGAGATCCTGACTCAAGGAAGAGGGAGGGAATGGACTTCAGAAGAGTTTTCCTCGTCTTTGTGTGCAGTGGCAAGCATGCGTCCACATTTACCTCCCCCAACACACTAGATAAATAATACCTTAGTGCCACAGAATGTGACTTTATTTGGAGACAGGACCTTTAAATAGGTAATTAAAAAGATATATGTAAACTGGGCAGTGTTGGCACATGCCTTTAATCCCAGCACTCGGGAGGCAGAGGCAGGCAGATCTCAATGAGTTCGAGGCTCATATGGTTTACAGAGCGAGTTCTAGTACAGCCAAGGCTCCACAGAGAATCACTGTCTGGAGAAAACAAAAAAAGATATAGGTATGTGTATACATATGTACAAAAAACGATGAAGGAAGAAACACACACACACTCACATATATACAAAAGGGGTAAGTAAGTTCACATGAGGCCACTAGGGAGCCTTTTTTTTTCCAGTCCGACTGGTATTATAGATGAGCAACTGTGGACACACAAAAGGGACAGCAGAGGTGCAATGTATTTCATTTTCCTCTTTTGGTTCTGTGGGAGGACTGCCACCCATCTCCCAAATAATCACACAGAGAGACTTATTCTTTCTTATAAATGCCTGACTTTAGCTTGGCTTGTTTATACCCAGTTTTTCTTAACTTAAATTAGCCTGTTTATCTTCTGTCTCGGG